>NC_090841.1:79993941-80299484 GCF_028021215.1 Eschrichtius robustus
GGTTCCAGCCACCCATCAGCCTGCCCTGCCCATGGAATCACAGGCGAGCCCAGTGTTCCCAGGAACCCCTTTCTGCTTCCGCTGGTTGGGGATTGCTAGACATCGCAAGCAGGACGTCTAACAGATATGGCTCTGGCGTCACTAAGATTTTGGGAAGGAGCAGAGCCTCACGTAAGGGAACAGGCTCATTTTGAACCCCCGGAAAGACCCATCTGTGTTGCAGCAGGAACCTGCGCTCAGGCTTTCCTGGGCATTTCACCACTAAAGCTGAGGCAGAGCAGAGCTGGGTGGGAGCCTGGGGTTAAAGGATAGGAAGGGGCAATGAGCTGACCCCTGCTTTGGAGAGGTCACTGCGGCTGGGAGCAGGGTCAGGATGAGGCCTTCACTCCTGCGCTCCCTGGGGACCCCGAGGGGAGTTACTCCAGTGAGCCTCTGGGGGAGTCAGTTTCAACCACAGATCTGCACGTGGTGCTAGCCTCTTTTCCCTTCCTATAGGAAACAGATACAATATAAAAATATAGGGAAAGTTCAAAGGTAAACATTTCCAGTTAAAAAGTCCCATAATATGGAATGGATTCCAAAGTCCACGTCCGGCCTGGATTTTTGACTCTCTTGTACCTTTCCAACTATGATCCTCTGCACATGTACACATACATACACACACACACACACACACACACACACACACAGAGGCTTCCCCACTGTGGGTGACTTTTCAGAGTTTCATAGGAAGGGAGCACACCTATTCATGTCAGAAGAATTCAGGTGACATTCATTTTCTTTCTGTTGTGTTGGTGTCTGAGGTCTGGTCTCTACCCCGTCAATCTGTTGGTTTCCAGCCTTCTTCCCTTCAAGGCTGTGTCATTGTCCGCCCTTGGACCACAGATGCTGCTTACAAGAGAAAAATGCGAACACCAGTTCTGCTGCATTAAGTATGAGACTGGGTGATGATAATCCCAGACGTTCCCAGCATAGTTCCTTCCTGATAGCTGGAGTTGACCGTGGATCTGAACACATCCTCAGCTGCCCCATTTCTACACTGAACTTCAAGTGTTTCAGACTCTGAAGAACTTGCCAGATATTAAAACTTATTGCTAGATATAAATTTTCTTTGGCTTTCCTCGAAAGTCAAACAGAATTAGACGATAATTTTCATTATCAGAAGCAACTTTAATCGGCCCCCATCCATCCCTTTGGGTTCCTTTGTCGCTACTTTCAATTTCTCCTCATCCTTCTTGGTGTCATATTTCTTTGGGGGCATAATTCTTCACAATGAATGTATTAAACCCAAGTTTTATTTGTACAGATTTTGACTAATTCAGGGACCAGTAGGTTGTATTTACAAGGATAATTCCTGTCTCATATTCCAATGCCATGACTACCGAGTTAGGCTGGATTCCTTATACAGAAAGTGTTCCTTCTGATTAATGACAATTTACTTAACTAATGTTTGAATAATCTGTTTATATTAGAGCCCCATTGAGAATAATCAGTTTATTTTGCACATGTGACATTTTGACTCTGGAATTCATTAAACAAGCATTGATTCACTCAGCGGCGCATGTTGGTGGAAGGCCTACCACGCCCCACACGTTGGTTTGGGCACTTAGTGCAAATGCACACAGTTCCATTTAGAAGTCAATAGGCTAGACACTAGCTCACTGTGGTTTCCTGCCTTGCTCTTCCTTTCAGTTGCTTTGTGCATTTCTTGAGCAGTTATAATCATTCAAATTAGGTGGCAGTGGATTTTCTTTAGCTCCGGGGGGCCAAGGTCTGTGTTTGTCCTGTCTGTAATTATTTCCACGGACCACATGACCCTCATAGACACGCCCGCCTCCCTCCTGCCCATCCTCTCCTTAATCCCCAGCAATCATTCATCGTTCTCCATTTCTGTACTTTTGTTGTTTCAGGAACACTTGACAAATGGGATCATGCGGTGTGTAACCTTTTGGGATTGGGTTTCTTCACTAAGCATCGCTCTCTGAACATTTCACCCAGCTAGCGGTGTGCACTGGTAGTTCGTTCCTGTTGATCGCTGATGACTCTTCCATGATATGGTTTAGCACGGTATTTAACGTTTGGAGGATACCTGGGTTGATTGCAATTTGGGGCTATTCTGAATAAAGTTGTTATAAACATTGGTGTACAGGTTTTCTTGGAGACACACATTTTCATTTCTCTGTGGTAACTGCCCAGGAGTGAAATTTCTGGGTCATATGGTAGTTGCATGTTTAGTTTTCTAAAGAAACTGCCAAGCCATTTTCCAGAGTGGCTCTATCTAGCATCTATGTAACATCTATGTATCTATCTATCTTTATTACAATATAATTCATCTGCTGTAAAGTTCACTATTCAGTGTTTTTAGTATATTCATAAAGTTGTGCAGCCATCACCACTATCTAATTTCACAAGATTTTCATCCCCCCCAAAAAGAAGCCCCACACTCATTAGCAGCCACTCTCCACTCCCCACTGCCCCCAGGTCCCAGCAACCACTAACCTGCTCTCTGTCTCCATGATAATGTCTCTATTCTGTCCATTTCATGTAAATGAAATCCTGCAGTAAGGTGACCTTCTGGGCCTGACTTCCTTCACTTAGCATCATGTTGTCAAGGTTCATCTATGATGCAGCAGGTGTCAGTACTTCACTCCTTTTTATGGCTGAACAACATTCCTTTGTATGGATGGACCACCTGTGTCTATCCATCCATAAGTGGGTTATTTGCATTTTTTTGTCTGTTATGAATAATGCTGCTGTGAACATTAGTGTATACATTTTGTGTGTGTGTGTGTGTGTGTGTGTGTGTGTGTGTGTGTGTATGTGTTTTCAGTTCTCTTGGGTCTGTACCTAGGAGTGGAATTGCTGATCATATAGCTAAGTTTAACATTTTGAGGAACTGCCAAACTGTTCTCCAAAGCAGCTGCACCATCTTACATCCCCACTAGCAGTGCATAAGGGTTCCAATTTCTCCACATCTTCGCCAATGCCTGTTATTATTTATCTTTTTGGTGATAGCCATCCCGGTGGGTGTAAAGTGGTACAGTATCTCATTGTGGCTTTGATTTGCGTTTCCCAAATGACTAATGATGTTGAACATCTTTTCAGATGCTTACTGGCCATTTGTGTATCTTCTTTGGAGAAATGTCTATTCAAATACTTTGCGCATTTTTAGAGGAGTTATTTGCCTCTTTATTTTTGAGTTGTATGAGTTCTTTATTTTTTTGGATACGCGTCCCTTGTCAGATATATGATTTGCATATATTTTCTCTGGCTGTACCTTTTAAAATTCCCAGCAGCAATGTATGTCTGAGTGGTCCAGTTTTTCTGCTTCCTCAGCAGCATTTAGTAATGTCACTATTTTTTATCTTAGCTATTCTAACAGGTGTGTTGTAATATCTCATGTGGTTTTTGTTTTTTAATTTTTATTTATTTATTTACTTATGACTGTGTTGGGTCTTCGTTTCTGTGCGAGGGCTTTCTCCAGCTGTGGCAAGTGGGGGCCACTCTTAATCACAGTGCGCGGGTCTCTCACTATCGCGGCCTCTCCTGTTGCGGAGCACAGGCTCCAGACGCGCAGGCTCAGTAATTGTGGCTCACGGGCCCAGCCGCTCCACGGCATGTGGGATCTTCCGGGACCAGGGCTCGAACCCTTGTGCCCTGCATTGGCAGGCAGATTCTCAACCACTGCGCCACCAGGGAAGCCCCTCTCATGTGGTTTTAATTTGCATCTTCTACAGTGACTAATGATTTTTTGAACATCTTTCCATGTGCTTATTTGCCATCTTTTGCTCATTTTTTAATTGGATTGCTTTTTTACTGTTGAGTTTTGAGGGTCCTTTATATGTTCTACTTAAGCCTTTGCTATATATGTGCTTTGCAAATATTTTCTTCTTCCACTCTGTAGCTTATCTCTATCCTTTGAACAGGGTTTTTCGTAAAACAAAAATGTTTAATTTTGATGAAGTCCAATTTGTCAGTTTTTCGTTCTGTAGATTGTGCATTTGATGTCAAGTCTAAGAACTCTTTGCCTATCTTTTGATCCCAAATATTTTCTATGTGCTCTTTTCCCTGAAAGTTTTATAGTTTTCTGTTTTATATTTTGAGTGAATTTTTGGTCAAGGTTTGGGACTTAGGCTTAGTTTTTGTTGTTGGTTTTGGGTTTGGCTTTTTGCCTCTGTCTGCTTGCCTACCGATGTTTCGGGGGCTATTCACGTGGGAGTATTCCTCGACTCTCCGCTGTGCTTGCTCTGCTACACACGTCCGTCCCCTGCCAGAGGACTGTCCTGATGTACCCTATCCCCACCTAGAGTTTGAATAGGCTGAGTTGTTTAGTCACTTATTTAGTTCCTTGTCCTTTCCACATACCTTTTAGAATAATCTTGTCTGTATCTACAGAAAAGCTTGCTGGGACCGTGATTTACGTTTAAATTTACTCCAAGTGTGCTTTATCACAAAAGGCTTCTCTTCCCAAAGGAGGGAGGCCCTGCGCAGCGTCCGAGACTCACCCACCGGTTCTGGCCCCGCGATGCCACACTTACCACTGTCGTGATTCCAATCGCTTAAAAAATTTGTGTCCTAGTTAGCTGTCTGCCTGTGTGACTAAAATGAAAACTCAAGGCAACGCCCAGCAGAACGCCTGCGCACTTTTGGTTTAAGGAAGATGGGAAGGAGTGAATAAATGAATGAACTCTGTGGGTAATTAGCTAGGATGACAAGTCAGTCTTTGAAATAGATTCATGAGAAGTAATATTGTCTTTCTTTCTTGCCTGTGATGAATTGAGTTTTTATTTTTTAATAGAAAAATTCATAACTGTATTTAACTTTTAGGCTGTTAACTGGAATAAGAAAAAGGATAGAAATTTTAAGAAGAGCCATTAAGTAGATGATTGTATAACATTTGAATTAAAATTGCTTCTTAAAAACTCTACTCCTAGGCTTTAAAAAGCCCTATTACCATAGTTTTTTTTTCAACCTGTACTTTGAAGGGAGAAGAATGAATAAATATTAAAAGATATGTTTTTTTTACCCACCAGTTTTTTTAAATTAAACTTAGAATTCCTACTTCTATACGCTTTCTATGTAACTTGTTTCACACCTATTAGTAATTCCAAACATCTAGTAACATTTGGGAGAAAAACAATATTGTGCTTTAATCCTGGCCTAATCCCTGTGACTGCCAGTTGTCTGCAGGGGGGCAGATGGTGCCAGCCCCCTGGCTCGTGTTCTGCTGCGGGCCTTCGCTAGGGCCTCTGAGGGTGGGCTGTCTTGAGGCTGGCGTCATGGCAAGAGCGTTTGGGAGGAAGGAGGAGGTGAACTCCATCCCTCGCCCTCTCACCCGCTCACCTGTGAGCACAGGTGCACAGTTCGCTATAGGGTCCGCAGGCCTCGGGCTCTGCCTCTCGCCTTGTTCTCTCCTTTGGCTTCCTGGCTACGTGAGCGGAGGGCCCTGGGCGTCGGCCTCTGATGTCCAGCAGATACAACTGTCCGTTCTGATGGGGGTCCCGGTTTCTGGCTGAGCCCTGGTGGTGGGTGAGCGGCACAGGTTGGGAGCTCAGGCCGCAAAGGTGTGATGGGGGGACGCGCCCGAGGGTGGCGGAACCGCGGGCGCTGCAGCTTCTCCCCTTCTCCCGCCTCTTCTCCCCACCGACTGGGATGACAACTCCCCTTTGCCTCAGTTTCCTGCCTGTAAAGTGAGGACAAGTGCCGTCTTGTAGAGCCTTTGGGAGATTTAAGCGAGGTGACAGGTGTCAGTGCCTGGCACAGGGTGTCCTTCCAGGGTAACTCCTACACCTCGCCTCGCTTTCCTCAGCTCTCCCCAGGCCTTTTAGGACAGGTGCCTTAGGAAGCTGGGGTGGGCCTCACAGTCGCTCCTTCCCCAATACCCTGGAAGAAGCTCTAGGGGATTGTCACACAGATGGTCATCCCCAAGCCCTTGGAGGGCACCCGGAGAGCTCGGGGAGCTAATTTGAGGTGGGAGAGATGCTGGGTTAGAAGAGCAGCTTCAGTAGCCTCTAGTTGGTCCTACGTTTCCAGCAGGAACAAAGGTTAGGGAAGCTGTCACTTATTGATCAAGTCCTGGCCACTGGGGGCTGATTGTCCCAGAGTTTAGCTTCCTGTTGTCACAGGACGTAGCTGTCCGGCTCCTGCGTGTCTGCTGCACAGCAGGCTGGCTTCCTGGCTGCTTGTCTGTAGACAAGGGGCTGGTGTCCTGGGCCGCTGCTGCAGGTTACGGGCCAAGGTTCTATTTTTGTGTATGTTCTGGTCATTCATTATCCATCTGTCTATTCAGTTTCTCAGCGTGTGTGAATGACATAAACTTCTGAATGTGAGACTAAACTGCTTTAGGAGACTAACGCTTGATATTTCTTAGTAGATTCGTCCTAAAGAGAATCTCAAAATGTGACCTGAACTAAGCAGACATGTTCCCAGAAACTTCCCCGAGAAAGCAACAGCTGCTGCTATTTAAAGGTTTCCTTTAAACCCACTGCCCGGAAAGCTGAGTTGGTTGAAGCGTGGGGCTCTCTCCCCAGCTCCTGGCTCAGAGCAGGTGGAGGGGGCAGGGCGGGCAACTGACCAGAATGATGTCCCCAGGGCGCTCTCTCTCATTGCCTGGTTTTTAGGTCCAGAATCACAGAATTGGAAGGGGCTCCAAAAGTGACTCGTCCAGCCCCTGCCCTGGAAGAACATTTGTAAACGGTTTTTAAAAAAGTTTAGCTGAGACCGAGACACGATAATCTTACCTGGCGGCAGCTGAGCCAGGATTAAAACCTCCAAAACGTCAAAGGAAAAAGCAGCCACGAAAGGAGATGGGAGGCCGTGACGTGACGAGGAGGAGCGCGCAGCTGCCTGAGGCCGACAGCCTTGTGTGGACGGCGGTGCCGTGTAGGGGGTTTTGTGTAGATGGAGGGAAGTCAGTGAGCCACTCCTTGCCGGCTGTCAGTGCCACTTTTCCGAATTGGCCAACATTGCAGTTACATTCAGAACCTCTTGGCTAAACACTTTCATTCCTAGCCTCTGTTTGAGTTTTCACTCTCTTAGCAGCAGGCATCTCCAATTATTCTTTAAAATTAAAAAAATCTTAAACCTACGTAAAGATTGCAAGGAGCAGTACAGCGAGCATTTTTCCTGCACCATTTGAGAGTGACTTGAGGTCACGATACTCCATCACCCCCGAAGCGTTTCATTATGTATTTTTTGCAAACAATGCCTACACAACTATAAAATACCTATCAAAATCAGGAAAGTAGCATTGATGCGTTATATGTTGTGCAATAATACATTCCTTAAAATTACCACTATCTAGTCCTCAAGCCCCATTGAGCATTAACCCTTAAACTTCAAGTTTACAACAGTAATACAATCAAATAAATAGCTTTTCTGTATCTTAGTAATAACCAACTATAAGATGCGATAAAAATATTCTTCACGTTATAGCAAAAACTATACTAGATGAGGGCTGTAACCCTAACACACTCAAAATATACAGACTATTTTGTATATACAAAAGATGTCTGGTGTGGGGAAAATGTAATAAAGTTAGGTATTTCCTTTCAGTTATCCAGAAATGGTCTCAAATTTGAAAGGAGAATAAGAAACAGAAAGGCAAACTCCATCACATAAAATATGAAGACATTTCAAACCCTAACGCTTTAAACAGGAGAAAGTGCTACTAAAAGTAGTAAAGGTCTCAGGGGGTGTAAGGATTAGAGTGTGCTGTTAAAAAATAAAATACAAAGGGACATTGCAGAACCTTTTCTATCATACCATTAAGTTTATGTGTTTAAAAAACCCCACACAAAACAACACTACATAGTTTAACCATACTATGTATTTTCTCTGAGGACGCATGCATGTAAATGAATAAAAGATCTGAAAAAAAACCCCATATCAAATTGATAAGAGAGTTACTTTCAGGATCAGGAAATAGGAAAGGTACGGATGTTGACCTATTATGTTTTACTTTTTTGGAATTGTTTACAATGCTCTTGTATCGCTTATATAATTAACATTTGATTAGAAAGATAATTTTAAAAATTACTGATTCTTTCTCCTGTTATCAAGCAATAGAGATCAGACCAGGCCAAATTCTTTTCCTTTCATGTGTCTGCTGCTGGCTAAAGCTTGCAGAAATGTAGCTGAAGATGGTCTGAAGCTATTAAATGACTCTGGGGGAAATAGAAAGTAGCTATTCTCTTGTTACTGGAGGAATAGTTACTACAGCTACATCCATGTACAAAGAAGTTCACGGCTCAAATCACCGTGAGACACAGGCTGGATGCCAAGGAACTTTGGTGAGGATTTAAAGCACGGGGGTCCAGTCTGGGCTTCCTCACACCATGGTGGCTGGGTTCCCAGAGCGAGCGCCTCAAAAGAGCCAGGTCAAAATGCAGGGTGTTTTTACAGCATCATCTAGCCTCAGAGGTCACCTCACATCAATCCAGACACACTCTGTTGGTCAAGACTGTTACAAAGTCTGCCCAGATTCAAGTGGAGGAAACTACTGACTTGACAGAAGTGTTGAGGTCGCATTTTTTGGGGAAAAAAAAAAGCCCGTGGAATGGGAGATAGTGTGGCTATTCTTGGAAATGACAACCTGCAGCTGAACCATATGCAAAAGAGCATTTGCAAAACATTCCAGACATCTGTGCTTCCCAGAGAGCGGAAAACACTAGATTATCCTTGTGAAGTGAGTTAATAAACCGCAAGACATTTCAATGTATGTTTAGTAGTTGGCTAACTTAATAGGCAATTAGAAATCTAGAACAGTGTTTACCTATCTGGGGCCCTCGCCCCACTAGAGGTCCTTTATGTCAGTAATAAGGGTCCTCCAGATATTTTTAATATTTCAAAATGTCAATGAGAAATTGTACAGTGATTGGACATCAATGCAATTGAAGTATAACTAAAAGGTTCATTCCCTTTTTTTTTTTAATTTGAGCTAACTTGTATCGAAGTTGTGCTTCTCAGTTATATATGTTTTTATTAAATAAGAAAACAAATGATCACTTAATGAATTAATTTTATTTGGTGGATAAATATTCCAAAACACGGTAGCCTATTAAAGAAGGGCAGGAACTGGAAAGAGAAATAATAAAGGGTACTTTGTGATGGAAAATGTGCTGAGATTTTCTTTGGTTAGTCGAGGTGACTGAGCTCAGGAAGGAAGATAGATTGCAGAGCTGTCTGCATAGTGAGGGTAGTTGTGAGGTGTCAGAACAAGAAGAAAAGATGGAGTGAGGACCTTGGGGGAAAGTCTAGTGTGAGCCAGATTGCCTTATTTGCCTGGAGATAATGAAATAAAAACAAGATAAAACAAAATGAAGTCATCAATTATAGTTCAGTGACTTTTTCAGATTTTACTGAAAATGGGTAAAAAAGTTGTGGGGTGGTAAATAGAATATTGTTGTGTTTCTGCAGTTAGGACTTCTCGGGGCTCCGCTCGCCGGCCCTTTTCCCTCTGCCGCCAGAGCGGGGAGGGCAGCCCCCAGCCTGGGTCATCTCTTTGAGGTTCTCAAGGGCTCCAGGGAGGGTCGACCTCAATTTAACAACAACATAGGAAAAGCTACAAAAACGTACAGGCTGCCATCTTTAGAATCTGGCTCCGGTGACATGAAGAATAAAGAAAATACCACGTTCTGAAACAGATACCAGTATTGTGCCCGTTGCTACATTATTCAGTATGTAACCACGTGCAAAAGAAAGAGTTTCTCTGAATACAGCGGCCTGGGGGTGGGAAAGCCTGGGGTGTGGTCTACTTTCAGATGTGTAGCGTGTTAATGCTCCTGATTCCTGCCATTTGCCTCTTTGCATTGGTTCAGTGCACACCGTCCGTCCCTCCGCTGTCTCTGTTTGTTCAGCTGCTTCTCATCATGGGTCTGGCTCTTCCTTTTCTTTGACAAAATGCTTACTGGCTCCCGCCTCCCTGACCTAGAAGTTGCTTTCCCGTTCTGTGCCCCACAGACCAGCTCTGCAGGCTGTGTTTTTGTAGATGAAATTCGGGCTAGAGTCCTCTGGTGGCGTTGGGGTCACACGCCTAGATGCGGACTTCGTGCCTTTGCCTCACAGCGTCTCTGTGCGGCTGCCTTCAGCTGCTGGGACGGTGGCTCTGCGTCCCGCACGCTGTCACGGTAGATGCTTGCCCCCCCACCCCTCCCGCTAGGGCCTCCGTGTGTCCTCGGCCTGGGGCTCCACGGGCACCCCCTTTGTGAAATCAGATTGCAAGGGTGTGACTGGGGGCAGAGAGCGTCCTCTGGCCAGTGTGCGGGGGAAGCCAGGTACCCAGCTGATCAGATGCCACCTCCGGGGAGTCCTCCTTGCCTGGCTCCCAGGCCACAGGGGTGACCAAGATTTCTGTGGGCACTGTGCCCTCTCTACAGAGCCCAGGCCGCCCAGACGACGCTTATGGGCCAGTGGCGTTTGGGACAGACACTCTTGCTAAGCGTGGTTGTTAACCTCTTCTTTTCTCTGTGTGGGGTAGAAAAATGAGCTGATCTACCCCCTGTCCGGACCACTTTCAGAATTCTACTCTAGCCTCAAAAGCATTTCTAAAGTGCCCTCAAATGATGCTGGTGTAAAAACTGAGACCGTTAGGCACATGCTGCTTTGAAATCCTTTGCATCTTGCCCCCAACCCCTTTACACTAATGACAACTATGGCCCCAAGACAAAGTCCTGCTCTTAATAAAGCAACTGATTTCGGCTTCTGAAAACTAACAGAAATTAGAACTCTAGAATGAATCACTGATTAGACCAAATGAATTTACATCAATCACCTTTGACGGTAGGTGTAATTTTTAAAGAGAGTTTAACTTTACATCTGTATTCTTCTCTTGATTATTCAGTTTTTCAAGTTCTGCGCATCAAAGCTTTAATCCCAGAATGAGCACAGACTGCTGCGGGCCTCCTCCCCAGATGGTCATCCTGTGCTCAGAATGCAGGTGACATTTCCAGTAGGGCCTGCAGTGAAATCACCCACTCTCACCAAAGCCCTTCCCCTCCATTCACAGCTGTCCTCTGACGAGAGGCCGCTTGCTGAATGACAGACCCCACAGCTGTGCCACTCATGCTGGATAACGCCAGGCGCTGGCCCCGTTGGAAAGGAGGCAGCGCTTGCTCCCAGAGGCCCGCTCCGGCTCTGGCCTTCCTGGGTGACCAGGTTGCTGGGATGGACGCAGCTGTCCCCCAGGAAGGGGCAGAAATCCCAGCTCACTCATGTCCTAACTAGGGTCCTCGGCATCACGGGCCCAGCTGTCCCCGGTCCTGATCTGAACCAGTGACCTCAAAACCAGAGTCTTGTTCCCAGCAGCTGGAATGTCCTGTCACATGGTGTTTTTATTTTAAACTTTGGCTTCCCTTGAAGAGTCCTGCACGCTCAGACGCCCCCGCCATGGTCAGAAGGCGGAAAGCACCCGATTGCCCAAGGGCCTTGATGTCATGCCACTCTCACTGTTCATCCAAGCCAGTGGGCGAGCACCTGCTTCGCCTGGGAGAACGACCCCGCAGCAGTCCCGACTCGGGACTGGCCGCACCTCACAGGCCTTGGCCTGGAGATTGTCGGGGCTCAAGGATAGCTGCCCTTTCCCCCAGCCTCCACCCAAAGCTGCTCTTCAGCTGGGCCCACCTGACCCCGACTCAACCCGCCCTTCTCCCACACCCCCAGTGGGACTTGGGTGAGAACCGCCAGGACAGCAGTGATGGGAGGGGCTTCTGGCTTGGTTCCCTCACATGCTGTTCCTTTCACCTCTGGCTAGGCCCCCATGCCACTCCCCCAGGCCTCCCGTTAGGATGGTAATCCCTGGCCCTGGAAACTGGTCCCATCCTTAGGGCCCTGCTCCCAGGGGAGATGGTCCAAGGGCAAGGGCAGGCCTGTTAGGCTTCTGGAATTCTCTCTTTGCTGTCACACCCTTCCCCTTCTGGGTCCCAAATCTGAGGGGTGTGCGCAGGAGTCGGACAGACTGTGTTACTGGCCAAGCTGGACTTGAGGCCAGGGCTTGGACATGGCCCCAATCTGGGCTTCCTACACCACCCCGCACCCTCACCCCGGCTGAGTCACAGGCGGGACAACGGCAGGGTCAGCCTGTGGGTGTCCTGGTGAGGGAGGGGCAGGCACGTGTCTGAGACGGCAGATCCCTCAGACCAAGAGCCTCTAGAGCGTCCGTGGTCTGGGATTTCTTTTTTTTCCAATGTTACTCTTCCTTTCTCAAGAAAGAATGACCAAGAAGGGAGAGAAAGCAGAGGGTTTTCTCCCATACACCTCAAGAAGGCAGAACTTCCTATGTCACAAGCTGTAGTGGGTTGAATAGTGTCGACCCATTTCATGTCCACCCAGGTCCTCTGGATGTGCCCTTATTGGGAAATAAGTTCTGCAAAGGATCAAGAGATGAAATCTCTGTGGAGTAGGGTGGCCCTAAATCCAATGATGTGTCCCTATAAGAAGAGGAGGACACACAGACACAGAGGGGAGACGGCCGTGTGAAGATGGAGGCAAAGATGGAGGGACGCGGCCACGGCCCAGGGTCGCCTGGGGCCCCGGGAGCTGGAAGAGGCAGGAGGGCCCTCCCCGGAGCCTCTGGACGGAGCGCAGCCCCGCCGATACCTGGATCTCAGACTCCTGTGCTCCACACCTGTCAGAGAATAAACCTCTTCTGTTAAGCCGCCTAGTGTGTGGTTCCTTATTATGGTGGCCTTGGGAAACTAATATACAAGCCAAGACAGAAATAAGGACAGGAGAGAGAGACACAGAGACAGAGAGAGACAGAGAGAGAGGAACTGTGTTCCCTGCAGGACCCGCAGCCTTGGTCGTCAGGCTAAACACCTCCAGCCACGTGGACACACACAGGTCATGTGACCCCCGGTGGGCTTTTGGGTCTAGCGCCCACGCCTGCCCCTCCTGGAAACCTTGTCTTGCGATGTGTCCCACAGGGTGACTCTGCGGAGGGCCCCGGGCCGGTCACTGCAGCCTGAGGTCCCCTCCTCCGGGGACAGGAAGGGGGCGGTGAGGTGTGCCCCTCCCCGCCGCGCCATGTGAGGTCCTCATTCACGGATCCACGGGGCCTGCCACGCCCTCGGAATTACTTCCAACAAGCAACCTAAATGCCCATCGACAGACGGATGGGTAAAGAAGATGTGGCACATGTCTACAATGGAATATTACTCAGCCATAGAAAGGATCGAAATTGGGTCGTTTATTGGGACGTGGATGGATCTAGAGACTGTCATGCAGAGTGAAGTGAGTCAGAAAGAGAGAAACAAATATCGCATATTAACGCATATATGTGGAATCTAGAAAACCGGTACAGATGAACCGGTTTGTAAGGCAGAAATAGAGACACAGATGTAGAGAACAAACGTATGGACACCAAGGGGGAAAGTAGGGGGTGGGTGGGATGAATTGGGAGATTGGGATTGACATATATACACTAATATATATAAAATAGATAATTAATAAGAACCTGCTGTATAGCACAGGGAACTCCACTTCGCTGTACAGTAGAAACTAACACAACATTGTAAAACAACTATACCCCAATAAAAAAAATTTAAAAAGTACCATATCACTTACACGTGGAATCTAAACTATGGCACAAATGAACCCATCTACGAAAAAGAAACAGACTCACAGACACAAAGAACAGACTTGTGGTTGCCAAGAGGGAGGGGGAGTATGGGAGGGATGGAGTGGGAGTTTGGGGTTTGGTAGGTGCAAGCTATTACATACAGAATGGATAAACAACAAGGTCCTACTGTAGAGCACAGGGAACTATATTCAATATCTTGGGATAAACCGTCATAGAATAGAATATAGAAAAGAATGCATTTATATGTATGACTGAGTCACTTTGCTGTACAGCAGAAATTAACACAACACTGTAAATCAACTGACTTCAATAAAAAAATTCAAAAAAAAGAATTACTTCCAACAATCTGTTCCATGAAACTGTTTTCCCTGTCAATCGTGAGTCATAATACTGAGTCACAATTTTTATTAAAGTTATGATTTCTGATTCCAAAATACTTGAAAGTTTAGAAATCCACACTTAGGGTTGATTTAAGGTTTTTTCCTCTGTAAGAATCTAGCTCCAAAACGATGTCATTGGCATCTTGGGGGCGATTTATTTTGGTAGGAAAAGAAAGAAGAAAAACTCAGGCAGAACAACTTTTTCAGGGAAGCGTTTTCTGGTTCCCATCAGATCTGCCCCTTGTCCTGGGCTGGTAGGAAGCGAGAGGCCCCCTTGCTGGCCCAGGGGGCCGGGGACACTTTGCCGTGAGAGGTGCCGGGGGAGGGAGAGGAGCCGATGGATAAAGGGAGGCGCCAGCGTCCTGGAAAGGGGGGGCGGTGGGGGAGTGTCACACATTTTAAACAAACTTAAAACTGTGAGCGTTGCGGCATTTTCCCTGTGACTGAAACTGTTCATGTTTACGTTTGATCACAAGGCCACTTGTGTGGGTCTGTGTCCTGTCTTACTTCTTGCCATGAATGAGCTTGTGTTTATCTGTTTACTGCTCTGTCTCTCCCCCTCCACCTCGAGAACAAGACCCTGGACCATCCTCTCTCCTGCAGCTCCTAGAACAGAGTAGGAGGGGTGCAGAAAATACCTGTTATCCAAACATAACTCGTGATTTTAAAAAAGCTGTATAATCAAGTCCTGAGGAATTGATTGAGGGAATATGAAAGCATTATGAGAGAAATTATTAAAGATGCTAAGTTGTGCTATTCACACGTGAAGGTAGACTCCATGAGGGACAAGACAGACTTAGATTTAAGAAAGAATTTATTGCATAAATTATATTTAAAACCAAACAAAAGATTGGAAGGAAAATTACAAGGACAATGTAATTAATACCTAAAGATCAATAAAAAAGACAAATGTACCAGTAAAAAAAGATCAAAGGACATGAATAGACAATACATAAAAAAATGCAGAAAATTAATATCCAATAAGCCTATGGAAAAAAGTTTGTTCTCACAAATAATCAAATTAATGAAATTAAAATATTATGTCTCTCCCAATCAAGTTAGCAAATATCAGGTAATTACCAACACACGTTGTTTGCAAGGGTGGGATTTACACACCAGTGAGAATATATACCAGTATACTCTTTGGAAAGCAATTTGGCAATACTGTAATAGTCTTGGATCCATAATTTCCACTTCCAGGAATTCATCCTAAGGAGTTATCATGGATGTCTACATAGATTTACCTATTATTACTTTAATACGCATATTTAAATTAGTAAAAAGATGAAAATTACCTGTATATCCTACAGGTTTTTAAAATAAATGATGGTACATCCAGAAGATGGAACACTGTGTACCAATTTCACAAAATAAATATTTTAATCATCCCAAGAATGTATTTATTGATATGAGAAAATATTTACTACATATCATTGAATAATAAAAGGCAGATTATAATTCTGTTATATTTTTTAACAGAAAATTTATAATTTTTATAATTATAATTATAAATATTGTTATATTTTTATATTATATAATTTATAATATTATATTTATATGTTTTAATTTATATGTTATAATTTTTATATTAAAAAATTCTGTACATCGAAGGTAAAGATTCAAAGTATATACCTCAAATATTTGAATAGATAGGCTTATGAATGTTTTTATTTTATACTTGGGCTTTTCTGTGTTCTTAAACTTATAAACAGAGAAGCACTATTACTTATTAACAGATCAAAACTATGATTAAAAAATTAAGCTATGATAGTGTAATAGTAAAGGAAATAGGAAATAGAGTGATTATTTAGTGATATTTAGGGAGGTGACTGAGCTAATAGTGAGAATGTTCAAGAACATTCTTTTGTTCGCACGCTAATCAGTGCATATTCTTTCCAAAGCAGTTTCACAAGGTGTCCGGTCTGAGTCCTGTATTCCCCTAACTGGACAATAGCACGGCTCTAGGAAACTTCCACCTTCGTTCCTTAAGCTCTCTGGAAGATGTACAATTATTGGGTGATTTAGAGCTTTGTAATTTTGGACAATTTTGAACAAGGATGATTGTCTTTGCTTAAGCTATGCAGATGAGTTGTTTGCTTCAAGTTCTGACATAATTATCTCTCAGCCACTTAACTTTCTAAAACAGGGTCTCTCGACTGTTTTCTGCCAGGTCATTCTCCGTCCTGGGGCCATCCTGTGCGCTGTGGGGACCAGCTCCCCTGGTCGCTACCCACTAGAGGATAGCAGCACCCTCACACCCGTCGTGACAACGAAAATGTCTCCAGACACGGCCAGTGTCTCTCGGGGGGCAAAATCACGCCTGGTCCCGAGCCACTGCTCTAAAAGATGCATTGTTTTTACTAAATAGACAAGCAGAATTATCCATCTTTACCTAATTTGCATTCCATTTTCGAAATTGCCCCTAATTTTGTTATACTTTTACCCATAGACATTCGACACATGAAACATTACATGTGTAGAATCAGATGGGAGAGTTATATAACCTCACTGAACATATACGAGTAAGCAGTTCCATCCCATAATGATAAAATGAGGTTAAGATTATTTATTGTACTTAAGGTACCCAAAATGCAAGAGTCTTTTGACCAAAACTTTTCTAGCAAATTTTAAAACTCAGTAACATTCTACCACCAGTGTTTTTATAAAGCCCAGATGAACGTCTCCTACTCTGGGTTTTAACTTGAAATGCACCCAAAATAGAGCGATTCTTTCTCCCTATTTGAAAAGAATGACCAAACGAAGGACCTGCGGCCATTAGGAAGGCCTGCTGCACGTCTGCAGGTGTTACTCGTGTGTAAACACCCAGGTGGAAGAGGACAAGGGGCCCTCAAGAGGTGTCAGATCGTTGCCCCCTGTAAAGGGGAACACCTCCCTTTTTTCTTTCTTATTTACCCAATAAACTCCCTTACATGGACACGTAAGTAAAGGGCTTCACAGAAGGAACCGTCCACCTGCAAGGCTTGCTGCATGCCTGGTTTCCACCGGGGAATACACTTCTTTGCAGGACTGTCATTTGCTCTTCGTTTCCTTTTACTATTCTAATCATTATTTACGGTGTTTCTCTCTCGGGCTTGTAGGTTTTGATGTTGTCAATTTAAAAGAAGGTGACACACCATTGTAAAGCAATTATACTCCAATAAAGATGTTAAAAAATAAATAAATAAATAATAAAATCAAAGAAGGTGACAAAGGCGTGTAGGTCAGGGGTTGCCAGTGGCACTTGGGAGTCGGGGGGAGCTCCTAGGGGCCGCGCTGGGTGATGGGGGAATTTTCACACGGGTGCCGGCCCAGGATTGCCAGATGGGTCCGTTTTTTCAAGACAAACAGAAATCCATATCTTCCGTGAACTCTTCCTGTTTTTAAACATGACCAACCAATTTAAAAGAGCTTAAAAACACTCTGTAGTTGAAACAAAACCTTTCCTCAGGCCTGACCTAGCCCGCTTGGTGGGCGGCCCCATCTGTTCGTTAGGAAACCTACCTGCCCTATGTCTACACCAGTTAACACCTTTCGGATGGAAGGGCCCAGCATTTGGATACGTGAGCATCTTGCCAACGTGACTTCTGAGAACTCTGCAAACTCAGCCTGTCTAGAGGCGCTGATGGAGACCCGCCTTCCTACTGTGCAGGTGCAGCTCTCCGCTCAGGTCCCACCTCCATAGCTCACTTGGGGCTCTGCCAGCTCTACCTTGACATGCCCAATGAGGCGAGCCCTCCAGATCCACCCTTGGTGAAAGTCCAGGGCTCTCTGCCAACCGAGGAAGCTGGGCTTATTTCCTGCCATCGAGAAGAAATGCTGCAGCCGGACGGGGCGGCTACAGGCTTGACCCATCTCCATGCTTGTTTGCTTCCAGAATTCCTCAGAGACACCTTGCAGGGAAAGCTACAGCTTATTAGCTGGTGTGGACATAACTGATGATTGACATTCACATTTGAACCTTGAGCTCTTCAGAGAAGGACAAGAGTATATAAAACAATCAGCTACCTGGAGTTTAGATTTCTGGCCTCGGCTGGGACTCAGGTGTGTTCAGATCTCTTTGGCTCATGAAGTGCCCCTGTCTTCTGGCAAAAATCTGCTTCATTCTTTACCCCGAAATAATTTTTGACTGAAATGTGTAGTCCTAACCACTCTATTTTGTTTTATGCATCTTACCCTTGCCCACGAATGGTTGTAGAAAAGCTTCCAAAGACAATTGAATTTATAAAAGCTGCTGAACTTCTGGTCAAAAGTGACATGTTATAGGGAATGTGAACTCTAAGCCAGACAGGAGCAATGGGTTCTGAACAAAAATCCAAAATTTCTGGATGTTTTGTAAATGCTTTCATGACAGCATACGCATGATACAGTATCTCAAAGTTATACGTTTGCTGCTTGTTAAATGCTAGTCTAATGGATTTTTCTATTTTTAGATATTAACTATGCCATCCAGTGGAAAAAGAAATCACGCTCAGTAAATTCTACAGCTTTAAATATCGTATTCCCTAAAGGGATTATGGTAAGACCCTCCTACCTCCTTAACTCTGGTTTGAAATGTTCACAAGTGTGACATTATCTTGCTCATATTTTTATTTCTATACCACCAGTAATTTGAACTAAATAAGCAGAAAGGGTGGGGTGACAGCGAAGTTAGTGAGAGACAGAAATATATGAAATCAACGACATTTTAGGCCAGGCTTTCTCGGATGAAATTTTGTAGGGAAACTGGTCGATTCTAGTCAAACAACTAGACATTTAAAAATAATCAATTAATAATTCATTCCATTTTCAAACTTGTTCAATATATTTTAACATTAAAAAAATTAGCTTGAATGATATAAACAAATGAATAAACATATCTCTGGGGAAACTCTTAAAGTAGCAGGAATAATGGAGTGAAAAGATCATTTACAACCATCACCGTAACCGGGCCGGTGGGTCAGCTCGAGAAGTTGTGGGATATTTACCTGCTCTCAAAGTACATCCCCGCAAAATAGTTATCGATTACAGAGGAAGAAAAGAATCTGGCAGACACCCTCCTGACCAAGTGACCAATGTTCATGCCGTGGCGACAGGACAAGACAGACACCATGTGCCACCTGAAGGAACACAGGGACGCAGCACTCCTGTGAGTTACCTGCCCAAGAAGCCTAACCTAGCGTCAGGTCATGAGGAGTGGGGGACGTCCTACAAAATGACCCGCCCATAATCTCCCAAAGTGTCAAGGTCATGGGAGTCAAAGACAATGAAGGAGGTTCCAGGCTGAAGAGATTAAAGATGCATAAACCTGGGCGTGACACGACTATATATAAGATAGATAACCAACAAGGACCTACTGTGTAGCACAGGGAACTCTACTCAATATCTTGTAATAACCTACAATGGAAAAGAATCTGAAAAAGAACATATATATATATATATATATATATCTGAATCACTGTGCTGTGCACCTGAAACTAACACAACATTGGAAATCAGCTATAAGTCTGGATCCTAGATTGGGTCATTTGTCATAAAAAGCCATGGGGCAACGGAAAGAAATCTGGACGAGGGTCTTGGGTGAAGGGTCAGCAGGAACTCTTGTACTATTTGTGCAACATTTCTGTGAACTTGAAACTGCTTCAGAATAAAATGTAAAATAGCACTGAAACAGCAACGACAGCAATGCTTGGAGCTGTGGCAGCGTCGTGCAGAGCCTCAGCCTGGCCGACCAGGACTCCCGTCTTGGTCTGCGACTCGCTAGCAGTGGGACTTAGGGCAGGCTCCTTAGCGCCCCCGAGACCGCTTCTTACCCCTCATCTGGAAAGCAGGGCTAACACTGGTACCTCCCCGTGGGGCTTCAGGAGGATTCAGTGTGATGCCCGACATAGCAGCTCAGCTCCGAGGTTAACACAGAAAAGCACTCAGGAAGCAATGGCCGTAATAAGCAGCATACTGGTTTCCCAGGGCTGCTGTAGCAAAGTACCTGCCACATGCTGGGCGGCTTAAACAACAGACGTTTAGTGTCTCACGGTCTGAGATCAGGATGTGGGCACGGGGGGTTCCTTGTGAGGCCTCGAGGGAGGATCTGCCTAGGCCTCTCCCAGCACCTGGTCGTTTGCCGGCAACCTTTGGCAACCTTGGCAACATCACCTGCTGCATCCCCTGGATGTCCGCCTTCATCCTCACGTGGTGTTCTCCCGGGGAATATCTCCTTTTTATAAGGACACCAGTCACATTGCACAAGGGCCCAGCCTGACCCACTATGACCTCATTTTAACTAGTCACATCTGCCACCATCCCACTTCCAAATAAGGTCACGCTCTGAGGTGCTGGGGGTTAGGGCTTCAGCATACGGATTTGGGGGCAGGATTCAGTGCATAACAAACGGTACAATCATTAGCAGCACGTAAGAGAGATCCAGTCCTTCCTCCCTGGATCAGTAACTCCAAGAAGTGTCTGGAGGGGCGACAGCTTGTCACTCTTTGTTTGATTTCATAACACTTTACAAGACACTCTAGCAGGCCAGTCTGACCTTTCGACAAAAGTAAAATTATTTGTGTTTCAGAGAAATCTGCAATGGTCATTTGAGGTGCCATGGAAACACCATGAAAATCCCACCAGAAACAGGTTTGTACTCCTGAGCAAGAGGGTCATTTGGGCTCTTCCAGGCCCTCTCCTTGGAGAGGTTTGCTTCTATCTAGGTCCAGAGTGAGAATCTAATCAAGGAGTCAGGGCCGCCGCCGGTCCTGGCGGTCTGGACGGTGAGTGGTCCTGGTGCAGGCGGCCCTGGGCCGCTGCATCCACACAGAGGGAGGAGAGAGGCCCCGGTTCTCCAGGAGTTATTGGGTGTCTCATTTGGCCAAGAGCCGGAAGCACTGCTTCATCTAAATAATGCTCTGGCCTAGGCACACTGGTCTGTTTGCACATCCTGCAGGTGGACACAGGTCCAGCCTCCAAAAATGAAGCTGCAGGACAGCCACGGAGGAGACGCAGGTCAGTTCCCCAGACGCATTCACCCACAGGTGGGAGGTGTAAGCCGGTGGTTCTCAGCCCTGCCTGGGAGTGTGTGCGTGTGTGTGTGTGTGGGTGCGCTTGAGCACTTGTGTGCTTCCTATGACCTTTTAGTTCAAGGTCACCATAAAAAGACTATTCCCTATCTATTTCTCTTTACTAGCCTGTTGACAATCCCTGACAGTTTCGCCCAGAGCAATTTCTTCTCTGGGATAAGCTCTCCCTCTGAGCCCGGAAGGACAGCCCATCTACTTGCTCATCAGGCATTACCTGAGGTCTCTTCCTGCGCTTCTCAGCTCCCCGGCTGGACGCCGTCCTCCGCTGAGACTCTGAGGTCAGAATCGTCAGGCAGCTGACCTTTCGCCTCAATTTCCTCATCTGGAAAATGGGTCTGACTGATTTACAGCAAGAACAAGAACCCTTCAGGGGTTTTGTGAGGGAACATGAGTTAACACGAGTGTGTTCGATTTACAATGCTGTTTGCTTATGGAAGTTCCATTAGTGAACCAGTACAGTCTCAGGATTTCTTGCCTCATAATTTAAACTTCAGCAACAATAGAAACACTTGTCTGCTCCTACACACACAGGTGCACACACGCGTGCACACACACACAGGTGCACACACAGGCACAGGCTCGGCTCTGCCTCTTCTGGCTCTTCCCTCTGTCCAGCTGCTCGTGCCCTGTTTCCCTAAGCCCAGTCATGCATTACGATCCGGCTCAGGACTCTCTTCCCTACGAGGAACCCCCATCTGAACTGGGCCAGGAACCGTCTGGGCTCCAGAAACTACCGTGTCTGGTCTGCCGGGGCCTCGCTCACACTTGTTAAGACTATCCGTCCTCCTGGAATCCTGAGAATTGGAAAGGGACGGGATGGCAGGATCCTGACGAAGCTGGGGTCCCGCCCCCACTGGCCTTCTTTGCTTCTAGACCTGTAACTGGACTCAGATCCCCGCAGGCCCCGCAGGGCGAGGTGCCACGTGACCCTAGGGGAGGTGCCCTGTGCTCCCACAGAAGGGCCAGCCTTCCTGATTTGTACAGAGAGCAGGAATGTGTGCGGGCGTGGGATGGTGGCAGAAGGAACGGACCCTTGGGTCAGCTTGGGCTTAAGGACTTGGCTCACTAAGCGGAGGTGGTGGGTTGAGTGTCTCATTAGTCTCAGAGGTCAGACAGGGCGTTTGGTTGGTTAGTTTGGCTAAAACGCGGCCCTGACGTGGTGTGTATTAAATGAAGTGGAACGCCTGGGTGCCCTAGAGGAAGGGACCCGAGGCCGAGGGAGCCTGGGTGTGAGGGTGGGTTTCCGGGTAAGACCTGCTCACCTGGGGGGTCCAGAGGCCACACCTCTCACCGTGAGCGGGGAAGCGAATCCGCGGGGGGAGCCCTGCGTCCTGGGAGAGCGGGGACCACCCTTCCCTGAAGGCAGACCTCACACGGCAAACCTAAACGCAGCGGGAGTGGCTGGGTCCCGAGGGGCTGGCGCCAGGGGGGCAGAACTGCGACAGGTGAGGCGGGTGTGGTGACCGTGGGCGAAGGAAGGCCAAGCAGCCTCGGGATAGTCTGCGCGCAGAGACCCGGGGCGGCGGCTGGCCGGTCCTGGAGTCCCTAGAGGTGAAACAGAGGAACCCCACTGGATTCTTACTTGATCTGTACGGGCAGAAAAGTTTGAGGTCGAGGGAACAGAAGTCTAACCTGAATTATAAACACAGAGTCACGGCCCCTCAGTCAGTTCCCAGGCTCGGCCGGTTCTCAGACCCCTTGAATGGAGGGGAGGCCGGGTCCCTTTAAGGAAGGACCCTGGTCCACTGCGGATAATGTACAGTTCACCTCTCTCCCAGCTCTCCAAGGAGGACACGGCCTGTTACCGGGGTGACCGTGCGCTGGGGAAAGGGGAAGAATCGGACATCTGGGGACTCCTGGACGCTGGCTCTGAACTGACGCCGGTTCCAGGAGACCCCAGACTCACCGCGGCCGCCAGTCAGAGTAGGGGCTTCTGGAGGGCAGGTGGTCGATGAGCTTTAGCTCAGGTCCCTCTCACGGTGGGCACCGGGTCCCCAGACCCGTCCTGTGGTTATCAGCCCAGGTGTGGGCTGCGTCCCTGGAATAGACACTCTCAGCCCCCAGCAGAGCCCCCAGCTGGGCTCCCCCCCGCACAATGCCGGGCACGTCACGGGTTCTCAACAAATTGTGGGACAGAAGAGAATCAACAGGGCTCTGATGTTTATGAAACGACTGCGGGCACAGGGACCTGTCGCCCCTGAGTTCTGCTTGCGGCTGGTGGTGCAGGGCTGAGCGTCCGTCCTGGCTGCGGTCCTGCCTTGTCTCGCCTGATCTGGGCGCCACCCTCAGCGAGGCATGAGTGGGGCCTCAGCGGCTCGGGTCCACGGCGAGGTGGGCTTCCTTCCAGAAGCTGCAGTTGCCACAGCTGCTGCCCTACCCTCACGTCTAACCCTCTCATTCATGTTTTTTGGAATCTTCACCGTGTCCCCAAACCACCCCCGTTAAATTAGGTCATCTTAGAACACTTGCCGCTCTTTGTCAACCACGTGGGAAGGAAAGATTCTGAGGCTGTGACTTCACTTGGGTTCCATCTCCTCTGTTTACTGCTCCCGCTATCTTGATGTGGGGATGTCACCCCATATTTTTAGGACACAGCCTACAAAACAATGACACGTCATTTTGAACTCCTCTGCAGTGGCACGGGGCTGGGACTGAATTCTCCTGTTTCATCTTAAGGCCTTGCAAAGAGTAAACAGAAACTTTAAACTGAAAGATGGCAGGTTAGCAGTTTATTTGATATTTCTTGTTCCATAAAATGGAAACCATCACATTTTATCTCTTTACTTATTATAGACGTACTTTTCCAATCTCCTACACATATGTAAGCAACTTCATTATAAATCAAATATGAAATTCATGTTTAGGGAGAAAAGGCTCCAAGATGCTCTGCATTCTGCCGTCAGAATCAGAGAGCCTGAGGCCAACTCTTGTATTTCAACAAACTGAAAACCAGCGAAGTAGGAATTTGCCCAGGATTCCATAAAATGTGATGTAACGTCATTGATTTTAAAGCACTCAGTTTACATAGGAAATAAGACAATGAGAACTGAAAAAGGGAAGCATGAACAACAATGTGGGTAAAACACGAGCACTGTGAGGGCACAGACCACATCCCACTGGTCCTCAGGATGTGCCCAGCCCTGGCACATAGTAGGTGCTCAAGAAAGATTTGTTAGATTGTTACTTAATAAATAGACACCAGAGAACAGCCCAGTCACCACCTCAGTAGCTACTGCTCATCTAAGTGTTGACTCTGCAAAATGGGAAATCATATTTCTTGTCCACAAGAACATGCTGATTTATTGCCATGATCGGTTATAAAATAGAAATATGAGCTGAGAAAATGCAAAGCGTGGCAAGATGAATCTGGAGCTCTTTGTATATACCTTCCGTGCTTTGCTGTTTAAAATATGTTTTAAAAAGCCTTTAGCTTTCTCTCTTTGTTGGAAGTAGAATTTAGACCTCAAGATATGTACAAGGTGGGGAAACTCACCTTCCACGCCAGTCACATTGGACGAAGGGCCCACACCGCTCGGATGTGAGCTCATCTTAACTCGTGACATCTGCAGAGACCCTCTTTCCAGGTGAGGCCATATTCCCAGGTATTGGGGGTTGCGACGTGAACACATCCTTTTAGGGACAGAGTTCAGCCCATAATGTGCATCACGAGGGCCCCTTACTCCTCCTTTGGGTTGTGCGGGGACCTCAGAGGCTCCCAGCTGAGGGCAGCCCCTGCCCTCCCTCAGGACCAAACCGGCCTCAGGTCCCTCAGTGCCCGCTTCTCCCCCATCCTCCGGAATCTGCCGCTCCCCACCTGCCAAGTGTTGACCTGGGACCCCTTCCTTCTTCGCAGCCCCGGAGGGTCCCCTGGGACCTGGTTACATTTGTCTTATCTCCTTGGAAAATAAAAGATGTAGTGGCCTCGGTGAGGTGTCTTCACTTTCTTCAAGGCATCTCCTCCCCTTCCCCTCATGCTTTTTTGTGGCGACTGCCCCCTGGGGGTCAGGGGGCACTGGCGAGTGAGCCCTACAGTGAGAGCTGGCACTGACCACCGGGGCGCCCGAGGATGACCACCCCGGTTCCCCATGAGTCATCCGCTACACATGGTTCCTTAGAGTTCCCTCCCAGTGATGTCATGGAAAGTGGGAATGAGGGGAAACCAGGAAAGGGAGAGTAAAATGCACTGAGAGCAAGAGGTAGGAAGAAATAGTAGAATAAAGGATTTAAGCAGAGAGGAAGAGAAGAAATATCGCAAAGAGACAGAACAGGGGAAGCGTTCATGAAACTAATTATACGGGAATAGGCAGAGTTTATTAAAAATTCCTGCAAGGCTTTCTTGTTAAAAATGAACATAAAACAATAAGCCAGTCACAAAAAGACAAATCCTGTATGACTCCACTTTTATGAGGTCCTGGAGTCGTTAAATTGAGCAATTGACGCAGGAGCGGGCGGCAGAACAGAGAAGGGTGCAGCCACGGGCTCCCCTCTGGGGTGACTGCGTCGCGTCCAGCGGGGGGCAGAGGGGTTTGGACCATGACCACCCAGACGGTGAAATGAGGGAAATAGGTGTTCTGAAACAAAGATGCAGTCATTACAGCTCTGTCCACTTATCAGACATCATTTTTACAACCCTGACCTCTTTTCCACCTTTTCTACTAAACCCTAATGCTGATGTATAACTCCTAGGAGCAAAGATGAGTGTCAGAGCTCCCAACCATTGATCTATTCTCCTGTATTGATTCTACCTGCACTTACTGCTGACGGCCAATAGGGGGTGTTAATCAACAGCTTTATTTCTATTCTGCTCATTGATATCTAAATTAAAAAACATGCGTATGTGTCAAATTTCAACACATTTATTAAAACATAAATATTTAACTCCTTGAATCGCATAGGACTTTTATCACTCTCATTAAATTCACTTACGTATCCTTTAGTCTCAAAATTTTCCTAAATGTCTACAAATACACTTTGAAGGATACAGATGTATTTTAAAGTCAACATTTAAATGGAAACATAGCACGTGTACAGAAAAGTTCACAAATCCCAAATGTACCGCTGGAAGAATTTTTCCAAAGGCAACGCATCTGTGGGACCACTGGGGCAACATACAGGATGTTACCCGGCAATTCCCTCATCACCCCTTCCTAGTCATCAACCGCCTCAGAGTAAGTGCTCTTTTTTTTTTTTTTTTTTTTTTTTTTGGCCACACTGCGAGGCTTCTGGGATCTTGCTTCCTCAGCCAGGGATCGAACCTGTGCCCTCAGCGACGACAGCACAACAGACTCTTAACCACTGGACCGCTGGGGAATTCCCAGAGTAAGTGCTCTTCTGATTGGTTTCATCATAGGGTAGTCTTGCTGTTCTTAAACACTGAATAAATTGTATTATATTGTGTGTCTGGATTCTTCTTAATATTATGTTCATGAGATTGTCCATGTTCTGAGTGAAGCAATATTACATGGTAGTATGTATGTAGTATACACGTAGTACGTATGTAGTGTGTGGTGTGTTCACACATCATTGCACTATAGCGTTCTACTGTCTGAATATACCGCGGTCATTTACCCGACTACGGCCAGCAGGCAACTGGGCTGCCCCCAGGCCGGGCTCTTATGACTGACGCGGTTCTGAACGTTTTGTACACGTGTTTCGGTGCACGTATGTTTGCATTTCTGAGGAGTGTATATTTAGGAGTAGAATTGCTGCACAGGTTTCCAGAAAGGTGGTACCGATTTACATTCCCACCGGCTGCAATTTCTGTCTCTCCATATCCTCACCAACATTTGATCGTAAACCTATTTTTTATTGTGTGACATTTTTACGTTACTTGACATATAGTTTTTCCAGGATTTTCCAAACAGTATAACTTTAGCCAGATACTAGGGAAAGAGTAATGAAGATTAAGAGCTGTGTAATTACCAGAACTCAGAATACGTATGTAGCACACCAAGTATTCTAACGGAAATTTTAAGACATTCCTTGAGTTAGGGAGGCCTCTTCTTGATCAATGCAAGGTGTTGTGGATAAAGTCCTTTATTCTTACTCATTTTAAGCCCACGTTACATTTAAATTGCTGCAGTGATTAACCCCCAGGCCCTAACTGAGCATCAGTGTTGGGACGGACAGAGAGCGTCTGACATCCCACGGCAGAAACACCTCTCCCTCGCACAAGGAGGCGTCCATCCCAAAGCTCAGCATCATTCCGGTCACATGTCACCAGTCCAGAGGTGGCCTGCGTGTTGCTGACCCCAGCGTCTTCTCAGTGCTGTCTGCAGATGAAGTCAGAAGGTGCTGAGCTGCAGGAGGCGTGGATGTCCAGGTTACTAACATGTAAGCAAGTGGGGCTGGCTTTGCCTTTTCTCTGGATCTTTACACTGACGTGTGAACACAGAGTAGTAAAATATAAAAAACATAAAATTTACCATTTTAACTATTTTAGGTGTATAGTTCAATGGCACTAAGTACATTCACATTGTTGTGTAACCATCACCACCATCTGTCTCCAGAACTTTTTCATCTTCCCAAACTGAACCTCTGTCCGCATTAAACACCAGCTCCGCCTTCCTCTCCCCCAGCTGGCCCGCACCATCTACTTTCTTCTCTATGAATATGACTCCTCTAGGGACCTCATATTAGTGGAATCAGACAGTATTTGTCCTTTTCTGTCTGGCTTATTTCACTCAACATAATGTCTTCCAGGTTCACCCATGTTGTAGTGTGTGTGTCAGAATTTCCTTCCTTTGTAAGGCTGACTAATATGCCATTGTATAGATGGACTACATTTTGTTTATTCATTCATCTGTTGATGGACACTTGGGTTTTCTCCGTCTTTTGGCTGTTGTGAATAGAGCTGCTATGAACATGGGAGGACAAGTATCTGTCTGAGTTCCTTCTTTAAATTCTTTTGGATACACACCCTCAGAAGTGGAATTGCTGTGGTAATTCTGTTTCATTTTTTGAGGCACCACCATACTGTTCACCACAGTGGCTGCACCATTTCACATTCCCGTGTTAAGAATCCTAATTGTGGGGCTTCCCTGGTGGCGCAGTGGTTAAGAATCCGCCTGCCAATGCAGGGGACACGGGTTCGAGCCCTGGTCAGGGAAGATCCCACATATCATGGGGTAACTAAGCCCGTGCGCCACAACTACTGAGCCTGTGCTATAGAGCCCACGAGCCACAACTACTGAAGCCCGCGCTCCTAGAGCCCGTGCTCCACAACAAGAGAAGCCACCGCAATGAGAAGCCCGCGCACAGCAATGAAGACCCAACACAGCCGAAAATAAAATAAATAAATTAAAAAACAAAAGAATCCTAATTGTGTTCCCAGGGCCTTTCTTTTCTTTGTTTGAAGGTTTTTAATTATAAATTCAATTTATTTGATATAAGGCTATTCAGATGATTTCTTGAATGAGTTTTGTTAGCTTTAGTCTTTCATGTAATTTGTCCGTTTAGCATACATTATCTTTGCGTATAACTCGTTGCTGTTTCTTTCTGGGAACGAGGTTCTTCAGCCCTTACACGGATAAAATTAGTGCTTGCGATGCCCACTAGGGGGTCTTGGGCTTCACAGATATTTAGACTCGTGAGGGTACCCGGGGCCTCGTGCAGAGGACGCGGGCAGGAACGCATCGACACCGGTGCCAAGAGCAGAGTCTGGCACTTTCCCTTGGGAGGCGTCCTCGCAGTGGCCCACGCAGCTGTCTGGGGACTGTCCTCTGCCCCGCCCCACCCCACGAGGCTCAGTTCAAGAGCGAGGAAAGAAGACTTACGCAGGCGGGATGTGGAGCAACGCAGATCCTGCAGAGGCACTGCTGTCTCTGTAACAGCTTAGGGGTGGTTTCCAGGGTATTCTGATCACCCCCGGGTCACCTTGTTGGTGAGAAGACACCTGCCCTAAACCCTGGGCAGTGGCTCACGAGTCAGCGATGCTTCCAGCAGCGGCGGGGTTGGGAGTGGGGGGAGAGCACACAGCCTGCAGGGCCCCATGGGGGCTTCACGAGGCAGCAGAACGAACCAGGGGGCTGAGAGAGGCACACCCCACGGTAACAAGAGGGTGGCGACCCCTGGTTCCCGAGGGGGACGCGACTGACTTGTTTGAATAATCCCACCGGCGGGCCGGGAGGTTGAGGAGGGGGCAGTGCAGCTGCCCCAGCTGGTGGCGGAACTGGCCGGGAGGGGGGCCTTTCCTGCCGGGCGGGGCGCAGGGGGCACGGCTGGCGAGGACAGGGCAGCTCACGGTCAGACCTTTGGGGCCCCGTGAGGCTCAAAGGCATCAAGGCAGCACGTGGAATTTTAGGTCTTGTAATACACAGGGCGCTGACATGCCCAGGTAGGTGTCACCACGCTGGGGCCCCCAGTCCAGCGGCAGGGCAGTGATTTCCATCATAAGCAATGTTACCTGGTGACACAGGTGACACCTGGATAAAGCTTTCAGGGGAGCACAGCTAGGCATTTAACCCAAGGTCACATTTCCACAGCAAGGGAGAAACCTTCAACAAAAATGACTTTTGTCTCAGGCTGGCGATAGGAACTATTTATACACGGATACGTGAATTAATCGAAAAGTAAAATGGCCCCATCCATCTCCATCATTTCCAGAAGTATTTTTTTATACTTAATACTCAGTTATAAAAATTGGTATGCTGCATTGTTTTCATCAGCTGTGAACTAAAAAAATTATAATGATACAATCCAGAATAAATGTTTTTGACGCCTACAGATTTTGATCACATTTAATAATATGTATTTCTATTTGTATCTGTATTTTGCATGCAGAGCAGTCTACTTGAGTGATTAGTAAAAGTCTTTCTAATATACAAGTATATTACATTAAGATTAAAAGTGTATTACATTAGACAAATAGCAACAGCAGCACACATTACACTTCGTTGTACAACCTGCCTGTTTCCCTTATTTTTGGATATCGTATCCAGGCATTTAGTGTCTCTCTCTCTTTTTTTTTTTCTTTTTAGGGCTCCATAGCAATTAATTATTTTTAATTTTTATTATTACAAATAATGCTATAATGAGTAACCTCTTACATATGTTATTTCACATTTGGTGAGAATATATCTGAAGGTTAAATTTAAATTCCTAGAAGTGGAATTACTGATTTAAAGAGTGCTTTTATAATTTTGAATGACATTGTCATATTATACTGGTCAGAAGTTGTGTCAATATACTCCACTTTCTGTGGAGAAAGTATATTAAAACATACAATTTTAAGGGAAAAAAGTAAAATGTAAAATTAGACTTTTAAAGAAGAACTTGTCAGTGCATTTTTTTTTAAATCAGTGCATTTTTAAATGGATATGGTGGGTGTTTAACCATAATTTTTATTGTTAGAGATTCCATTGGATACCATGAAAGGAGTGACCTGATTTTATTTTTAAGCCAGTGTTTATGACACACTGAAAATTACACCCTTTGCAACTATTTTAACTTACAAATAAACTTTTAGAAATCAAATTAAAAATTTGCAAGGCTATAATAATTTTTCATGAGTAAAAATATATGAAAACCACTGCTCTGAACCCCAGCTTATACCTGGTTTGGTGGCTGGGTTTTGGGGTGTGACAGGGCCAGTACCAAACACTTCAGCCACCAGCCATTGTCTGGATATGAGTGCTTCACCTTTTCTCGAGTAGCTGACCTGAGGGTCTCCCGGCCTCAGGACGGCTGTAAGTGCACCTATATTGGACGCATCTGTTATTTTGTAACAGCAAACATTAGTTTGAGGACAGAACATTAAAAACTATTAAGTTGTAAGATATATAGGCACATGGAGAATAATTTACTGTGCCATTGAGAATCAATTTCAAGTCTTATTCCGTGAGTCTGGGTTTTGGACATCTGGGTTACTAATGAATTCCTTACGTAAAAATGGGTGCACACATCTGAGCTTTGGTATATCCTCATTATGAAGATTGGCCACATAGCTGGAGTTTTCTTCTACATAGCAGAAAAGTCACTTAGCTGACCAGTATGTCAATCCAATACGTTTACCCATCCTAGCAGCTTGTTCAGAAGCTGCAGTCACTGCCGCTTATGGAATAAGGTAAGGTGTTGCTATGACTGAAAATAGGCTCTCTTGCTCCTGGGTCTGTGTTGAAACATGCGCCCCGGCCTCTTTCCCCGACACCCTCATACCCACCAGCCACCCTGCCCTCGAGCTGAAGAGCGTGGATGGACAGATTCCGTGTTGCCCAGGACAGGCGTGCTACCCCTGGTTAATGACAAAGAGCCGAGAGAGGCCAGACCCAGGGCGTGCGCCCCTCGCCACCGCTGGCTGCAAGCCCGCCGTGGGGTCCCAGGCGCCCCCACCCCAGGCCAGTGTTGAACTCTTCGCAGGAAAAACAAGAGGATGGGTCACGTTTTCAGCCCAGGGCGGGGCAGAGCAGTCTTGCCAGCACGTGGTTACTTACCTGTAGAAACACCGTCTGAAGCGTGGACCCAGACTTCCAGGACCAGAAACCAGACCTTGGCCGTGGGCAGGAAGGGTGGTTCCAGCCGGCCACACCTGCCAGGCGCTCACTCGGAACGCCAGCTTGTTCACTAAGCTAGAAGGTGGCACGTGGCGCGTGGGGACCAGCCCTCAGGTCTCCTCGCTGCACAGGAGTCCCCTCTTGGGAGCATGACCCTCGCGCCCAGTGCCCCCTCGGTCCCCTGTCCCTGGCCACGCCCACCCCCGTGGTCCCGAGCCCAGCACAGCTTCCTGCTCCTGCGCCCACGTTCCTGCTTCGTGCCGACCACCCCATGTTGTCAGAACGTTCTCTTTCATGGAAGAGTGTCTGCAGTTTATTAATAAGTTGGCTTCAGTAGAATGAAAAAGGAAAGCGCCTTTATTCCTTCTCTGCGGCCCTTTTAAGCCGCTCTGTCTGCCCTCTCTTTGCGGGCAGCGCAGAAACACGCTGCAGGAGATCTAGGGCAGAGGGCGTCGCTTTTCTGGTCCTTGTCAGGTGTTAACAAAGAATCACATTTTTGGGGCATAAAAAATTCCCAGTCCACTCTACTATGAAGGCTTCCACTTCTCATTCAGCTGGAAACCGCTCTCCTCCCCCGGCCTGGTCCCAACTGTGACCCAGGATGCGGAGGGGTAGGGGCGCTGTGCTTCTAGCAGATTCCCACCTGGATCCCCTCCCCTCCCCTGCCACCCGCTTGCAGGGGGATTGGTGTCTCCTGACAATGGAAGGGTCCAGGTGGGTCCTTCGAGAAGGCCCCGAGGGAACCTCCTGCCTACAGGTCCCTGGCGTGCACCTGGCCTGTTCCTGAGCCTCAGAAGGACCCCCTCCTCCCGCCGAGACCCCGCTTTTGCTGTCACCTCACCTCTCCGGAGGTCTGCTTCAGAGGTGAGCCTCTCCGAGGCACCAAGTCTGGACACAGGGTCCTGGTCCAGAGCCGGTCTCACCACTCAGGTGAGTCAGCTTGGGTGCCTGTCGCTGCACCCCCCAACCCGGGGAGTGAATGAAGCTCTGAGTGGCCCCAGGTGCCCTCTCTTGCCTTCGGGCAGAGCCTCGGCCCCTCCTTCCAGAGGAGGCTCCCCAGCGCTCTCTGACCCCCCCACCCTGATTCCCGGCCTCCCCTTTTCGGCTGGGATGAGGGGGGCTGGCAGGACCCTGGCTCCGGGCGCCCCCAGCACCTCACTTTAGAATGTGGGATCCCTACCAGGCGTTTCTCTGCAGCAGTACAGCTGCTCTTTTGTTTCTTCCCTTTGCTTGACGACGTTTCCAGTGGGCTCTTATCCCGCCCCACACAGCCCTGCTCCTGATCTCCTGTGAAACTGTCCTCAGCTCCTTGCGTCTACACCATCCCAGGCCTGACTCGGACTGGATGTCTCACTCTTCAGGATCCTGTGTCAGCCCGGTGCCAGCACGAGAATGAAGCCACACAGGTTGTCCGAACGGACAGAATGAGTCTGCGGGACGGGCTGCGGAGTAGGAGGTGTGGGAGGACGGCCGAGGCGCAGGGGTGCTGAGGGGAAGGGGCAGGGGGGCTGTGAGGGGGACGTGGGCCCCATCTCCGCGGGAGGGACGCGGGGCTGCGGGGGGCGGCCCAGGGGCTCAGCCCTCTAGCCGGGGTCTGCCCAGCGGGGTGGCGCCCGGAGAGCTGGGAGTGCGGGCAGAACTGAAGACGGGCAGCAGCCCACGCCCGGTGCGGGGGTGGCAGGAGCAGCGAGCAACGTGCCACCTTCCAGCCCTGCTGGGCCTGCCGACCGGACTGCACTGCGGGTGCAGCGGCCCCGGGACGGGGAAGATCCCTTTCTAGGGCATCAGGCAGTTCCGCTCTGTATCCGCGTGCCCCCAGGCACCATCGCACGGTGGCAACACCCCGCTGTCTCCCGACCTTGGGAATGATGACGCGCTCACGTACAGCATCCCAGCTCCTCGGTCGCGGTCCCTGCCGCCCTGTCCCACTGGTCAGCAGTCACGGTGGCCACAATCTGGCTTTATTTCATACACACCTAGTTCCCGCTCTTCACATTTCCTATCTCATGGATCTTGTTTGCCAAGCTCTTTCCCAGTGATGTGAACATTTTCCTGCTTCTTAACATTCATAGACGCTGCTGCTATGAAAGCACGTGTGTGTGTGTTACGTTCCCCTCATTGGACGTGTATCCTTACCCTCACCCTTTACTCTGAGGCCATCTCCACCTTCCAGTGAGGCCACCTGGTACCCATACCCACGTGTCCCTGCAACATCCCTGCCAGCCTGTACTCTGGGCCTCTCCATCTTCCCCGCCACCATTCTTGATCCTTGTGGTTGATCCCTGTTCTACTGGACTCGTAATTCCAGGCATATTTTCTCAACTCTGCTGTGAATCCACATTTTACTTCATCACCTTCCGCTCTGCTCGGTTTCCTTGAACTAAGAGGACCTTCTCCGTCAGAAATTGTTCTGTGGGGACTGAGGCTCCTCCACACCAGGCTAATTTGCTCACTGTTCAGGCGGCATCTTAATGACATTTAGTAACTGGATAAGCACTCAAGGCCTTGTTCCCTAAGGGACTTCTCTATGTTCAATCTTCAATAATTTGTGGCTTCTAAAAATTGGGTTCCAATTAATCAAACCCGTGATTCATTTGAGGTGCTTTTTTCTGCAATAAGTCAAAAGGACAGAAAATGGGGCAATTAAAAACGTTTCCTTTCGGAAGTAGACTTTACATCCAAATGGATGAAACCATTTATAAAGCAAAAAATGTTCATGTAAGATGGATTTTGTTGCCCCCGTATAAAATATGACAGCAGCTAATTACGCCACCAAATATTTATTTGTTGGCATCTGCTTCTGTTCTTTTTCAAAAAGTACTTCTCCAACAGAAAAATATTTTTAGGTTTTGCGGGAAATATAGGTAAAAAAAATCAATGGGTATTTTAAAATAAAAATCAAAGCACCGCCTACTTTTAGGGTCACTGTTTATTTCAGGCTTATAGCAGATCCACAGAGCCCTGGCACCCAGATCTACTCCTGTCTCTGGTGTTTTGTATAAATTTTATATATTTTATATTTTTATATAATATCCAGGCGGGGGCACTGAGAACGATACTCACTGGTATTCCCAAAGTAACTTCACATGAGGGAAGGAACAGATTTGTAAAACATTCTGTTTTCTAAAATCCTTGTCTATTACAACCTCATTACAATTTACACAAACAAAAGTGATTGGAATAGTTTAATCTTAATTCCTGTTGCTTTTGTTTAAGTAGGTTTGCTCAGCCACAGGAGGTGTTAGGCGTGTGTGTCTTCTGATCACATTTGCTCTCGAGCCAGCATGGTCTTGACCTGAGGCCCATGGACGCACAGGGAATCCCACAGCCCTCTGACATTCCCTGCCTCCAAGGAGGGTTTCTTAGTTTCCATCAGATCTCAGAGGGCTTCTTAACCCCAGGACCTTACAGAGCTAGTGTGAAAAGCCTGCCTGAGAACCTCGGATTCATTCTCCTCCTGGAGATAAGAAAGGTGTGGAAGCCTTTCAGCCCCGGTGAGGTTCTGATACCAGCCAGAGCGTTAACTCTGTGCCCAACATAAACTGTGCTTTGTTTCCGTGAACTGGTGACAGAGACTCACTCAGTGCAGGGTGACGGGGGGGGGTGAGGGATTGGTGCAGGGAAGGAGATCACAGGACAGTGAGGTGAGGGGAGGATGGGGTGCTGGAGGGATCCCTAAAGGCTGGGAGTGCGGTGGGGGTGAGGGGTGAGAGGGTGGGGAGAACCGAGGATGTGTTAGCGGAGGACAGGAAGGGACCAGTGGAGGAGAGAGGAGACGGCAAAGGGGGGGGAGGTTAGCAGAACACCGTCCAGAGGACGGGCAAGAGCCCAGTGTGACGAACAGACTGCAAATCTGAGTTAGTATGACACGCATGTTCCAGAAAGAAGGGAATGCAGAATCAGAGTGAAGCGTTTGAACAGGGCGGAAATACTGAGAGTGGCTGTGAAATGAGAAAAGAGGGCTGCCAATCCCCAGGAACCTCCTGACTCTCCCTTTAGCTCTCTGCTTGGACCACAAAATCACGGAACAATCATTTTAGCCACCATAGATCCCCTTGATTGTGAAGGGGAGTATGTTTCCTCTCAAAATATACTTTCTTTCCTAAAATTATAAACATGAGACAAAAACAGGCTTAAGGAGTTTCAAGTACAACACAAAAATGACTTCCTGAATCTAAAAGAAAAATTTAATTGCTGAATCGGAGGGGAAGAACACCCACATTGTTGGACTAGAATATAAAATGGAAGACATACCTCAAAGCACAGAGGAAAAATATAGAATAGAAATCACGAGGGGAGAAAAGCAACATTGAAAATACGTAAAGAAGGGTTAACAGGAAAGTAAGAGAGGCTCCAGGATGTTAAAAAAAAAAAAAAAAAAAAAGAGGAGATGAAGGAAAGTTATTCAATATAAGTAACTGAAGAAGATTTCCCTAAGCTGCAGCGAGATGGGAGTCAGGAGTTTGAAAAGGCCATCAAGGTCCAGGCAAGAATAAGGATAAATACATGTGCGCATACACACACACACACACACACACACACACACACACGGGGAGTACACACACACACACACGGGGAGTACACACACACACACACACACACCCCTTGATCATATCCTGATGAAAATCCTAATCTCTAACAATAAAGAGGAAAATCCTACAAGTTTCTAGAGCAAAAGATCAAGTTACCTACAGAGAATAAAAGGATCAAATCAGCAGACTCCCTCTCTGCAACACTAGAAGCTGCGAGACAACGGAAGAGCACCTGGATGGAATACTTCCACTCTAATATTCCATCCAGATACTAGGATGAAAAGAGGACTCATCCTAGTAATTCTCTACCCAGCCATGATACCATTCACTGTTGGGGGATAAAGGTATTTTTACACGCATGGGTGAAATAAAATAGTCTATCACCTGTGCCCCGTTAGAGGTAGATATCTGTGACACGACACCAACAGCACACAAACCTTAGGATGCATGAAGGGAGGGAAAAAAAGTGGTGATGAGCAGTGACATATAGACATGCATGCACACATGCCCATGTGTGTAATACAAGTGCTCAATAAGGACTCCTGGAAAAGAAGGTATATCCTACACTACATAGCTAAACTGATTGCAAAATATGGGCATTTGGGGTAAAGGAAAGGGAGCAGGCAAAGCTCTCCAGTGGTCTCTCTGAAAGCGCGGGGTTGAGGCAGAAGAAGAGGAGGTGGCACATGCATTCTCCGAGTCTCATCTTTAAAAAAAAAAAAAATTATTTATTTGGCTGCGCTAGGTCTTAGTTGTGGCATGCGGAATCTTCATTGCAGTATGCAGGATCCTTAGTTGTGGCATTCGGGGTCTAATTCCCCAACCAGGGATCGAACCGAGCCCCCTGCACTGGGAGTGCAGAGTCTTAACCTCTGGACCACCAGGTAAGTCCCCCAAGTCTCATCTTATGGGGCAGGTGGTGAGCAGGTAGAAAACAGAGCGTGTTGGTGGGGAAATAGTGTGTCATGGCATCTCACCGTAAAAAGTAAAGGTATATGAGTCTGACTACAAGCCAAGATAGGAAAGATAGCCATTTGTTAAATGGAAAACTATGATGCAATTTTTAATTTGAAAACAATGGACAAAAAATGGAATGAAGAGCCATTTGAACACACCAGTAAACACATAGAAGAGGAAAATATCAATAGAAAACAGCAATGTAAATTGAAAAATAATTTATTTAAAATAACAGGGACAAAATAAAGTCTATCAGTCAGTACACTAAACATGAATGGACTTATTTTCTTATTTAAAAAAACCAGACACTGTCAATGAGGCACAAAAAATAAACCCATTTATGCTTTTTACACAATCTAACTTAAAGTGATAAAGAAAGGTTGAAAATGAGGATATAGGTAAAGAGTCATCAGGTAAGTACAAGTAAAAAGAAAACAGGAATGGAAAAATATTATCAGATCCAGGGAAAATAAGGATAAAAGAAATAATCAAGAGAAAGATGAACATTATGAATTGATTTAAGGCATAATTTGTGAAAAAAGATAAAAGTTTTCAATTAACCTGTGCTTTGAACATCTCAAATGTGTGATTTGAGATTTAGGGAAAACTTGATCTTAACATTTATGTCTTTGACAATTAGATGTATCTCATAGGAAAGGGGGAACAAGACTCAAAAGTTCAGCGGGGGAGGGTGTGACTCCAAAGGGACAGCAGCAGGGACTTTTGCTGCAGTGATGGATCAGTTCTTCAGCCCGATTGTGGTGGTGATGACACCACCTACACACGTGGTGGAGTTGATAGAAGTACATACGAAAAGTACATATAAAACCTGGTGAAATCCGATAATGTCTGTAGGTTAGCTGATAGTCTTATACCAATGTCCACTCCCTTGCTTTGAACTGTCCTCTGGTTGTGTGAGTTGTTATCTTTGAAGAAAGCTGGATGAAGCTACCTGGGGGCCTTCTGTACTATTTTTGCAACCTATTGTTGGTCTAAAATTATTTTGGAATAAAAAGTTCTTTTTAAAAAAGCACAAAAACCTTACATAATACATATAAGTATATAATCTCTTCAACAGAGCATATGCATCCTTTTAAGTTCATGGGACATTTAAAATCTTAGCAAATGTTGAAAAGTAGAGATTCGTAGGCTCAGTTGACTAATCACAGTCTATGGCCAACAAACTCTCAACTTCTTGGTAATTAAGAACCATATTCCTAGAAAAGATTTGCTCAAAGAGGAACTCAATAGGGAAATTGCAAATCCTCTTGGGAGCAATGAAAAAGAAAGTACTTTCTAATAAAACTCATGGGACCCAGTGAAAGCCATATTCAGAAAAAAAAAAAAAAAGGGTAATTGATCACTAATCTTGGGAAATGAGTAAAAGCACCATAAAGAACTATAACGGATCTGGGATTTTAACCTACTCAAAAGCTAACACAGTTAAGCCAGAGTTTCGTGGCGCTGGCAAAAGACACAAGACTCCCAGGTCAGAGACAAAGGATACGTGACTTGGCAGGGCAGACAGCATGGGCCTCAGGTTCTCACCAGGGCCCCCTGCTCCCAAGTCCAAGGCAATGCAGGCTGGGCTCAGGTGGGTGCCACACACATGGTGGGCTTGTGTCACAGCTGAGGAACCCCAGCTTAGCAAACCCCGATCTTATAGGGACTGCAAGTGAACCTGCCTGAACTTCGTCCCAGAGGAGACCTAATTTTTAATCTCCTGGTCAGCAAGCAGATTTGTCCTCTGCCCAAGAGGGGACCATATCTCTGTCTTCAAAGGGCTTGGTGCTTGGTCCAAAACACTCTTGAAAAGATAGAACAAAAGCTATCGCTACTTGTGCTCAGATATTCGGAAATGTGAGAGACTCACGGAGAAGAATCTCCCAACAAGTACAAAAAAGAGAAACTAGGAAGAGGGAAATAAGCTGAAATGCATCAAATATGTTTTTCAAGATCCATAATTCATAATGAAACTTAAAAAAATCATCGGTCTCCTTGGCAGGATGCTACAGCACCAACCCATGACACTGAAAACTGGTAAACGCAGAAAATAAGCATTTATCTTCTCTGTCCTGTAGGAACTATCTGTATAATAACAGGGCCTCTTTACAGAATTCCAGCTGATAAGTATCGGAGGGATGTCAAGCCATGGCAATTCCAAGTGAAATATGGAATCTGGGAGGGAATTATTGACAGCTCCTGAAACGAATGACAGTGACGGGGAGATTTATCATGGACGGATCGGGATGACACCACCAGAATCTCCCATGGATCCGAGCATCATGTAAAGAGAGATTCTGAGATGTCATACTTGCTTTGATGTCACATGATAGGAAGCTTGGCCTCCCCTTCCTCTGGTGGGATATGTCTGGGGCAGGCATGGCCCTGGTTACTCAAAGGGTACTACTGTGGGTTGAATTTTCTCTCCCAGAAGATATGATCAAGTCCTAACTCCCAGTACCTCTGGATGTGATCTTATTTGGAAACAGGATCTTTGCAGATGTAATCAAGTTAAGATGAGAATGGGCCCTAATCTGGTGACTGGTATCCTTATAAAATGAGGGAAATTTGGACACTGACACAGAAAAAGAGAAAATGCCATGTGAAGACAGAGGCAGAGATTGGAGGGACGCATCTACAAGCCAAGGAGGAAGCTCAGGGATGGCCAGCCACCACCAGGAGCTGGGAGAGGCCTGGAGCAGGTCCTCCCTCATGGCCTCAGAAGGAACCCACCCTGCCCACACCTTGATCTCAGACTTCCAGCCTCCAGACTGTGAGAGAATCCATTTCTGTTGTTTTGAGCCCCCAGGTTTGTGGTGCTTTGTTATGGTCACTGCAGGAATCTAATACAGGGCCCCAGAGGGACCCACATGCCGCCAGCGGTAGCCAGCTTGTTAACACACCCCTGGCACCACAGCTGGGTGGGATTAACATTTGAATTGGTAGACTGAGTAAAGCAGATTGCCTTCCCCAATGTGGGTGGGCCTCACCCAATCAGTTGAAGGCCTGAAAAGAACAAAACCACCAGTCCTCCTCCAGGTAAGGGAAGATCCTCCAACAGATGTCTTCAAGCTGGAACGTCAGCTGCCTGCACGTCTCCAGCCTGCAGGTCTACCTGCAGATTCGACTTGCCAGCTTCTGTAATCACGTGAGCCGATTCCTTGTAATAAATGTCTTTATACATATGCTACTGGTTCTGTTTCTCTGGAGGACCCTGACTGATTCAGCATCCACTTTGCCTCTCAAGGCTCCCGGGGGAGCTGAGCCCCGCTGTTCACTGCACACCTTTGGGTCACTTTCTCCTTTTCCTCACTTGTCCTCCCTGGGATCACCCCCCAAGTGAACTACGTTCACCCAAGGTGGCGCAGGATCTGCTCCGGGACCCAAACCAGGATATGCGTCTTGTTGACATTACATGTCATGATTACTATATCTGTAAATGTCTTCCTGTCCTGAGTAACTTCTCAGCTATATATGTTCAGAAAATATTTTTTCCTGACTTGCACCTTTAATTTTTAGCATTCGACCATATATATGCCAAATAAATAGTACACTGCTCGATAAAATGAGTGCCTTCGGTAATACTTACATTAGATACAGTGAGCTTCATAGAACTGCTTCTCGCTGCATTTTTCAATCTAGATGATGGTCCAATTCAATAAAAGCGACTCTACAGGGTGTGATGGCCAGGTAAACAGCCATCTGTCCGTCTGGCTTCAGGCTGGGGTAGATTTTAACATCTTTGTAACACCGTCCTCCAATTGAGCTAGCACAGTTCAGCTGAGCTTTGGGTAGTTCCTGGTTTGGGGCTATTTGTGGGTGAACCCCTAACAATGGCCTGCGTGTGGCCATCAGGCAATAACAGCCGGCCAAGCTGGGCATGAGGCTGAAGTTCTCTCATGAGAAATGAGGGAACCGAAGGACACACGCCTGACTTGAGAGCCCTTCCACGATCTTTAGGTGCGCCAAAGGGCCTCCAGAGGCAAGGCCAGAATCCTCCGCCGACAACAACCTTAATTGGTGCCAGCCCACGAGAACAATGAGTTCTCCTTCACAGCACGTGTCCTCTGTAATAGGAGCTTGGAAAAATGTTAAGTTTAACCAAATGCTCACCTTGGATACTCAGCTCAATTAAACCCTTAAAAACATCTAGCTTTTTTTTTTTTTTAAATAATTTTATTTTAAGCTACTTTCTTTTTTTGGGGGGTTTATTTATGGCTGTGTTGGGTCTTCGTTTCTGCGCGAGGGCTTTCTCTAGTTGCGGCAAGTGGGGGCCACTCTTCATCGCGGTGCGCGGGCCTCTCACTATCGCGGCCTCTCTTGTTGCGGAGCACAGGCTCCAGACGCGCAGGCTCAGTAGTTGTGGCTCACGGGCCTAGCTGCCCCGCGGCATGTGGGATCCTCCCAGACCAGGGCTCAAACCCATGTCCCCTGCATTGGCAGGCAGATTCTCAACCACTGCGCCACCAGGGAAGCCCCACATCTAGCTTTTTTTAAGATTTTTTTTTTTTTTTGATGTGGACCATTCTTAAAGTCTTTTATTGAATTTGTTACAATATTGCTTCTGTTTTATGTTTTGGTCTTTTGGCCGCGGGGCATGTGGACTCTTAGCTCCCCGACCAGGGATCGAACCCACACCCCCTGCTCTGGAAGCTGAAGTCTTAACCACTGGACCGCCAGGGAAGTCCCCAAAACGCCTAGCTTTGAACAATGTTACTTTCTAGAATAACTTCCAAATAAGCTTCTTTGAAATTAATGTACATCCAAGGTAAAAGAATGCCACTAGTCGCTATAAAGCATTAAAACATTCAGGGACTTCCAAGACCCGTTATAGTAGGTGGCCTCTGGGTCCCCCTTCTGACAATGACTGGCTGCCAGGTTCACTGGCCACCTAAGGCCACTCCCTAGAGCTGCCTTTCTGCAGGACCATTTCCTTGAGTCAAGTTGAATCTTACTCTTGTTTACCAGATTATAAGCGCCAGACCTAATTTAATGGAATCTGGAATTGTAATGACTGTATTCTAAATCACGTGACCAATTCAGCAGTAATGAGAGTAAACAGGAATCTCAGTGAACAGCTACTCTGGGATTAATACCCTTCTGTTGATAAAGTGTCCTTGGGCACAAAACTTGACGGAGCTGTGAATCGTCCTGTTTCCCAGAAAGTGTATAGGGAAGCGGTATGGACAATGGGTGAGGCGGGTTGGTCCTGGAGTTGCAGAGCCCAGGCTTGAGTCCATCTTCACCACTTGTGGGATGTGCAACCAGTAAAATGGGGACGATGAGAGAAACTTCCTAAGGTTGTCGTCGTGATTATGCCGCACAAAGCAGAGAGCAAGCGCTGGGCAGCTCAGGAGGTGGGAGCTGTGACCACCGAATACATGGCCCTTATAATCCAGAATTCATACTGCTCTTCAAATCACTTTGTGTTCTCACGTGGAAAGAAAACTTGACCGCTTAACTCGAAGCTGGAAATAAATGCACTTCATGATTGCAAAAGCAGGCAGAGGAAGGGGAGAGGTAAGCTTCTGTTTTTTTAAATCTTCACGTTTTCTAGCTTTTGTCACTAATGAGATTAATATATGTGCCTGGCACATAGTAAGCTCTCTGCGGGTGACTGCAAATGCTGTTTTAAATTGCCAGGGCAGTCACAGCAAGCAAACAGGAAAAGCACTCAGGTACAGGGTAGAGGAAATGGACACACACGTACACCTTCACGGTCCTTCTTTAAGGAGAGTCTCTCTCCCTTCCTTAGCATATACATGTGTCAGGGTCATCCCTGGTTTGAAGAAGCTTCTTCTTTGCCTGGCGGTGGGATGTCTGAGCTCTTTAGGTCTGGCCCTCGTGTGGGTTCACAGCCGGGTCTCCAGCTGAGCACCTCTTGCGCACCGTGTGATCTGGCCAAGGGGCCTGTTAGGACCGGGCTGTTCTCACAGCCCTTCCTTCCCGATCATCACCCAGTTCAGGCTCTGCTGTTTTCTTGACCTTCCTCTGACAGTGTCTGAAACATCAGCATCAATTTAAAGTGGAGCCGCTCCAAGGCTTCTGGTCCTGGAGACTGGGCCCGCGGCACCCCGGCCGGGGAGGTCACACGCACTGGGGACCGGCCTCCCGGCAGGGGGCACACGTGACACAGGCCACGCAGCGCTCCGGGGCGTCCACGTCCCCACGGATCGCAGCAGCACCAGGAAAATCAATTCCTCCCCGAATTAGACCCATCTGGTTACAGACTTAATTATCACCGTGTTCTGTAATTATTGGCTTGCAAGGTAGCGGAGGGAAGCAAGCGTCTCGTTTGCAGCTCCCCTCACCCCCTACCTCTTGAAATAAAACCGGCAAAAATAAAAAGAGCATTCTGGGAAGCACTTAATAATTTAAACACTCATGAATTAGGAATACAAGGAAAGGATTCCAAGTCTTCCAAGGAGGGAAGAAGGAAGCAGAAGGGACAGGACAACGAGAAGAGCCTGGCCGGGCGCTCGCGTCCCAGGGGGCTGCCCTTGGGCCCAGCCAGGCGCCATCGGTTAAGGGCGCGCGCGGCCCGCGGGTTCGGAGGCCCGGCGAGCCCTCCCGGCCGGCGGGCTGTCGCCTGCTGGAGGTCATCGGGCCCTTGGGGCGGGGGCCCGGCACCCGGCGGCGCAGGTGGGGACGCGCGCGCACAGCCGGCCGGGGCGCGGAGGGCGCACGGCGGCGGGCCCGAGCGCGGGGGCGCGTGTGCGGCAGCCGGGTGCCGGGGCGGCCGGGGGTCGGGGTCCGGGAGGCCCGGGGCCGCTCCAGCGCGGCGCCTTTCTTCTCCTCTCGGTGATGTCATCGGCGGCAGCGGCTGGGAGCCGGGAGGCGGCGGCGGGGGAGGCGCCGGGCGGCCGCCGCAGGTTCATGTGCATCTAATGAAAAGGCACTTGACAGTCGGCCAGGACGCACGCGAGGGAGCGCGAGCCGGCCGGACCGCGGCGCCGCCCGAGCCAATCGCCGTCGCCGGCCTCTCCATGGGCGAGCAGGAGGAGGGGGCGGTGGGCGCAGCCGGCCGGGCCGCGGCCGCTCCGAGGTGAACGGCGCCGAGACGGGCTCGCGGCGCGGGGAGGCCGGGCGCGCCGCCGCTATGAATTCCGCCGAGCAGACCGTTACGTGGCTCATTACCTTGGGGGTGCTGGAGTCGCCCAAGAAAACCATCTCGGACCCGGAGGGCTTCCTGCAGGCGTCTCTGAAGGATGGGGTGGTCCTCTGCAGGCTGCTGGAGCGCCTGCTGCCCGGGACCATCGAGAAAGTGAGTGCCCCCCGGCCCGCGCCCCCGCGGCGGCCAGGCCCGGGGCGGTGGGAGGCCCGGCGGCGGGCGCCGCGGGCGGCGGGAGGCCCCGCGCCCCACCTTGCCCCCGCCGCGGCCCGGGATGCGCGGAGGCGCTCGGGCGCGGGGTCGCTGGCGCCGGCACCTGGTGGCCGCGCGGGCCGGGAGAGCGCGGGGCGCGGAGGAGCCCACGCGCCTCCTTTGTGCGCGGACCCGGGAACGCGGCCCGCGCGGGGGGCGCGCTGTTGGCGCGAGGACCCGGTGGCGGGATCCCGCTCGGGGCGCCATTGTGTGCGGGGTCGGCTGGGGAGGGGTCCGGGCCGCGTTCAAGGGGAACGGCCCCGGGGAGGCCGGGAGGGACGGGGAGCTCCGCTCTGCCCCGCCCGAAGGAGGAGTCGCCCCTCTCCGTGACCTGAGCAGAAAACCGCCGTGCAAAGCGTCCTCCCAGGCTTTGTTTGAACAGCTTTTGTTGGTGGTGTCGTACGAGAGTTTCGCCCTCTGTTTAATTGACCAATTGCTATGGATTTTTAAAGGATGCATGTATCAGTAGCTGAGGGCTGGGTTGTGAAATGATTTACTGCCCTCCCCATGAAAGAATGCTCATGTCTCCAAGCCCAAAGGATGGCAGACACAGGGTTGGAAAGCCGTGGCATACTTCAAGGCTGGCTTAAAGTCCTAGATTTCAGTTTCAGGTTCATACCTGATTTTGAACAGAATCCCTAGTCCTACAGACCCTGCTTCTCCTCTTCGTGACTTGTGGTTTCCTCGGGGCTGGAGGGTGAACCTTGACCGCAACTCTGTGAGTGATTAAAGTTTGCTTCCCTCTGGCTCAGCTGACAAAGCAGGGGCGAGCGGAGAGAGCGCTTTTTAAAACGGTGGATCCCTGTATCTCAAAGACACTACAATCTTATCCCAGTTTTTTTTGCCAGTACATAATCTTAGGATCAACAATTACTTAAATGGTGTTAAATGTAGAAATTAAAGTGCGCCATAATTAGGAAAAACTATTTAATTTTTAAAATGGGTGTATTGGCCTGAAACGCACAGTATCAGTTTGCTAATAATAAAATGTTAATTAGGTGACTTAAAAAAAGTAAACTGTTTAAACTTTTAAGTTGCTCATGTTCTGGCACTACATTTAAAAGGTCAGAAAAGATTTTATTTAATATGAATTGTGTACGCCTACTAGTTTTAGGAACATATTTATGAAAACAGAACCTGCATTTTAGAGTGAATAGCTGCCTGTCTGTCCAGGAAATAAAAATGTTGCTTCTAAATGAACCTGATGTCACAATAAAATTATGATTTAAGACGGGAATAAGGAGCAGGCTGTATCTTTCCAGGCACTCAGAATACTTCGCTGTCATCTGGATATCAGGACCTCTGGTAATAAAAGACAGATGTTGAAAGGCATTGAAAATGCATGCTAAGTTTACCAAAATAGGCTTATGTAAAAGACTTCCATTTCTAAAAGTGAAGCTTTAAGAAACTTCAGGGGCTGTTTGATAAAAACATGTCATTATCAATGCATATGTTATTTGGCATATTAACTGCATTCATATTGACTGGCAGACTTCAATAATCACTTGCTTTTAAATGTAGAAAGATTTTCTTAGAAAACTGTAGCGTTCCTTTCATCTCGGAAACAACAAAGAGAGGAATGAATAACATGTTTAATTTGCAGAAGCCAAACTGAAATAACCCAACATGTTCTAAAACTGTGGTCATTTGAAACTTCTTATAGTGTAGCTACCCTTTTATTCCCCCTGGGCCCCAACGGGTTTGTTTGGAGGGACACAGTCACAGTGAAAGTTCAACGTCAAAGTAGCAAATTATAGACAGAGCTACCGATTCTCTGTGGTATGAAGGTAGGTTTGGGCAGTAAAATGTTAGCTGTTCCCCACCTCTAGAAACCCTGGGTTTTAGAAATTTCACGAGCATTTTCCATTTCCCAAGAAGAGTTATTTATTTGAAATTTCTGATGTTTGCGTGCACACCGAATAACGTCTGCCAGAAAGCACACACGCTGAACAGCTTTCACCCGAATGTGGGAATGTTAGTCTGAGGACGTTTTTCCTTAAAAAGGAACATTTGGAAACTTCACCGAGTATTCATATGGAATTGAAAGGCTCTTAACTTGACCCCAGTTTCCTACATGAACACACGGAAGACTGATTAACAATGATATGTAAGCAGCCTGCAGCTTAACTTTTGCAAATTCACAAAATGTAACACGAACCATTCGACCAGGGATAGCGTAGTGCAGAATGGAGAAAAGTGTTGAGGTGGCTTGGGTTTCCCATGTGCCTTTTATTAAGAAAACATGTCGTAGTATGTTTCGTGCATTCTGTTGGTTTGTTCTGTTTTAGGGCCAGCGAAGAGGGTGAAGAGCGAAGGGGAAGTTCATTTCAGTTCAGATTGTTCTGCTCATTTTAAAGAGCATTCTGTTGAGGTTCCCCCCATGCAGCCTGCTTTTCTTTAGGTGGAAGGTCAGCCAGGGACAAGAGGGGCTTATGAAAAGAGACACATTTAGTTATTGCCAACGCTGTGTTCTGATATGTTCTCTGCCGTAAGGGAGAGAAAAATGGGCGTTACAAGGTCTCCTGAATCTTCGTGTATGAGGCTCTGCTGCTTTGATTTTGTCTAGTAATGGCCAGGATGTTTTGCTGACCTGCCCACACTGTTTGCTTCCGTCATTCCTCCTGTGATGAGAAACACACGGCTGGAGACTCCAGGGAGGCTTGTGAGCCCTGAGCTCGTGAGTTAACACTTTAAGCATCCCTGGCCTACTTAGTCGAAGGGGGTGAAATTGAGAGGCAGTCATGTTCCATCCTCTGAAACTTCCATAAGATTAGGAAGACACATTCAAATAATGGAAGCCGTGAAAGGCTGCTTTATTTATTTAGTCAGTCAGTAAATCAGTTATTGGCCGCACCATGTGGCTTGCGGGATCTTAGTTCCCTGACCAGGGAATGAACCCGGGCCCATGGCAGTGAAAGAGCCGAGTCCTAACCACTGGACTGCCAGGGAATTCCCAAGGCTGCTTTCATTTTACTTGTAACTGCAGCAGATGAAGTTTCTTGGTTCACCACGAAACACTCCAGGAACCTGGTTCTCTCTCTCTTTGCCCAGGATAACAGAGCACACCATAACCCATAAAATGCTGCCCAGGAGACACTCCATCTGTCAGTATTTGCGGAATGCACAAATCAGGTGCTGCCCGCTGGCCCTGCTAGATGCCCTGGGTGTGCGTGTGTGTTCAGACTGGTTTAAGCTGTTGGCTGTGTATTAGCTTCCTAGGGCTGCTGTAACAAAGTACCGCAGACTGGGCGGCTTCATTCTCTCACACCCTGGGGGCCGAAGTCCCTGATGGCGGTGTGGGCAGGGCCGCCCCCTCTGTTCCTGGCTTGGGGCGGCTCAAGACCAGTCTTCCCACGGTGTCTCCTGGGTCTCTTCTGTGTCCAAACTTCCGTTTTATAAGGACACCAGTCATTGGATTAGGGCCTCCCTCCCCCAGTATGACCTCAACTGATTACATCGGCAACGACCTTGTTTCCAAATAAGGTCACGTTCAGCAGCCCTGGGGCTTAGGGCTTGAACATATGAATTTCAGGGGTCACAATCCAACCCATAACAGGTCGGATGATACGTTGGAACCAAACCAATTTACTAAGTGTTTACCTGTCTGCAGGGTGCAAGGCGCTGTTGGAGAGAAAAAGACTGAATAACAAGTTCTTAAGCGTTTTAGTCCAGGAGAAAACATAACTATAAAAACAAGAGCAGTAGAAATAGAGACACAGACGTAGAGGACAAACATATGGACACCAAGGGGGGAAAGTGGTCGGGGGGGGGCGGTGGTGGTGGGATGAATTGGGAGATTGGGATTGACATGTATCCACTAATATGTGTCAAATAGATAACTAAGAAGAACCTGCTGTATAAAAAATAAATAAAATTCAAAAATTCAAAAAAAAAAACCAAAAAAAAACCCAAGAGCAGTGTGGGGCAGAAGGAAATCAAAAGTCAGGATGTCGGGATGTCAGGATGTCAGGACATCAGGCAGAGAGGAACAGGAGCCGAGGGACGAAGGCGCTGGAGGGGACCTGTGTCTGAGCTGCCCAGCCTCCGCTGATTTTTCTGACACGGGGATTAGAATATGGTTTGTATTTCCCCAAACTGTGATCTGGCAGTCCTCGCTGATCTTCCGCAGGCTTGCAGAAAATCAGTGAATTCTGAGGCAGCATGGGAAGGAGAAACTGCTTTTTCCTAATTGATTCCTGACTTGTGTTCTGCTCCGTCCTAGGATTCTGGGGCTGGGCGGGGTGGGGTGGAAGAGAAGTCCCTCCCAGTGGCCGTCGGACAGCAGTTCTGAGCGCCCGCTGAGAGCGATTTGCCTTTTCTAGGCCCTTCTGCCCTGAGAAGGACGTGGTCAGCAATGGCAGTGTGGTGTGTGAGGCCTCACTCAGGACCAGCCGGTGTGGAAGGCGGCGCCCGGCCCTGTAGCTGCCGTAAATACCTGCTCAGCAGCGCGGGGGAAGCCCGCAGGGGGGAAAGTTATAGAACGCGTGACCTCCTGTGTTTTTAAGGAGGCTTCTTTAAAGTTTGCAAACTGAATTATTGGCTGTATTAAGTTGCTTCTAATGAAACTGCTTGAAGTTTGAGAATAGCTCATTTTGTCATGATAAACATCTGCCTTTGAAGCATGTGACTTTCAAGTACCATCATGACCCTGCACCAGGGTGATGATTCTTGTTTGGATTTTAGGCCCCATGTAACTGCATTTGCGGGCTCATTCAGAATAATCCCACCTAAAATCAATTTAAATCGGGACTACCTCCAGAGATCTCCCGAGAGCCACGCTGGAAGTGCTATGGTGTGGACGCTGGCACACACACACACACCCCCGCACACACGCACCCCCCCCGCACGCACACACACACCCCTGCACGCACACCCCTTCTGCACGCGCGCACCCCCCACACCCCCCCACACCCCCCCCGCACGCATGCACACACCCCCGCACGCACGCACACACACCCCCGCACGCACGCACAACACCCCCCGCACGCACACACACACGCACACATACACACCCCCGCACGCACACACACACACCCGCACGCACACACCCACGCACGCACACATACACACCCCCGCCCGCACACACACCCCCCCCCGCACGCGCACACACCCCCGCACGCGCGTGCACACACACACGCACGCACACATACACACCCCCGCACGCACACACACACACACCCGCACGCACACACCCGCACGCACACATACACACCCCCGCACGCACGCGCCCGGGGTGACTTGGGCTTGCAGGGCGCTGGGGGAAGGGCTGCAGGATGGCCTTTCATCAGGGGCAGCTGCCTCTGGGAGCTCTCGGGTGGGAGGACTCAGCATCTGTGCTCTCCCAGGACTGCATTCTATTAATAGAAGTGACACCCGTCGTGGCCTTCTTCCCTCATTTCTTTGAGCACTGCCCGTCTTTAGATACGTCCCTTTTAAAGAAACAACTGTGGGCGCCCTGAGTTGCAGGCACCGTGCTAAACCTCTGTCCCGCTGTCCTCCCATGTCTCCCTGTTTCACAGGTGAGGACACTGAGGCCCAGCAGTTGGCCGAGCCGGGTCCTCAGCTGCCTCAAGGTGGCAGGTTCCACCCCAGGTGTGCCTGCTGCCCTGGTTGGGGACCTTCGGGGCTGCCTTAGTGAGCACCTGCTGGGCACCCACCTGCGCTAAGTCAGGGCTGGTTCCTGCTTCAGGGATTACTCTGCATTTACTGGGAATCTATCAAAACCAAGATCTGAAACAATACTCTGTGTGTGTGTGTGTGTGTGTGTGTGTGTATAATAAACTTTTTCGGTAGGACTGTCTCTAGACTTCTGGACGGGAATCACATGGCAGCTGGAGTCGCCCACGAGTCTGTCACTGTTGGCAGAAGGTGGCAAAGGCACACCCTCCCTCTGGGCACTCACCTCCGCCACGGGCAGCATGGGGGGCCGGGAGGCTTAGCCGTCCCTAAGACCCACTGGCCGCCCCCCGGGGGCCACTGTAAAATGGGGTGGTCCCAGTATGTGCTCCAGAGTCATCCATTTGCTGTGTGACCTTGGGCAACCTGCCTAACTTCTCTCACTTGCCTCCTCCTAAAAACAAGATTAACGATTCCTGTCTGGAGGGAATGGCCTATTGGGGCAGTAGGGGCGTTATGAGGGTAAACAAGTAGATGCGAGGGGTTTTGTGCAGTGCTGGGCACAGAGCAGGTCCTCGCAGATGGAAGTTATTATTATTTTATGGATCAACACTGAAAACTTCTCCTGCTATGTCCAGGAAAACTGTAAGCCAGGATCTGAACCATAAGGCCACTCAAATCCGGGAATATTTCCTTATTCTCACAACTGGGCAGATTCTTGCAACCTTAGCGGGCTGGTGGCCCCTCCCTTCCCACCCTCACAGACTACCATCGTCTGGGGTGGTGGGAACACGGACTGTGGCTTCCTGAGCCCTCTGCTGAGCGCATGCAGCTGCTGCCTCGCGGGGCCAGAGGGCCAAGCTGCGGGCTCAGGTTTCGTGTAGATAGAGTTTCACCCATGGGAAGGGCCAGGAGTCACAGACGGGCAGTGAGGGCCCACCAGCCCGCCCTGTGTCTGCAGGGGGAGGGCGTTGGGGCCATCCCTGGGCCCTGTGTATCCTGGGCTCGACTTCTGACTTTTCCCCTCCTTTTCAGTTCTACCAAGTTAGGTTAGGAGAATTTGTTTCCTGATGTTTTTATATTTCTAACTTTAGCTCTGAATTTTTAAAGTTTTATGAACCAGTCTGGTAGTTCTCAGCCTTGCTTCTGTGGGATAGTGCTGTGTCTGCTGTAGTCTAAAGGCAGGGAGATAGGGTGGGGATGTTTACACATTTCCAACACAGTTTTTCAAAATAGTTAAATCTAACTGATGTATTTATCACCTACTGTGTGCATGCTAGTGTACACATCATATACACAGAAACGCATGCACACACATACATGTGTTCTGTGCTGACTTTTCAGGCAAGTCATAAGAGAAACCGTCGGGTCTGAAGTGTAAAGCATTTGTGAATTCTCAGTGGAAGGAATACTCAAGACGTCACACAGCCCAAACTCATCACTGTACAGATGGGTTCACTGAGGGCAGCACCATATGGCTGTGTAAGTTGTGCACTGCACAGTCTAGGGAGAGTCATTCACACTGTAGTCTAAGTGCATGGTGTCTCCAGGACAGTGCTGGGGGAAGGCTCTGGGGCAGTGGTGCATAAAGGTGAGCCTCTATGGAGGTGAGCTTCCTAGGGTACACAGCAGATTAGAGGAGGGTTGTGGTAGGTTATGGAGGTGGCCCCAATTCTCCATCCTCCCTGCAGCCATGCCCTTGTAGCGTGACACTGCAGCTCTTCCCATTGAGAGGTGAAGCCTGTTTCCTCACTTCTTGCATCTGAGCTGACCTTGACTTGTTCTGGCCAATGGGATGTGGCAGAAGTGACAGGTGTGGGACTTCCCTGGTGGCACAGTGGATAAGACTCCGTGCTCCCAAGGCAGGGGGCCCAGATTCGATCCCTGGTCCGGGAACTAGATCCCACATGCCTGCTGCAACTAAGGAGCCCTGGAGCCGCAACTAAGGAGCCCGCCTACCACAACTAAGACCCGGCACAACCAAAAAAAAAAAAAAAATTAATTAAAAAAAAAAAGAAGTGACAAGTGCTACTTCCTAGCCCAGGCCTGAAGAGGCCTTGTGTGTTTCCACGCTCTCTCAGACCCTGCTTCCACCCTGAGGACCAGCCCGGGCCCCGGATGCTGAGGGATGCAAGACCACAGGGCAGAGAGCTCAACTGTCCCTGCCGAGGCCTCCTGGACCCACCTGCAGCCCACCAACCCCAACTGTGGGAGAGCCTAGCCAAGGTCGGCAGAGCTGCTACCCGGATCAGAGTTCACCGCTGCGTGAGCGAGCTCAGGCGAGCCCAGCGCTGCCCGGTGGACCTGCAGCCCCACGGACAAAAACACAAGCTCACTTCAGCTGCCACTGAGGTTTTGTGACTGCTTGTTCTGCAGCCTCACCGTGGCAGTAGACACGGTACAAGTCTGGAGAACGGAAGTGGTGTTTTGTGCGTAACTTTAATTATTATTACACTTAGAGCAGCTTTTTTTAAAGCGACTGATAAAGTTCCTATCTTTTCTTTAAAGAAGGTGAATGTAATTCAGCACCAAAAAAAGTGTAGCACTTGAAACCTCTTCCAGTTTATATCTAGTTTTACTTTAAAATGGGAATCCTCATTTCCAAGTTTGCTTTGAAGTCACAGTTTCTGGCAGTGAAGTCATGCTCTGGCAGCATGATTTTTTAGCAGTCTAACAAAAATCCTTAGAACAGTCTAGTTCGGGTTATTTGTAAACACCCCGGCCTGTGGTGGCCTTTCTCCCTCAGTTCTGAGTGTCTCACTGCTATGCTCCTGCCAGGAAGACACTTTCCCACCGATTTCCTGTGCTTGAGACGGTATAAGTTCATAAGAGACTTTTAAGTTCCATCTGAAGTTAGCAAATTTGTTCAGAATTCTTTTGTCAGGAATACAGATTTTCTGAAAAAGCCTGTTACTTTCTGAATGCATGCCAAAAGGTTATGACTTTGTCATTCACTTTACGAAAGAAAGTTAAAGGGGTTTTGACAGAAAATTAGGAGTTTCAGAGGGATCATCCTGGCCCATAGCCTCTGTTGCTTGCTCTCAGGAGGTGTAAGAGGCGTGGGAACACATGGAATCTTCTTCAGCCTCGATTTCTTGAGTAACCGCAGGGCGATCTTTCTGTGGTGCTGGAGAAATTGCCTTGTTCAACGATGCTCATATGACATTGGTGCTGGTAACAGATTTCTTCTCACGGAAACATGAAATTTTCTGGTCGCAGTTCTCTTATTTTTTAAGGCATTTTTGTTTCTTTTGAAAACAAGCTCCATAAATAGAATGGGGTTAAATTCTCGACAGCCTTGTGGCAAAGGTTAAGCTTCCAGAAAGTACCACGCTTTTAAGCCTTGCTTTTAAGTGATGAGAGACTGGAACTGAGTGTCTCCCAGACTTAATCAGCGGATGAGAAATGGAGAAGAAGGGTTTGTTTCTCCTTCCTCTGACCTCTGACCAAGCACATTTACTTAGATTGAATTCAAGTAACTGCCATGTCAGTGAGCCAAGGCTGGTTCTTCAAATAACTAACAGTAACTATATTTTGTTGGGTGTGAGTCTTAAGTAACCTGATTATAAATTGTTAAAACGATATTCTGGGAGTGAGAGAGAACTCACCCTGCATACGATTTAAGTCTTTTGTTGGCTGTAATAGAGCTTCCACCTTAGGAAGATAGAAAAATAAGGGCAAATTAAACCCACAGCAACTAATAGACAAAAGAGAACAATAAAGGACAGAATGGGAATGGGTGACGTGGAAAACAGAAAATTACTAGAGAAAACCAACAAAACCAAGAGCTGGTTCTCTGAGAAAAATCAATAAAGTTGATGAGCCTCTTAAACTGGTCAGGAAAAATAGAGAGAAGACACAAATGACCAATGTGAAGAATCACTATAGATTCTACAGATGTTTAAAGGGTAATAATGGGATATTATGAACGTTTTTATGCCAATACATTCTATATCTTAGGTGAAAAGTACAATTTCCATGGAAGACACAGACTACCAAAGCTCATTCAAGAAGAAACGGATAACTTCAGTAACCCTGTATCTACTACAAAATTTAAATTTGTAGTTTAAAAGCTTCTCATAAATTCCAGGCCAGATGGCCTAACTGGTGAATTCTACCAAGTAAGACTTATATCCAGAATGTATAAGGAACTCTCAAGACTCAATAATAAGGAAACAGTCAATTTAAAAAATGGGCAAATGTTTTGAGCAGATACTTCACCAAAGAAGATATACAGATGACAGGCACATGAAAAGATGCTCGACATTATTAGTCACTAGGGAAATGTAAATTAAAACCACGATGAGATACCACTACACACACCTATTGGAACAGCTAAAACTGGAAAGACTGATCCTACCACGTGTTGGCAAGGATGTGGATGGGCTGGAACTCCCATCCACTGCTGGTGGGAATGAAAATTGTACAGCCGCTTTAGAAAATGGTGTTTCTTGAAATATTAAACACACATCAACCAAATGATTTAGCAATTCCATTTCTAGGTGTTTACCCAAGAAAATCGGACTTTATTTTTAAATAGCCACAAACTAGACACAACCCAGATATTTTCAACTGGTATATGGATAAACAAAGTATCGTATTTCCATAGAATACTACTCAGAAATAAAAGGGAATGTGCTATAGCGTGGGTAAAAATTATGCTGAGTAAAGAAGCTAGGAAAAAAGTTCATACTGTATGATTCTCCTTATGTAAAATTCTACAAAAAGGCATCATAATCTGTAGTGACAGAAAGCAGACCAGTGCTTGCGTAGAGACACTCTGAGGGCCAAAGGAGTCCTTTGGGGGGTACGGATGTTCATAATCTTGATTCTGGTGATGGTTTCACCAAGTGCACACGTGTCACAACTGCTCCAACTGTACACTTTAAGTATGAGCAGTTTACTGTACGTCGATCACATCTCAGTGTGTGTTACATGACAGTTTCACCCTGCGTGTTGTGCGTAGTGGAGCTTTAATTCATTTTACTGCCAGCCCTCTACTTCTGAACCTGATTGTTCAGAAAACATGTACGGAATTTTAAAGTGCAAGTATACTTAACCTCCTTGCCCAAGAGCTCACTTATTTATCTGTTTATCTTCTCATCAAATCTGTATCAGGTGTCTACTGTGGTTCAAGGATTGTGCTGGGACACTTAATGATTAACAAAAATAGACTCGCATACCATCTAGTGAGGGAGAAGCACGTTAAAGATACCGTTTGAATTTGCTTTACAAATTGAGATACACGCTCTGAAGGCGAGGAACAGATTTCTCAAAGTGTGTAGCAGAGGAAGCTGATTTACACCTGGCAGATGGGGACGGGTGGTGTCTCAGGGAAGGTCTCCTCCAGAAGCAGTACATGAGTGGGCTCTGGCGTGAGTAGAGGGGGTGTGTAATTAGAGGAGCAGTGGGGGACGTCTGGGTGGTCACGGTACCGAGACCGAGGGAGAGCTCAAGTGCTCCTGGAGAGACAGCCACGGGCCAGGCTCCACAGGACGTTGAGTGACTTTTGGTTTTAAAGGTTTTTTAGAGTTTTAAAGGGAAGGATGATGTGATCAGTTGCAGATTTTGAAAACAGTACTCCAAACTTTCCAGTGTGGGAAATGGATTAGATGGGGCCCAGAACGGATGAGGAGAAGAGCGTTATTCAGTTCTTAGTGTGGTCCATTGAGAGCCAGCGGGAGCTGGGATTGGGATGGACACCGTGCTGCCAAAACCACGAAGATGGCGGGGGAGAGGGTGAGGGAAGGCGGGGAGAGGGTGACGGAAGGCAGGCAGCGGGGCTCCACGGTGGGTCCACGGTAACTCCTGGGATTCTGGCTGTGCACCGGGATGGCTGGCGGAGTCACCTGTGTGAGCGGGAGCCTGGCCTGGGGCCTAGGCTTGGAACAAGAAGGTCATGAATGGATTCAGTGCCGAGGGTGCTGAACTGGAGCTCAGAGAGGACACTTGGGCTGGGTATAAATTTGGGAGTGACACCATAGAGATGTGAATGCAAGTGTGGGGTGGTGAGATTTCCCACGGGGAAATTACAGAGTGAGAACTCCAGAAGGCCTTGGGGACTCGGACGTGGCTGGCCAGGCAGTGTGGACGAGCCTGAGGGGCTAAGGAAGGTGGCGGTTAAGTCCGGGGGGAGTGTGGTGACCTGCAGTCAGTGGAGGAGGACGTCCAGTAGACTGCGAGAGGCCAAGGGAGCGGGCTTCAAAACCCCAAACCCAAAAAGCGTAGGCAGTGTGCTTGAAGGGAAGAGGGCTCTGTCACCGATCATCCTGGGACAGCGGGCACGCCTGCACTCTGCTGGGCAGGCCTGGCTGAGCGGTCAACCCAGTCATTCGTGATCTTAGCAAGGGTGCCTGTGCTCAGGTAAAGGGGGGAGTGTGAGCTCAGGACAGACAGAGGGGCTGGAGACGGGGTGTTGGAACGGGGGCAGCTGCAGACACGGAGGTTGGGGAGCAGGGAACGTTGGAGTAGAGGGTGGAGCGTGAGAGAGTGGGGGGACAGCTGGGCACCCACAGAGGGCCCGCTGGACGCAGGGATGTATGAATTTACAGCGAGTTTTCACATTATGATGCTCAGGAACTCGGAGATTTTGTTAAGAGGAAGTTGACCTTCAGCTGTTTCTTTCTTGATAAAGGAGACTCTAGAAAACTCTATTTCTTTCAGTGGCTTCAGGAAAGTATATCTATGGTGTTTTCCCCCTCATTTCCTACCTGTTTTAACATGTGTTCAAGTCCAGAGAGTGTGTTGAGACTAAACAGTGGTGACTCTGAGCCATCTGAGGCTTCCGTCTTGTCTTAAATGAATTAACGTCAGGTGTTTAATCTTCTCCCTTTGATTCATTTTACTTGCCCCTTTGATTCATTTTACATTCATGAATGGCTTTAAAGGTAAAGATGGGGACGGGGCTGAGAACTTACTGCTCTAGGCTGTCTCTCTGTTTTGCCGCTGACATTTGAAAGCCCAGATCTGATGGAGGTTAAGGCCTTTTAGGGATGTCAACGTATAATTTTTAGAAAGTTCAGGTTCAAGTTGAGGACTATTTGTTTTATAATTTTATGAATACACACACATCTCTCCTGGGATTTGCTTTCTCTTTCTCATTTAGAAAATGCTCACAATTAGTTACATATCATAATAAAAGAAGGGAGATAAAGGTAAATCAAGTAGTGTTTATGGGGAATATTGTCCCTAAATAACCACAGTAAATGTAAGCAGTGTTTAGCTTTTGGGTATTATTTTTCCCAATCAAAGCAATAAAACCCACACTATTCAGCCTGTCTCCACGTGTGGGGAATGGAAGCTCACCAGCTATTTTTTCTCCTTAATCCTTTTGGAGAGGATGGTGGGGAGAGTATTATTGGGAGCGGGGGTAGGGAAGGAAGAAGTCTCTCTCTCTCTCTCTCCTTCTCATTGAGGAGCTTATGGCTTGAAATTTTCTGGGTTGGGATGGTTTTCTTTTTCTTACAGCTGCAAGCTGCCCAACAATTTTTTGTATAAAAATGTTTACAATTTTATGTAAAAATGTTAGTGAAATTACTGATATCAGAGTTAGCAGTACCTGCATTTCAAGTTGTTTTCAAGTAATGTATTATTTAAATTGAGGCACTTAAGGAGGAATCCTTGAAATATTCATATTAGGGTTGGGAGGAACTATAGCTATATAGCTTTCCATCGCTTTGTCCCTTTGGCTTAGGTGGTTATGTGGTTCTTACACTTGAGTGTGCCCAAATGCGCCTGGATGGCTTGTGAAAATACAGACTGCCGGACGCCACCCCAGAGTTTCTGATTCTGCAGGTCCGGGTGGGGGTGAGGATCGGCGTTTCTCACAAGCGTGCAGGTCATGCTGATGCGGCTGGTCCAGGGGACGCATTTCAGGACCACTGACGGCCCGCTGAGCTCCTCAGCCCAGGAGTACCGTAACCTGCGACCAGCCAGACGGCATGCATGGCGCTTTCAGAAGACGGGAGACCGAGGTGTGGTCACCTGGGGGCTTTTCCACCGGTGAGCACGGGCTGCTGGCCTACCTGGATGTGCCCCCATGCTTGGGAAATTTCCTAACCTAGTGCCTTTTAGTTCAGGACAGAGCAGACCCCATGGTGCTTCTCTATGGGCTTTTGGGGCATTGAAACATGGAGGTGGAGAGCCTGGAACGAAATCCTGCCTTGGATTGGAAGGGGCAATTGGAATTTATCTGGAAAAGGGGATTCCTCATGTTTCTTTATATCTAGAAAATTGTTGCATAAAACAGAAGAGAGGGACTTCCCTGGTGGTCCAGTGGCTGAGACTCCGCATTCCCAATGCACGGGGCCCGGGTTCGATCCCTGGTCAGGGATCTAGATCCCACAGCCGCAACTCAAGAGATCTCACATGCTGCAACTAAAGATACCATATGCTGCCACTAAGACCCGGCACAGCCAAATAAATAAATATTTAAAAAAATATACAGAAGAGAAACACCATGTGTATTGAGGCCAAGCTCAGGAGGCTTGTATGAGATTTGATGAATGTATTATTTAAGTTGAGGCACTTAAGGAGGAATCCTTGAAATATTCATATTAGGGTTGGGAGGAACTATAGCTAAATAAGATGATGAGTCACTAAAAGCTACCGAAAGATATGGAGACACCTGTGGGTAAGGGTTCTCTTTGAAACTACGGCTTTCGGGGGAGGGGTAAATCACCCGCACTGCTGAGCTGTGGGTGGGGGGTATCTGGGTCCAGCGAGTAGGTCCGCTGAGCTGTGCCTCCGTCCCGTGCTGCACCCAGGGGCCGTGGGCCTAGGGTCCTTAAACTGGGGCCCTGCTTCTCTGCAGGTCTGCAGGGTCTGCGGCACATGCTGGCCTTCCACCGCCACCGAGGACGTGCGTCTTGAGTTCATTCTAGTCTATGCTTTTCAATTCAGTAGCCAACTAAGAATTCACTTTGTCACTGAATACGGAGAAAACAGAGACGGCTTCTGGCAACCTCCCCGACCCCTACCCACGTCCGGCCACAGGATGCTGCTTTTCTAGGTGTCGTGGCGGAGATGAGCTTCAGCGACCGTCTCCTCGCAGTGAATGAGTCTGGAATCACCTGACAAGGGTTTTCAAGCCGCCATCAAAAAAGCCTTCAAAAACAGATTCTCCTGAGACAAGTGGAAGAATAGGAGATCGTAGCAAAGAAAGAGGGCTTATGAAAAAGAAACATACGGAAATTACAGAGCTGAAATACAAAATAACTGAAGTAAAGCTCACCGGCTGGGCTCAGAAGTCGAGTGGAGAGGACAGAAGACAGAATCTGTGGACGTGGGGACGGAGAGGAAGCAGGCTGAAGGAGGGGATGCGGTGAGGGCTGCGCCTGCCTCCCGAGGCCACGGGGAGACAGCTAGCGGACCAAGGACAAGCTGCAGCTCCGGCGGCGCCCTCCTCACTGCTTTCCCTGTCCCGTGCTCCCCGTGTCTCTCTCAGCTCTGAAATGTCAGAATTACGGGAGGGCCTCATCGGCTTGTTCTAGCCCCTCTGTGAAACTTAGGACCCGGGCATAAGGCAAGCCTGTCCCCAGGCAGGCCTCGTGGGCGGCTGTACAACGTGTCAGCCGCCGACAGGAGCTGAGGGCTGGGGGAGCCGGCCAGCTGGTTCCGGGAGCCCCGCTCGAGGCAGCGATCTTCCTTAGTGACAGGAGACGGCGCTGAAACCAGAGCGCTGGCTCTCGGCGGCGCCCGGCTGACCGACGCCTGATCGACGCCTGATACACACAGAGCGAAAACGGAGCCCTGGACGCCGAGCTGGCGGTCCTCGGAGAGCTGGGCAGCAGCCGGGCGGCCGGCCTCAGACGGAGCCGGCGGTAACAGGATGCATCCGTCAGCCGTGACAGACAGGGCTTAAGGGTTTATGGTAAAACCCAAGAGCGTCTTTTATGTCACTGTAATGTTTTGTCTATGGTGATTATATTTCCAAATGTTTTTCAGCACAGTTCCTGTCTCAAATATTCAATTCTCATATGAGACCGATTATATTACTTTTCGGTTCTAGGTGCTGTCAGCGTCATTCACCTTCACTTCAGGTAGCTATAACCAAGTGATTCTGGTACCGAATTAGTGTCATAGGCACAGGTCCTTAATTAAACCATTAATTCACTGAACCAATGACATACTAAGTGCTTGTATATGCCAGGTGTTGAGATGTAACACCATCAAACAGACTGCCTGTGGAGCATATATTTCACGGCACAGGGAGGTATTCTGGACGCATACATAGTACACAAGTAGATTGCACAGCATGTTAGACAGTGATAGGGCTATGGAGAAAAATGGGGGGGATGCCAGCAATTAGGGTGACGTTGCAGTTTTACTTCTGGTAGGTAGGGTAGGCGTTACAGAGAAGTGACATTTGAACAAAGACTTGATGTATATGAGCAAAGGCGTGATGTGATTATTGGGGAGAAGGGAATTTCAGGTGGAGGGACTAGGCTGTGCAAAGGTCCTGAGGTAGGAGCCTGCCTGGCAAATTCTGGGAACAGCAGAGGCCACTGTGAGTTGGGGGAGAGTAGCAGCTGGCTGATGAGGTCAAGGAGGGAACGAGGGAACAGACCGTGTAGGGCCTGCTCAGCCATCATAAGGACTGACTTTAAAAAAAAATGAGTAGACTTTATTTGCAGTTTTACGTTTCCATAAAATTTAGCAGAAAGTACACAGAATTTCCATCCACCCCTCTCCACTTTCCCCTATTATTAACGTCTTGTGCTAGTGTGGGACACCTGTTACAGCTGATGAAGCAGTACCGATACATTATTAAGTAAAGTCCATAATGTACGTTAGGGTTCACTCTGTGCTGTGCAGTCCGTGGGTTTGGACATGACATGTATCCATCATCACAGTGTCACACAGGATGCTTTCACTGCCCTAAAAATTCTCTGTGCTCTGCCTGTTCATCCTGCCCTCTCCCCTGGTCCCTGGCAACCATTGATCTTTTTACTGTTGCCATAGTTTTACTTTTTCCAGGATGTCATATTGTTGGAATCGTACAGTGTGTAGCCTTTTCAGATTGGCTTCTTTCACTTAGTAACATGCACTGAAGTCTCCTCCATGCCTTTTTGTGGCTCATTTTCTTTTATTGCTGAATGATCTTCCATCTTCTGAATCCACCACAGTCTATTTATTCATTCCCCTACTGAAGGGCATCTTGATTACTTCCAGCTTTTGGCAATTATAAATAAAGCTGCTATAAACATTTGTATTCAGGTTTTTGCGTGGACACGTTTTCAACTCATTTGGGTAAAGCAAATTTACCCAAGCAGCAAGATTTTTGGACCTTATGGTAAGAGGATGTTTAGTTTTATAAGAAAGTCTCTTCCACGGTGTGGACCAGTGTGTATTCCCATCAGCAGGAGATGAGAGTTCCTGTTGCTCCACGTCCTCGCCAGCACTGGGTGCTACAATATTGCTTCTGTTTTATGTTTTGGTTTTTTGGCCACGGGGCATGTGGGCTCTTAGCTCCCCGACCAGGGATTAAACCCACACCCCTTGCACTGGACGGTGAAGCCTTAACCGCTGGACTGCCAGGGAAGTCCAGATCTGTGTCATTCTAATGGGTGTGCGGCAGTGTCTCACTGTTCTTTTAATTTGCATTTCCCTGATGACATATGATATGGATCTTTTCATATGTTTAGTTGCCTTGCCATCTGTATATCTTCTTTGGTAAGGAGACTGTTCAGGTCTTTTGCCCATTTTTACATTGGGCTGTCTGGTTTCTTACTGTTGAGTTTTAGTAGTTCTTTGTATGTTTTAGATATAAGTCCGTGATTGGCTGTGTGTTTTGCAAATGTAGTGCTTTCGTCCAGTCTGTGTCTTACCTTTTATTCTCTTTAAGGATTTTGGCTTTTACTCTGAGTGAAATGGGGGGCTTTTGAGGGTTTTGAGCAGAGGAGTGATGTGACAGGCAAATTATAAATGTGCAGGGAGATGTTCCAGCTATAGTAGTATGGAAGAAATAGAATTCCTGAGTATGCATTGGCCGCCTTATCTTTAACTAATGAAGGTCAGTTTTTCTAAGTGATCGTTTGAAAATGTAGTTTTGAACTACATACTGCTCCACATCTTACTCACAGCTACGGCCCTATTTCAGCGGGTACTCTGCAGGTGCTTAAGAGCTCCGGGAGATAACGAGCTTTTTATCACCTGTTTATTACTCACACTTAATATGAAGTCTCGACTGGCTGCTTTCATGCAAGAGGCTTTTACAGCACGAGCGTTCCAAGCTGTGGGTGCCTGCTTCCCCTGCCATTCCCTCTGGGGACGGTCCTGGCTGCTATTTACAGAGAGGCACACTTGCCAGTGCGCGTCCTCAGCTGTTTCCTCTCCCCTTATGCATGTTCCTTCCTCTGGTGAAGGCTCCCTTTCGCTTCCCAGCCTCTCTCCAAAGTCAGCCAGCCCTCTCTGCGCGCCTTCAAACCTCCCACATGCTAACGTGTGGGTGAAAACAGAACTTTCTCCAAGGTGGTCAGTGTCCCGTCTTCTGGCCCAGAGGCTTTAACTTGCCTTAAACGCAGCTTCTCGGGCTGTTTAGAAATGAAAGACGGGTTCTTTAGCCGGGAGGGCTGGGCGGGCACGAAGCAGGGCGCTGCTCCGAAGCTCCCACTGCTGCCCCTGGCTTCACTGTGTGGGAAAGGGTGGAGCGTGCACAGCGAGGTAAACCAACGGGGTGGCAGGCCGCACAGGCCCCGCGCAGACATCTGAGGACACAGGTGTCATCGGTACAATCCCAGCAGTGGCTGCGGGGACAGGACTTGACATTCTGCCTTGAGGTGTCTCGGTCAAAGGTAGGAGGTTGGGTTGTCCGTGAGGCAAAGAGCAGACCCGTGAGACCTGCGGTCACCAGTGCCCCATGCTCCTGGGGGGCGGGGCTCCTCTCCTGGGGGTATTCTCGCCCCTACCTGCTGCACTGACACTGCAGAGGTACATGGCACCCTCCCACTGGAGACTACGAGCCTCTCTACAGGCTTTTCCACCAATGGACACAGGCAAAGACATCGGTAGCCACTCTGAACTGTGCTCAGGAGGAGAGGAGATGGATGTCAAAGGACCAGAAACACTGCAGAAATTGAGCTTAAGAAGAAAGTAAGCAGTGGCTCAGATTTACAAAATACATGTTTCCGTTGGGCTGAAAGCATGAGACTGAGAGGAAAAAAGGGATGATTATTCCATATGAACAGGCGAAACTTCAGTTAAGAAAAATCTCTGATTACAAGGCCCAGTCTGAGTTGTCTTCGGAATTCGTACTCCTGTTTGCCCGTATCAAGAGCCTTCGGAGGTGTGAGGAATGGCGCCTGCTTAAGGGAGGCGCGAGCACGAGTGACGGCCTCCCCGCGCACCTCTGCGTCCCAGGTGTCTGGGTCACAGCCAGCACAGGGCACGTGCTGCTTTCAAGATTGCTCTCATTCGACGATTACCACACACCTGCCTGTTCTGAGCTAACGTTACTGGGAGAGCAGAGCACGAATGCAGTGGAGAAATTTAACCTAGGTAGTCCGGTGAAAGTTTATGCCCACATTTAAAAAAATCCATTTTTGGCATTGGTATCAATTTGGGACTGTCGCTACCATCTCTGAAGGACTTACAATGTGCTTTTGGAGCTCGTGGGAACCGAGCCTCGGGGGACACCCAAGCTAATTTAAGCCACGCTGTCTTGCTGGCCCGCCTGCCCCTGACATCCCCCATGTCTGGGATGGCTGAACTTAGTGCATTCATATTTCTGATCACCCTTTATGGCTTGCCTAGCTCCACGCTAATGGATGACATCTTTATTTTTCCCCAGACGACCGTAGCATCCATACAGGAGCTGGGCTTTGGGATATACTGAAGAAGGGAAGCCAAAGAAAAATGTACTTTATTAAAAGCTTAAATGTCTTCCAGTAAACTACTTGTAACCCCAGGCCACACACTTTGGGAGCTAATTTACTACCTGGTATTTAGCTGCCAAGTCCTTGAGCTCTCTGCTGGATGCTTCACTGTTTTCCATGGATTTGGAGGAGGAGCCCCGTAGCCTCCAAGTGAGCTCTGCAGACCTCTGCCTTCACTCCCCTGAAACTCTTTGGCTGCAGAGTGAGCAGAGAGCTATGGACAAGTGTGATCCCTGATCAGGAGACAGCTGCACTCTAGTTAGAATAAAGCAATGGCTACCAGGTCATTACATTCAGTGCTAATTAGACCTTTAGGTGGTGAATTTAGGATTTTAAGCATAGCGTTGCATACTGGCATGGTGTGGTGGAGATCTGCCTCACAAGAACCCCAACACACTGACAGCTGGGCTCTCCAAAGAGAACTGTTTTCCAATGGGGAGGCAACTTGACCTGTGAGAACGTTAGATTGTTCTTTTAAAAAATGTATTTATTTAATACTTTCATGTGGTACAAAATTCAAAGGGTACCAGAAAGTAGAGAGTGCAAAGCAAGTTTCCCTTCTCCCCTCTGTCCTCCGAGCCCCGGGTCCTCTCCCTGGAGGCAGCCCCTGTTATCGGGCACGTGCTTCCAGAGACAGGGCATGCATTTCTTTTATTTATTTATTTTTTTAAATTTTTTTTTTTCTTTTAATTAATTAATTAATTATTTTATTTTTGGCTGCATTGGGTCTTCGTTTCTGTGCGAGGGCTTTTTCGACTTGTGGCGTGCGGGGGCCACTCTTCATCGCGGCGCGCGGGCCTCTCAGTGTCGCGGCCTCTCCCGTTGCGGAGCACAAGCTCCAGACGCGCAGGCTCAGCACCTGTGTCTCACGGGCCCAGTTGCTCCGCGGCATGTGGGATCCTCCCAGACCAGGGCTCGAACCCGTGTCCCCTGCATTGGCAGGCAGACTCCCAACCACTGCGCCACCAGGGAAGCCCCCATTTCTTTTATTATTTTTAAGATTTATTTTATTATATTTTATTTTTGGGTGCATTGGGTCTTTGTTGCTGCACGCAGGCTTTCTCTAGTTGCGGCGAGCGGGGGCTACTCTTCGTTGCGGTGTGCGGGCTTCTCATTGTGGTGGCTTCTCCTGTTATGGAGCACGGGCTCTAGGTGTGCGGGCTTCAGTAGTTGTGGTGCACGGGCTTAGTTGCTCCGTGGCATGTGGGATCTTCCCGGACCAGGAATCGAACCCGTGTCCCCTGCATTGGCAGGCGGATTCTTAACCACTGCGCCACCAGGGAAGTCCCAGGCCATGCATTTCTGAACACCCAGGCACATCTTCTTCTTGCTTTTTTTCTTTAAACACTAAGGCAGCATGTCCTGCATACTGTTCCCCATGTTCCTTGTCCCACACCTACTGTAACCAGGAGGTTGTGACATATCAGTATATAAAGCTGACTCTTTGTAAATGCTGTGTGGTAGGCTGGTGGTCTGTTCTGTTGCAGGACTGTAATTGACCTAATCCTTTCCCTAAATTGTTTCTCATCTTTTGCTGTGACACTGTTTTCTGTTTTTAACCATACCACCAGGAAGCTCACTGGGTTAGGGTCCCAGCAGAAAACAGACGGCATGCTAAACAGAAATGGTTGAAGAGAGTTTAACAAAGAGACTATTTACAAAATGAGGGCAGGGATAAGGATATGGAGGCACCCTGGGAAGTCACCAGTTCAGGCCACCACTTCTGGGAACTAGACTCCTGAGCAGCTGAGGGCTGGGACAAGCTGTAGTGGTTTTCTGTACTCTCCATCTTAAGTGTTGCAGTAACACTGAACCTATGTAATTCTTTGCTTGCTAGAACTGCCTATTCTTCTTCCTCAGTTTTGGAAACTAAAACTCTAAACTCCTTCAGACGTGGAGAGAAGGCAGCTCCTCCAGTTGGCACTTTATTTGGACTGAGGGTAGAGCTGGCTGTCCCCGGCGTGCAGTGGGTGGTAGAAAGGAGTTGAGAAGGCGGGAGCTGGGCATCTGCGGAGGTCTCTGAAGTCTGGCCTTAACATTGCCTTGTGATTTAGTTTGTAGCAAATTCTCAGAGTGTCAGACACACCCCTTGTCCAACATTGAGTACAAAAGCCATATTTCAAAGGAAAATCACAATGGTTTGGGGGCTGTCTATGCCTCTGCCTGATTAAGAGTTTTTGGCGGGAAGGCCTGGAATTTATTATCGTGGCAAGTTTGGGAGAGGATTTCTGGAAAGCGCATGGGGCAGCTGTTGGTCATCTGAGGCCAGAGCTCCTCTCTGAACACATCTGGAGATGCACTGAGCGGAGCTCGCCTTCAGGTTGTGAAGGCTCTGGTGACTGTAAATAAAGCTGCTGTGAACATTCTTGAACATGGATTTTTGTGGCCATATGTTTTCATCCCTCTTGGGTAAACACCTAGGGGAGGAATTGCTGGGGCTTAGGTATGTTTAACTTTGCAAGGAGCTGCCGGTTTCCCAAGCACACCACCTGACACTCCCACCGGTCACGCGTGGGAGCTCCAGTTGCTTCCCATCCTTGCCAACGCTCGATACTGTCAGCCTTTTCCATCTCACCGCTCTGGTGGGTGGGTAGTGTTATCTGTGCTTTTAATTTGCATTTCCCTGATGACTAATGATGCTCAACACTTTTTCATGTGCTCACTTACCATTCATACAGCTTCTTCAGCAAAATATGGTGTTGGGGGGGAGCTTTTAAATATCTCCTTTTGTATCATCATCGCTCCAATGCATTTTTTTCCATTGCAGCTTCACCCATGATCTCAGTTGCCCTGATTATTCACCACTCTTGAAAACATGATGGACTTTTCAAGTGTCACACCCTTGACAATGCAGTCTCATCTGCCTCTTCACCCTTTCGTCTCCGACTCGGTTGTCACCGTTTGGGGTGGCTAAGCCTCTGGCCTGCCCTGTCTGTGCCACCAGGGTCCTGAGCATACACCTGTGTGGCTGCACTCGCCACACTGTGAGCAGGTCTTCCTCACCGAGGGCAGGGGCTGTGCCCCCCCCTTCTTTGCAGTCACAGTACTCATCACACGATCTGGCAGGAGTCTAAGTCCAATATTGTTGAACCAATTTATTATGCATCTGACCCTCCCAACAGCCCTGTTGACAAACGCTGAATGTGTCAGGCTTAAACTGGGGATACAGGTGTAGACATAGAGGGGTCAAGTGGCCTGCTCGAGGTCAGTATGTGTGTTACAGTTAGGAACTACTTACTATAAAGTTTTGACTCTTTTACATTACAGTTCTCCAAACAGGTATGTTGCTTTAGGTGGAGTTCAGGATAGTTTTAAGGGAATCCATTTCCATTTCTAGGTCCTCAGCTTGCATCCATGCTCAACTAAAACCAAGGAGCCAGAGCAGCTGTCTCTGAGCAAGGAGAGCATCACGCTGGTCCAACTGTCCCACCTCCCCTTTCACAATGGCCTTCTCCCACTTCACCCTTTGTTGTCTTCCCGAGGTGCATACTGCCAGGTGGAAGGCCTCCCAGCTGTCACAAAGGGTCCCGGTGCTGGGAGGGGAGTGACTCTGATGATTGCATGTTGCAGCTCAGGGTTGTACTTAGCTTTCACAGAAATTGAAGGAAACTCCAATCAAGCTGTTGGCTGATGATTTTAAGTTTTTATTTATGACAGATTATATCTGGACTTTGGCTATGTAACTCAGAAGGCTTCAAAGAATCATCCTAACAAAACTCCTTCCATTTCCATGTGCTTATTTTTATGAACAAGGTTTCTCAGTTTTTGCATTAAAAAAACCCCAAGATAGGAGTAGAATTGGCGCTGCTCCACATCTCTTTCCAGCAGTAAGCGATGATTATCCATGGGTAAATGAACTAATTAAAAAAAAAAACCCTATACATCTCATGAAGATATATATTTCCAAATAAAATTCGCATTTTATATTTAATAATTTTTATCAAGAACTGTAAAATATGTTTCCATCGTTTGTGAACTCACAGTAGCTGTGTTGACTCAATTCAGAAGAGAAGTCATAACAATTAGATCCTTATGGATCAATAATTTTAAACGTAGAGTCGATTCCATTATTTGTGGTAGTTACATTCTACAAGGGCACCATGACCACTGAATTAGCAACTACTGAACCATTGTTCATGGAGAAATACAGGGTTAGTTTCCTTTGAACCTCTGGTCACAACATCTGGTCAACCAGTCAATACGTAATCTTGTTTTTAGGTGTATTTCTGTTTAAAGATAGCTTATTTAACATATATATATATTTACAAATAATTACATGCAGTATATCTTTATAATAAAACACCATCTCAATTACAGCGTTATGTAATGTAGTCTACCATAGTGTGACTGTTCTAATTTAGCTCTTCCATTCAGTCACATACACAGTACACATGTTCACTGCTCACATACACACGCAAATACACACTGTATATTGGATACTACAGCATAATGCAAGAAAGGAAGCCCCCCCAAAAGCACCAACCAAAGATTAAACATTTAAAAGTTATGGAAACCACCTTACTGTTGATGGAGCCACGGGACACGTGATGGGGCAGTGCACGGTGGGGTTAAACCTCGTGACCTCGGCTTGCCATACGGGAACAGAGGGAGGGTCAGGAAGGAAGATGTCAGGGAGGGTGGCCTGTGAGATCTGGCAGCTCTGCCTCAGGAGTCTGGTTTTCCCAGTTGGGTGACGGTGTCAGCAACTTGCCCTCCCAATCTGGCTTGAAAAACTGCTTCAGCCTCACCCGCTTGGCTTTTTGCCTCAAATCTTTAAGCGTTTCGGCATAAGGGATGAACGCGGTGGAGGTAAGGCGCCTAAACGTGAGACTGCGTTCGGGCACAGGGTCACACTTTTCCATGTCATTGAAAATTTTTTCCAAGGCAGAATTCCATTCTTCTATTTTGGCTGCTGTGAGAGGGATGATTCTTGGAGTCTCAGGCTGACTTTCACCATCCTCGTCATCACTAACTCCATTGCCTTGTTTTGCAATCTCGTCCAGGTCTTTGTTGGTGGGTTCTACTGCCGCTTCTGCCAAAATTTCCTCCACATCGCCTTCCGTCATGTCACTGAAACCTTCTCCACTTATCTGTTGTGCAATATGCATTATGTTTTTGACACTGCTTGTTATATTTTCTGTAACACCTTCAAAACCTTCAAAAATTTTCACACAGTCTGGCCAAACATTTCCCCAACAATTGTTGATAGTAGCCTGCTTTACGCTGTCCCAGGCTGTGCTGATATAATCAATAACATTGCGTATGGTGACTGACTTCCAGTAGTCCATCATGGTGGTCTCCTCATTGGCATTGAGAGCCTCAAAAGCCTTGCTATAAAGCTCCCTGGTGTAGTGTGCCTTGAAAGCTTTTATCACGCCCTGATTGAGGGGTTGGATAAGAGATGCTGTGTTTGGGGGTATGAAGAGAACTTCTATGTCGGGGTGGGCATTTTCGAGTTCTTCACGGCAATGAACTGGGGCATTATCCAAAATTAATAAAACCCTGAAGGCAAGGTTTTTGCCATGGAGATAACGTTCAGCTTCTGGGATGAAGCAGTTGTGGAACCAATCCCAGAATATTTTGGACGCCATCCATGCTTTTTTGTTCCATCTCCAGTGGACTGGCATACGGTTCAAGTTTTTCCCTCTAAGTGCTTGTGGGTTTTGTGCTCTGTGTACCATAAGGGGTTTGCACTTAAAGTCACCCTTGGCGTTTGCACATAATAGCAAGGTTGCACAGTCTTTGAATGATTTAAAGCCAGGAGTTTTGGAGGCCATTTGCATTACATAGGTTCGTTTGCCAACATTCTTGTAAAATAAGCCAGTTTCATCAGCGTTGAAAACCTGCTCTTCCATATAACCCTTTTCATATATAATGCTTAGCAGGTATTTTTTAAATTCTTCTGCAGCCTCCTGATCCGTAGAACCTACCTTGCCTGCAAGTTTAACATTTTTCATGTGGTATCGCCTTTTGAATCGTGCAAGCCAGCCTGCACTAGCTGAGAAGGGTTTAACATTTTCTTGACCCTGGGTAACATGACCGTAAATTTCTTTGGCTTTCAGCCTCACAACAACGCTGTCCACTACACTCTTTTTATTGCTTGTCATCTCATGAATCCACAAATTTAGTTGCTTTTCCATCTTTTCCATAGCTCCATCACGCACTACAGAGGTTACTTTAGCACTTTCCTGAGCGGCTTCACGTACAGATCTGCGAATATCCTCTTCCTTTTTCTGGATGTACCGTATTGTTGACTCATTAACATTGAATTCTCTGCCAACAGCGCTATAACTCAGGCCTGAGTGAAGCTTATCTAACACACGTATTTTCTCTGTAAGGCACATTACAACCTTCTTGCGCTTAGGAACGCCAGACAGTGCTTTAGCACGACGCTTGGGGGCCATTTAAAACAGCGCAATCACCAAGAAAAAGCAAAAAAAAAAAAAAAAAGGTGAAAAATGTGGCACCAGTGGAGTGAAAAGGACATTTGCTTACATTATGAGCCACAAGAAGATGGCAGAGCATGGCCTTGTTCAAATTCAGCTGGGAACGTGTGCATAAGACAGTTCAAATTTTTTGCTGCTTTGCACATGTCTATAAATGACTGAGAAAGTGCCGCAAATACGGATTTTGGGGTTACACATAAATTTTATCGAGTAGGCGAATTTGCAAATACAGAATCCGTGAATGAGGATTGACTGTATTTGTATGAAAAACAGTGTGAGGGAGGAGTAAAATGGACTAGAAGGCAGCTTTGGTTTTGCTGTTCCACTCTCAAGTTCCACTGAAAAAAACAAACCTGTTCAATATTTGGAGGGAAATATGCTGGCACTTCTAAGAATTTTTAAACTGTAGAGTAAAAAAAGTGTCACTTCCTCCCTCTTGGCACTGCTCAACACCCTGGTTTTCTTTTGTAGTTTTAGAAGACCTGACCACTTTGCAATGAAACTGCAGTATTCCTGAGAGAGGCCTGATGGAATGTCGTGATTTCCCCCTAGAGGACAGAAGGACAAAAATGTCTTCAACGTCCCCAAATGCTAGAATTCTGGATGATACTTTAGTGTAAAAAGTCTTCACATGCCATTCAGAACGACAAAAAGCTCTTCCGAGATCTCAGGCTTCTCCCTTGATTGTTCTGTGTAACTGGTGCTGTTCCTGGTCTCCTTTGTTTCTTGCCCTGGGAGGCTGTCAGTAACTTCTTACACGTGTGGCCGTGGCCTTTACAGCCCTGCCTCGGACCAAGCACCAGACAGTCTGCAGGAGCCCTCGCTGCTCTTCACCTGTGATGGAGGCTGCATTCGCCACAATCTCTCCCCAGCTGACTTTTCGCTGACGAGTGACCGGCTATTTTGGTTAATCACTGATGAAGCACATGGTCTATACGTAGTAAAAGAAAACACTGCACTTTAATCGCAACCGGCATAATTTACGTCGCTAATTGTTTTAAGTCATCGTATTAGAATTCCAGCTCCACTCTCCCCGAGCCGGGGGCGGGGAAGAACTGAGAAAACAACAGGTTCTCAACAGCCCCTTCGTGGTTGCTTCAAGCGGCGGAGGCCAAGCTTTCCCGGGTCCCTCTGGGCGGGGCGGGCTGCGCCTGCGAGGCCGCTTCGGAGGGCGAGCGCCGGGTGCGGGGATGGGGAGTCCGCGCGTGAGCCGGGCCAGGCAGGCCGCGTCCGAGGGCGAGCGCCAGGTGCGGGGAGGAGAAGTCCGCGCGTGGGCCGCGCCAGGTGGGCCGCGTCGGAGGGCCAGCACCAGCTGCCGAGGGAGGAGGCCGCGCCCTCACGGCGGAGGACCGGAAGAGATCGCGGGCGGGGCCTGCCGGGGCGCGGTCTGAAGACGTCACTTCCGGCGCCGCTCCACTTCCTGGCGAGGGAAGGGGGCTGAGATTGGTGCAGCCCGGAGGAAGGAAAAAGGGTGAGGAGAGGCGGTGGCCGAGCGAGCGGGCGGGCGCTGGGGGCGGCCGGGCTAGCTCCGGGCCGCCGGGGCAGCCCGCCCTGGTCGCTCGCGCGGCCGGCACGCCCGCCGGGGCCGCGTCGCGTCCCCCTCGGGGCGCATCCGCGGCCTGCCCGCGGCGCTCAGCGCCTGTGCTCTGTGTTGCAGGTCTACCCGGAGCCCCGGAGCGAGGGCGAGTGCCTGAGTAACATCCGCGAGTTCCTGCGAGGCTGCGGGGCGTCCCTGCGCCTGGAGGTGAGTGGCGGGGGCGCCGGGGCCGGCTGGGCGCTGGGGCGCGAGGCGGGCGGGCGTGGTAACGGCCCGCAGCGGCGGCGCCCGGGGCCCGGCTCGCGGGTCCCCCAGGGGCGACTACGGGCTCAGGGCAGGGAGGAGCCCCACATTTTGCCCACTGCAATGGGGAAAAGTGGTTCCAGTAGCTCGTGGTGCAGGTGACAACACGTTTTCGACAGCCGTTTGTTGGGCAGGGGCGCTTTCTGACTCCTTGGTACTTGCCTTAGCTTTAACTCTGCCCTAGGGATTCTCGGGGAACCCGCATCCAGGTCTGGGTCAGCCGTCAGAACCCTAAGCAGGTGATCAGGCGGAGCCAGGAGAAATAAAATGGGCCCCCAGTCCTCCAAGTGTCACTCCCTTTAGTTGGTTTTTACTCTGATAATTGATGTTTAGGTTAGGGACATGTTAATCTATGTCTTGGGGCGTGGGTGTCATTTCCATGTTGCTTAGGATTTTGTCACTGTGCTAAATACAGTCTTTCAGTAGCAGCTCTCTGGAAATTTCTTTTTCATCTTATGTTACCATGTGTGATTTTTCTTAATCCTGCTTTAGATCAGAAATCTAGCTGCTTTTTTATTTGGAAATTACAGACTAATGAGGTTCTAGTCAGTTGGGGGTTTAAATCTTGCCTTTTCTACCTGCGGCTTTACCACTCTCTGCCTTTGTTTCCTTATCTGAGTACTGAGATGAATTATACCAGGCTCCTAGGTAACAGTATATGAAAGCATCTCCAACAGAACCATAGCAGTTTCCCATCCTAAAAGAACAGTCTTTTAGGTTTCTTGGGAAATAAATGTAGAAGTCATCAAATCTGTGAGGAAGGCTATATGGAAAGCTTATCTCTTAGTTGAAGTTTGATACAGAGTAAATTACTGTCTTTGTGAGTATGATTGGAAACACTAAGTTGGTAGCATTTGATGTCTGTGAGGAAATCATGTACAGATAAGTGAAAATGCTCAGAGGAGAGTCCAAAGTGGAGATGGTTGCTGTTTAGGCGTGGGAGAGACATTGTTTCAGAAAGGTCTTTTCCTCTGCTGGGTGGGCTTTGTCCTTTTATCGTTGAGTTTCCCTGTTAGGCTGTGATAATAAATGCTTGTAGCAGTTTTTGCTTTTTTTGACCTTTGTTGAGGAATTTTATTATCCCCTTCAAACTATTGAGTTTTGTTTCTCATTAGACTAAATTTGAAACTCACTTTGCACATTGATTATAATCTGACACTTAAGTGTAGGATTTTTCTAAGAAGATATTGTTTTAAAGAAAGTTGGAGGTAAAAAAAACGCAAAACATCTCATCCTTAGTTTTCCAAAGGTTGCTGTTGAAATTTTATATAGCTGCTATTTTTTAAAATTGAGTTTATTTAAAGATGTTCTAGAAGAGACTTTGTTCACTAACACATCCTAAGCATCTAGAACAGTGCTTGGCATATAGCAGGCCTTCAGTAAATATTTGTGATTGACTGATGACCTGGCAGTTGTAGTTGGTAGTAAAGGTTTCCTTTTATATAAAAAAAACCAAGTATGACTTATTTTGTGCTATTTAAATATCTCTTCCAGTCAATTTACAATAGAGGCGAGTTCAGTTAACATTCTTTCAAGCTCAGTTATAAGTTAAACTTTAAAACTTCCAATGAAATCAGAGGTAATAATTTAAAAAAGCACATCGGAAAGCTCATACATTGGTTAGTCACTGTGAAAAAGGAGCTCTGTATGGTATGGACTCAACTTGGGCTTCCAGACTTGTAATCTGTGATGTGAAGGGACAGGCCTGTTCGCTGAAAGACAGCCTCACACATGGAACACAGTGTGGCGGGCGGTTTCCCAGTGTTTTTAAAGAAAAATACATGGAAAGGGAGTGAGGAGAGAAGGACTTTGCTCTTTTGAAACACTTTGTAGCTCTACACACTTCATTTTCACAAAATGCTGGAAGACAAGAGACTGACAGGAAAGCTTTTTTTTTTTTTTTTTTAAATATTTATTTATTTATTTATCTTTGGCTGCATTGGGTCTTCATTGCTGTGCGCGGGCTTTCTCTAGTTGCAGCGAGTGGGGGCTACTGTTCGTTGCAGTGTATGGGCTTCTCATTGCGGTGGCTTCTCTTGTTGCAGAGCATGGGCTCTGGGCGTGCGGGCTCCAGTAGTTGTGGCACGTGGGCTCAGTAGTTGTGGCGCACGGGCTTAGTTGCTCCGTGGCATGTGGGATCTTCCCGGACCAGGGCTTGAACCCGTGTTCCCTGCATTGGCAGGAGGATTCCTAACCACTGTGCCACCAGGGAAGCCCCCGACAGGAAAGCTTTTGAAATTACAAACATGAAACTCAAAATTGATAGCTTGAATTCTAGATTAGCTTTTGTTCTATATAAGTGTCAAGGTAGCTTTTTCCAGGGCTTAGTTTAGACTGCATTGTGTTTGTAACAGACTGCTTGTCTTTGGTATATGTATTTTTTTGTCTACCACCATTATAAACTGTCTTAAGGGGACTTCCCTGGTGGCGCAGTGGTTAAAATCTGCCTGCCAGTGCAGGGGACACAGGTTCGAGCCCTGGTCCGGGAAGATCCCACATGCCACGGAGCAGCTAAGCCTGTGCGCCACAACTACTGAGCCTGTGCTCTAGAGCCCGTGCTCTGCAACGAGAAGCCACCGCAATAAGCCCGTGCACTGCAACGAAGAGTAGCCCCCGCTCGCCGCAGCTAGAGAAAGCCCGCGCACAGCAACAAAGACCCAATGCAGCTGAAAATAAATAGATAAATAAATAAATTTATTAAAAAAAAACTGTCTTAAGATTTCTTAAAGGAAGAGATGAACTGAACATCATAATTACTTTATCAGTTATTTTAATGCATACACACGTTAACTCGCTGTGGAAAATCAAGTATTATTCCCCTAATGAGTTGTTCTGATTATGAAAGGCGTTTTAATTTTAAAGGAATATTGTACAGTTTGCATTTATTGTTAAACTTTGAGAAGCAATTTAGGTTTTAAGTTGGAAAACATTTTTAAATTTGGAAAATTTAAAAAAACTTAAAAATTGGAAAACTGTGTTTAGGAAAACAGCACATATAACTTGGATGATCTTTTCATCTTTCATATAATGTTTGCTTCCCAGCAAGCATCTTGTTTGACTTTTTTGTTTCCTTAAATAGTATGGAATTTGATAAGAATTTAGGTTTTTTCTCATGTTCCTAATGGTGTAATAAGGATGTCAGATGACCCTGTTTAGGACTATGTATGTCTTGATAAATAAAGTCAGAACTTTTCTGGAAAGTTAAGTTTACTGATACAAGGAGCCAGGCACCATGATTCTCTCCAGCTTGGGAATATTGTGTTTGGAAACCCTCGTTTGCCTAGCACGTGTAGCAAGGACAGAACTTGTCCTGGACGTGCAGGCAACGTTGTGTGTGAGAGAGAAAGTTGCTCACGCTGACCAAGTCCTGTCTTTGTATAGTTTTCCAGAGTTTCCATCTGACCCCTGATTTCAGTTCTCAATAGCGTGCTGTTTTTGGTTATTTGTAACACTTTCTAAAGGACTTCCACGTGTTGTCTTAGTTTGCTCCTTCGTCTTTTGAGTTATTACAGTCCTTGTATTACAGGAAGGAGACGCAGCCTAACTCATCAGTTCTCACTGTTAACTGCATGAACGTTAGCCACAGGGCTGCTGTTGGGCTTTTTAAGGAATACTGATGTGTGGACCCATCTCCAGAGGTTGTGCGCTCAGCAGGTCCTGGGGAGTGGGGGCGGATGTGAGAGTCTCCGTGCTGGAAGTAAGCAGAAAGGCCAGCCGGGGCCGTGCAGCCCGCTGAGGGGGCTGGCGGTGCGGAGCTGGGGCGCGGAGCTGGTGTTTGGCCCTGAGTGAGGGGCTTTTCCACTGCTGCAGGCAGCCTTGCTTCTGGACCCTTCCTGGAGAAGCGGATGGTGTCCGGTTTGGGATGCAGCATTACTCACTTTATACTAATCTGTGTGATTAGGTAAATCGTCAACAGTTGCAAACTAATGTATGTCTGTAATGACCACAGGTAAGCCGGAACAGGCAGATCTATGTAAGGGAAATAATGCTGTAGTCATTTATTAGTGCTTAAAACTGTGAAAGAAAACTGTTCCCTTGACCGTGAGACTGTTTAGGAGGAAATGTTCTGACTTTCACTCTATGAGACTGTTTTGGTGGCACTTTGGTGTTTGTTTTGCAGGGTGAATGGTGGACTTGTTCACATCACAGATGTGAGTCTTTGCTGACTTGGATGCCATCTCATTTTTTACCTGTTTTTAACAACTTTATATCTGTTCGCTGAGTCATTACTTTCTTAGGCCTCTCCATCTGTATCACCATCAGCAGCAGTTGGCCACTCCTCAGAGTAATTTTTCACAGAAAACCCAGTTTGTCTCACTTCCCAGGAATTGTGTACACGGCGCTGCGCAGCCACGAGCAGGTCGTACTGGGGCGGACGCGGAACGGTCAGCTGGGCGTGCTCTCCTGCTGCAGTTTGGGCCTTTAGTAAAAGTGTCCTGTGTACTTGCAGGGCCTTGCTCACCTCCTGGTAGTTGCCCACGAATATCAGCTTTCTGCTTCGGAGGGCCGGTGAGCACATTGGCCTGCAGCCCGCTGGGTTTCTGTCCCGCTCTGCCTCTTGCCAGCTCTGCCATCTGGAGAAGGGGCATCACCACGATGCAGGCCCTTCGTATTTGTGGTAGGATTAAATGAATTAGCATATAGCACTTAGAACAGTGCCTCACGTGTTTTAGGTGCTACATAGACAGTGGCTGTTACTGTTACCGTTTTCTTGTAGTTTGAACAACGTTGGTATGTATTTTTAAAAAACTTTACCCCATAATCCATATTCAGTTGTACAAAATTCAGGAAATGGAGAAATGTGAGAAGAAAATAATTATATAATGATGCCATCTAGAGATAACCGATGTGAAAATTAGTGTATATTTTTCAGTCTTTTCTCCCCTTTGCACATACGTAAATATGCTTTTAAAATATCCATGACATCGTAGTATAAATGTTTTATAATATGCTTTAACTTAACATAGTGACTGTTTTCTTGTGTTAAATATTTGTCTAGTTATTTTTAATGGCCTCTTCGTAGTTTGTGGTGCTAATCCCCATTTTTGGGTGTAGAGGTTGTTTCTAAGTTTTCATTGTGGTAAACAGTGATCTGTGTGATGGCCATTTCTGTACAGAATCCTTCATCTTTGATTATCTCTGAAGGAGAAATTCCCTGATAGGGCAGTGCATAGGTCAAAGGTAGGGCTTTTAAACATTCCAAGCCCTATTGCCAAATTGTCTCCAGAGACATTTTTATCCTTTTGCCTTGCCCCTATATCGGTGTGTGAGAGCACGCCTTTGCAGTCAGTCCTGTGACTGCCTGTATCAGTTGCTTCTCTTTCCTTCGGGAAATGGAAACCTCTTGGGGTAAACATTTTGGCTTTTCTTTCTTGTATCATCTGCAGTGCCCGCATTTCTGCGTAAATGGTAAACGAAAGCAGATGTGACGCACTCAAGGTTTCCTCCGTTGGACTCGCAGAGGAGGATGTGAAAGAAGAGCTGCTAGACTAGGAAATCAAAGTTGAAAACTGTAGATGTTTGCAGTGCTCCTTCCAGCTTTCTGACAAGTAGCCTCTGGCTGTTCCGGGGTCGCTCTGTAAAGGGGGAACTCTGGCTGGAAGCACGGCTCGAGACTGTGTGCAGAGGTGCTGATTTCCCTCTGTGTGAGTGATGAAGTTTTCATTTTCTGTCTTTAAGGTCGGGAGAGAAGGGAAAGGTATTAGGTGGGCTCCCCAGTGCTGTAATCAGCTAGGCTGATGGGCTGATGAGTTAGGGAAAGAAATTGCCTTACATCTTTCTAAAACGTTCGTCTTCTTTGTGTATTTCCGACGGACAAATTCTTTTGTTAAACTTCTTTGTCCTCCTGCTCAATTCTCTTCTAGATTTTTAACAAGGTTATGATTGAGATTTTGTCCAAAAGAATATTTAAAAATACTATTGGGATAACTAAGACATGCTCATGTGAAAACTTGAAACTTGTTGATGTAGGCTTCAGGATTAATTGAAACAAAGACAAAAGTATATAGTTCTTTCTCTGGGAATGAGATGCCCCACCCAGGTGTTACCTTCGACCTAGATTCAGGTTAAGCTGTTTGCTACAACTTTGCACTGAAGGTGTGTTTGCGGTCACACAGCAGTCTGTCGTGTTAGGTAGTCACCTGTGCTCCTGACTCCATGGTGAGCTGGAAGTGGTAGGTAATGATGTAGTATTTATTGACCAACTCAATCAATTCTTGAAGTCAGTTTATTCATGTTTTTGCCAGAACTTGCTGTTTAAAGAAGTTGAGAGACAGTAAGTGATTAAAAAGTCATTTAGGAGATGAATAACTATTCTTTGAATATCTTGTAGGTACTTATAAGCAGAGAAAGTCAAATTCTACTCTGATATTATGATTCTATTTAATTTTTCCTGGAAGACTGTCCGCGTTCACCCTCTGTGTTCCATTGGAGAGCCTGGCCAGCTGTCCTGTGGGCGAGTGGTTCGTCCCTTCTGCATCCAGGCTGCTTTCCACTGTGGAGAACTAGACTTCCCTTCAGGTCTTTGGGTGTCTCATTGTCTAGATCAGCACCATCCAATAGAAATATAATGTGAGCCACATTTGTGTTTTTAAAATTTCCTAGTAACTACATTAAAAAAAAGTGAAAAGAAACATTAAGTTAATTTTAATAATACATTGTCTTTAACCCAGTGTACCTGTAATGTTCTTATTTCAACGTGTAGTTAACATAAAAATATTATTGACGTTACTTTGTCTTTTCACATTAAGTCTTTAAAATCTGGTGTGTGTTTCTCACACTCGCAGCACCTCTCACTCTGCATCAGCTACATTGGAAGCGCTGAGCAGCTCACAAGGCAAGCGGCCCCACGTTGGACCACGCGAGTCTAGATCACTGGAGAGGCTGGGGGAGGACAGTCAGCTTGGAATTAAATGGGGTTAACATTCGTCAGGTACAGAGTAGGTGCCTAGGCGTTTCATATGTGCTGTATCGTCTGATCCCCCCAGGTGTCCTGCAGAGGAGGTGGTGCTTTCCCCATTTTGCAGCCGAGGAGACGGAGACTTGAGGTGACGAGGAGGTCTCGGGTCACAGCCCAGCGCGTGCGAGCCAGGGTTTGCGTTCTGCCGGGCACGCTGTGCCCGGGCTGGACTAGGTGAACTGAGGATCGCAGGGCAGTCCTGTTAGCCTGACTCCTAGCGGGGGTTCTCGGGGAGCTTGGCTGGCGGCAGGGCTGGCCTCGTGGGCTTGCCGCCGAGTCGTCAGGCGGGGCCCCACGCTTGGTTTAATGCTCTGCTGCCCCCCTCTGAAGTTCTCAAGAATCTTTGCACGACGAGCTCTGCAGTTTCAGCTTGCGCTGGGCCTCCCCTGGTGGCGGTGCTCTTAGAGGAACCCGAGAGGTGGTGAGAATGAGCGGCGGCCCCTGCGTGCCCACTGCGTCCTGGGCCCTGCCTCGTAGACGCGGGTCAGCTCGCTCAGTCTTCAAGCAGCTCTCTCAGGGTGGATCGTTCTGCCCGCGCGGTGCCTAGGGAACTAAGGCGCTGGCGCGTAGGGTGCCTGCCTACGTCCACAGCTCGTGAAGGTGGAGCAGCCCGCCGTCCCGCTCATCAGAGGCCTCCTGAACAGTGACGCCCCTTGAGAAGCTTCCCGAAGAGGTTCAGGAGCAGAGCAAGGTGGAATTAAGGCTGAAATGGGAAAAGTGGAGGCGGCTCGGATAGTTTAAGCTCCTCTCACTTGTCGTATTGATGAGGCTAAAGCCCCAGGCTGGTCCCAGGCAGGCTGGGTAAGGCCAGTGAGCTGTGTCCCTGACCCGGGCTGGAGGAGGTGGAGGAACGAGGCTGAGACGGGGTGCAGCAGCTCGGCCCACGTCCGTCCCCGCTGCGAGGGCGGCGCCTCGTCTCGTGCACTGAGGTTTAGTACAGCTTCCCAGGCAGCCACCATTCCTCCTGCCTGTCAGCAGTAATGACAGGAAGTAACATGGACCTGGGGCTGCTTTTCCAAAGGGTCCTTTTGAGAAAGCCCCCCTCCGCTGTTGGGTGGTGGAGGGTGGGAGGCAGGAGAACTGTGGGGTGAAAGGAGAGGACGGCTCTCTTGGAGGAATTGGAAGCACGTCTCTTCACTTTGTGTCTGACTCTTCAGAGCCTCCAGGAAGGGGCTCGGCTAGAGGCTGGGTGTTGGGCTGGGCACGCGTCCGCGTCCTGCAAAGCCAGGGTTGCAGTCTTCAGTGAAGCTTCTCCCTCCTCACCCAGCCCACTGGCCTGGGAACCTCGAGGGCACTGTGAATACACGTGGGTCCCAGTGCTGGCATGCTTAGGCACTCAGGTCAGATCTGTGTTGAATGCGTGAGACCAAGGGTGAACAAGATGGACGGGACAGCAGTAAGGTTTAATCCGTTAATGTTCGCTTTATCCATGTGAACAATTGTGCCTCCATCTTTTTAGCTCATGTTGCAGGGTTCTGATGCGTCGTTCAGACGTGCTTCATGGGAATGGACTGTCCTTTTGCAGGAAGGATGGTCTCAGCTGTGGCCAGCTGCTGAGGAGGTGCCAGCATGTAGGACGGGTGCATTCAGGACGCTCTGTAGGGCTTTGAAGGTAGACACCCTGCGGGTCTCCACTCTTGGGTCAGACCTCAATTTGGATGTCCATGAATTGGGTTTGTATGAGGGCAGGTCCCCAGAAGATGTCTGGAAACGTTCGGGGCAGATAAGGACCCGTAGCCCCTTTGGGACTCCGTTTCTTCTTCTGTAAAATGCGACTTTGAAAAGGATAATCTGTAGACCTTGGAATCGGTCTGTGTGATAATCTGAGAGGCAGAAGATGAGACACCGCGACATCTTTACTTCAGTTTATTGTGTTGATAATGGTTAGCTTGTCGCTTTCGAGGGGCATTTATTAGTAAAATTCTAGTTGTTTCGTCTTTCCGCAGCTGCTCGGTTTGTCAGAGCTCCCTCTTGGAGCTCCTTCACGCAAGGTGCTCATTTAAGAAGGAGGCTATCTGGCTAATGACCAGCCTGTGCCAAAGATGGCGCTTCAAAGTGAGGACGTGCTTCGCTGAGCAGTAACTGCAGCATCGTGGCGAGCCCGCGGGTCTGTTAGTTCCACCTTGGGGCCTGAATTGAGCCTGAAGACGGCTTCTGATCCTGTGGAGGCGTGTGTCGGTTACTCTGAGTCGTTTGGAAGAGTATCTGGAGCAGCTCTTGTGTATCCCAGGGAGTGATGTCCGGCTGCCAGTGCGGTTCCGAGGCCAGGAGCCCACTGCCCGCGTCACTAAGCCGAGAGGGGAGAATTGATCCCGGCAGTGCTTTCTTTAGTACTGCAGGGTAGCAAAAGCGTCTCCTAACTTGTTTTAAAAAAAACTTACATTCTTCTAAGATCGATAAAAGTACTTTCATTCCATTCACTGTTGTTTCCAGTGTTGCACCAAGTCTGCTATCAACTGGAATGAGAAAGGTGCCTCAGTTTCTGCCAAAGGGAGAACTGAGTTGAGAGTCTAGATCTCTTACAGAAGTTTTGGTTTCAGTGGGTTTATAGCTACTCTGCGGTAAAGTTGATCTCAGTTCTTGCATTTTATTTGTGAGACAGCTGGTGTAGTGTGTTGGTTTTCTGTAGCTGCCTAACAAATGACCCCAAACGTAGTGGCAGAAACACTGCCATTGCCTGCCTCTCAGCTCTGCAGTGAGGCCGGCGGTCCGGTGAGCTCGGCTGGGCTCTGTGCTTGGGGTCTCACAGGCCCTGGACGGGGTGTCAGCTGGGTGGGCTCTTGGTGGGAGCCGCGGGGGGACATTTGTTTCCACGTCCCGAGGTGGTGCGCAGGGATGAGTTCTTGGTCCCCACCGTGTTCTCTGGCCGCACCGTGGAAGGCCGTAGGAGGACCTAGAGCAGGGTGGGCAGCTGTGTGTTGGAGAAGCCCACGTGCCGCTCTGCTGTGTACCCGTGTCCCTCTACACGCTCTTTCTCCTGTTGCAAACTGGTCACGGCCCAGTGGCCTTTCGGAAGCGACTCAGGTAGAGCAGCTCCTGTTGGACGCTGCGTCCTGCCTGCACATGGGGAGAGTCCTGAGCTGGTGTGACCGCCTGTTTCTCTGGCCATAGGAAATTCTAGTCACTTGGGGTCCTGCCTTTTGACCTCATTACCCTCTTTTACTTCCTATTTCCCACCTTTTTTAAGTTTAGTAAAACAGACTTCTTTGAATATCTTTTAGCTGTCACTTTTCTATTGATATTTTTATTTTAAAACAAATCAAGAAAATCCCCATTGGTCTCGCAGGAAGGGGACCCCTTTTCCTGACAGGCATTTCCCCGTTGGTCTCGCAGGAAGGGGACCCCTTTTCCTGACAGGCATTTCCCCGTTGGTCTCGCAGGACGGGGACCCCTTTTCCTGACAGGCATTTCCCCGTTGGTCTCGCGGGAAGGGGACCCCTTTTCCTGACAGGCATTTCCCCGTTGGTCTCGCGGGAGGGGGACCCCTTTTCCTGACAGGCATTTCCCCGTTGGCCTCGCGGGAGGGCACAGCCCCTTCCCCCTGTTGCCCTAAAGCAGTTTGTGTCCCTGAGGAGTTCCCTTAAGTCGTGGGAACCAGCGAGCGGAGAGATTCCCAGTGAATAATTACAGAGCAAAACAAATCTCGAGGCCTTTCAGACCATGTTTAGATGTGAAGATCTGCATTTTGTATGTTTTAAAAAAAGAACTTCCTACCAGAATATGCATTTCTGACCTAATTTGTCCCAAATTTTGGACCCAATTTATTTGGTGTGTATTGGGTGTTTTCCCTGGTAGTTGAGAGAAAGTGCCTGGTCCTTGAGCTGAGAAGTGAAGGGTCTTTCTCCCTCCGACCATTAGTATCTTCCACCGGGCTCTGGGGTTAATGAGGTGTGTGCATGTGCTCTTCAGGAAGACTAATAGGTAGATCGTGGCACCCGCTTGGGCTGTAGACCGTGGAGCTTTTAAAGTAGTGATTCCAGCATCCCCTCCGAGAGTATCTGATTTAATTAGTTCGTGTTTAAAGCTGACCTGGCGGGCCCTTTAAATGAGGGTTTGTTTTCCCCAAGCTTGCCGAAGGGCCAAGGAGCCTGCCCAGCTGAGGAGACAGAGAGGGAAGGCTGCTTTCCTCCAGACTTCTCGTGGCAGAATCAGGCCAGCCTGGCTGTGCTGGGCATTTGAGGGAAGTTGGTGTGGAGCGATTGAAGTGACGGGGGCCTCTCAGCATCGCTGGTTTGAGTCCTTGTTCCATGAGACCTTTACAGGAAAACTGTGGATGGTGAGTGAAGTCTTCCCTGTCTACTTAAAAGTGAAGCCAGAGCGGTGAGGGGATGCAAGAGAGAGCCTCGTAATCTGCCCGCCTTTCCTTTATTTTGAGAGGTTTAAAACTAGCAGAAAGGCAGGAAGACTAGTGTAAGTGCCCTGTGCCTTCACTCCATCGTTGTGCAGACGTTGCTTCACTAACCATTTAACCCGTGTGTACACTTCGTGACACTGGCCTCTGGGTGCTCGCAGCACGTGCATTTTTAAAACGGGGACCTCTTCCTGCGTAACCACGTCCTGCTGGCACAGCCCAGGCATTGTACACTGTTCTAGGGATACCGTCTCAGATGCGGTCCCAATGGTCTCCAGGTGACCTTTGTGGCTTTTCTTTAAACACAGGCACCAAACCGGGGTCTTGCGTTGCATTCAGTTTGTCGTGCCTCGTTGGTCTCTGTAGTTTCCAGAACGGTTCCTCCACCGTTATCCTTGATGACTCGCACGTTTTTGAAGAATCTGGGGTCGTTATCATGTAGAGTGCCCCACAGTCTGGACAGGATCTGATTCAGGTCAAACGTTTTAGGCAAGAATTCTGCACAGGTGCCGTTCTGTGTTCCCGTGGGTCGTATCAGACCTGTGATGTTGACATGCTCCGTGCTGCCGGCGCTGAGTTCCATCACTTGGCGAAGGGGACGTCCACCAGGTCTCTCCGTTGTGCAGGTGCCCTTTCCCTTTGTACTTGGCATGTGGTCTGTGGGGGGGGGGCCCAGAGCCTCTTGCCTGGTGCCCCTGGCATCATCGCCTGATGTCCTTCCTCTCGGGGTCGCCAGGTGGGGACTTGTGGCATGAGGCTGCCTTCGGGACCTCAAGCTCTGGTCAGGAAGGGACATTTGAGCGCGGTGTTGGGATCTAAGCTAGAAAGTTGTGTATATTTTGGCATGTGGGAGAGGAGAAAATGTTACTTCTGCTTTCCAGAATCTGAAGACTGGTACTGTTTGTGAACTTAGCCATTCACTTCTGAGCTCTGCATACCGATGTACAAACTTGCCATACTTTTGTAGGTACTGTATTTTTTACAAATGGAAGGTTTGTGGCAACCATCCATGGAGCAGGTCTGTTGGTGCTGTTTTTCCAACAGCATTTGCTCACTTCATGCTCACTTCATATCTCTGTGTCACGTTTGGGTAGTTCTCAACGTATTTCATACTTTTCCATTATTATATTTGTTATGGTGATCTGTGATTAGTGATCTTTGTTACTATTGTAATTGTTTTGGGTTGTCACAAAGCACACCCATATAAGACGGCAGAACTTAATAAATGTTGTGTGTGTTCTCACCACTCCACCAACCAGCCGTTCCCCCATCTCTCCCTCTCCTCCAGCCTCCCTGTCCCCTGAGGCACAGCAATATTGAAATTAGGCCAGTTAATAACCCTACAGTGGCCTCTTGAGTGTTCAAGTGAAAGGAAGAGTTGCACGTCTCTCACTTTAATTCAAAAGCTAGACGTGATTAAGCTTAGTGAGGAAGCTGTGTCAAAAGCTGAGATGGGCTAAAAGCTGGGCCTCTTGCACCAAACAGTTAGCCAGGTTGTAAACGCAAAGGAAAAGTTCTTGAAGGAAATTAAAAGCGCTACTCCAGTGAACACACAAATAAGAAAGCAAAACAGCCTTATTGGTAATATGGAGAAAATTTTAGTGAGCTGGATAGAAGATGAAACCAGCCACAACGTTCCCTTATGCCAAAGCCTAATCTAGAGCAACTCCCTCTCTTTAATTCTATGAAGGCTGAGACAGGTGAAGCTACAGAAGAAAAGTTTGAAACTGACAGAGGTTGTTGCTTCATGAGGTTGAAGGAGAGAAGCCATCACCATAACATAAAAGTACAAGGTGAAGCAGCAAGGGCTGATACGGAAGCTGCAGCAAGTTATCCCGAAGATGTAGCTAAGATAATCAGTGAAGGCGGCTACACTACACAACAGATTTTTAATGTAGATGGAACAGCTTTCTATTGGAAAAAGGTGCTATCTAGGACTCTCATAGCTAGAGAGGAGAAGTCAGTACCTGGCTTCAAAGGTCAGACTGACTCTTTCATTACGGGCTAATGCAGCAGGTGACATTAAGTTGAAGCCAGTGCTCATTTACCATTCTGAAAATCCTAGGGCCCTTAAGAATTATGCTAAACTACTCTGCCTGTGCTCTGTAAATGGGACAACAAAGCCTGAATGACAGTGCGTTTGTGTATAACATGGTTTACTGAATATTTTAAGCCTACTCTTGAGACCTACTGCTCGGAAAGATTCCTTTCAAAATGTTACTGCTCATTGACAATGTCCCTGGTCACCCAAGAGCTCTGATGGAGGTATACGATGAGATTAATCTTGTTTCCATGTTGCTAACACTATATCCTTTCTGCAGCCCATGGATCAAGGAGGAATTCCAACTTTTAAATCTTATTATTTAAAGAGTGCATTTTGTAAGGCTACAACTGCCACAGATGGTGATTCCTCTGATGGATCAGGGCAGAGTCAATTGAAAACCTTCTGGAAAGGATTTACCGTTCTGGATGCCATTAAGAACATTTGTGATTCATAGGAAATGGTCAAAATACCAACATTAACAGAGTTTGGAAGAGTTGATTGCAACCCTCATGGATGACTTCAAGGGGTTCAAGACCTCAGTAGAGGAAGGAACCGCAGATGTGGTGGAAACAGCAAGAGAGCTAGAACTAGAAGTGGAGCCTGAAGATGGGACTGAATTGCTGCCATCTTGCAGTAAAACATTAACGGACGAGGAGCTGCTGCTTACGGGTGCGCAAAGGAAGTGGTTTCTTGAGATGGAATCTCCGCCTGCTGAAGAGGCTGTGAAGATGGGTGAAATGACACCAAAGGCTTTAGAATATGATGTAAACCTAGTTGATAGAGCAGCGGCAGGGTGTGTGAGGACTGACTCCGATTTTGAAACAAGTTCCACCGTGAGTAAAATGGTATCAGACAGCACCGCATCCTGCGGAGAAATCGTGAAAGGAAGAGTCAGTCGACGTGGCAGACTTCATTGTTGTCTTATTTTAAGAAATTGCAGCAGCCGCCCCAGCCTTCAGCAACCACGAACCACCCTGAAAAGTCAGCAGCCGTCAATGTCGAGGCCAGACCCTCCACCAGCAAAAGAGTACGACTAGCTGAGGGCTCAGACGATGGTTGGCATTTTTTAGCTATAAAGCGTTTTTAAATTAAGATATGCACCTTTTTTTCTTAGACATAATGCTGTCTCAACAGACTGCAGACTGCAGTATAAACATAACTTATTTGCTCTGGGAAACCAAAAAATTCATGGGACTCTAGTGTGATATTCGCTTTACTGCGGTGGTCTGGAACCGAACCTGCAATATCTCCAAGGTGTGCCTGTCAAGGCCTTTAAAACCGCATAGCAGCTTGCTGACTGGCTCCTAAGTACCGAAGCAGCCACAAGGCAGCGTTGCCAGGCAGATGCAGTGAGCCCCGGTACACAGAGGAGAAATGAGATGTGGGGAGGTGAGGGAATTTGCCTGATCTCTACTAGTCACTAAGGGGCAGAGTTGGTACTTGAATCCAGGTTTACAGAGATTCCAGAACTTATAAATTTAGAACTAAAGGTCAGCTGGAAGAAGGGGACGGCGGCCCTCCAGTTGGTGGAAGCTCCGTTAAGAGGGAAGACTGTGGGCACCTGGGCATTTGATCTTCTTTAGGGAACTATTGAATGTAGTGTCTATAATTCATGCAATTTGAATTTGTAATAAATGTGTTAATGTAGGTATAAATAATCTGCACCATGCAACTGAAGAGGAAATTTACCTAAGATTTAGGGGGTTTAGTTGCAGAATGTTAATTTTCTACATATCCCTCCATCATTTTGGGTGTAATACATAACTTAGTTAAAGCCATTCAGTGTAGTGAAAGATTTATAACTGGAGAATAAAGAAATTAGAACCCATGGCTCACTAGCAACTTTATTTAAAGCTTGAATAAATTCTATCCTTGTTGGCATTTGTTAACCGCTTATCTCTTACTTAGTGGTGAATTTATTAAAAATTCAGATTGCACAACAGCTGTCTGGATTTTGTGTGTGTGTACTGGTTGTGATGTAAAATGCATTCCTTATTGAGGATCATGGTCAGGAGTTTGAAGCACGTCAGTCAAATGGCGATGTTTGAAGGACCAGGAAGGACAAGGCAGCTCAGGGGATGGGACGTATGTGTAGTGAGAGTCTCATGTTGTTCCAGCTTCAGGTTTGACATCTCTTTGCCAAGAGAAGACCTGGAAACTTCCCTTCTCGTTTTCCAGCATCTTGTTGGAATCTTACTTTAGAACCGGCCCTGGGAGAGGAGAGTTTGACTTATCATATGACTGGAGCGTTGCTAGGATGACTGGTACACAGCTCAGATAGGATGAGGTGGTGGACCCTTCAACCAGAGCATTTATTGGGTAGAATGTGTTACAGGAGACTGAAGAGTACATTTCTATTTCATTGTGAGTATAGAACAGGGAAGTGTTTCTCCAGGTGCTGTTAGTCAGTCTGCACAGGATTTATGAGGATATTCCCTGAGCCTTGTTCTGCGGAGACACACAGAGGCCCAGCATGTGTCTGCCAGAAGCGTCGTGGAGCGTTGTATGGCTCATGAAATGAATATACGTAACTGGGATACAGGGCAGTGACTGTACGTCCTGCAGGAGGGACGGTGACATGGGGTTGGGATTTAGAGAGAGAAAGAGACCCCCCCAGTTGGCCAGGCTGGGCACCCCTGGGTGGGTGGGGCCTGCTGCTGCTTCCTGCTTCCCCCAGGCTTCTCAAGTTGATTTGTGGAGTTGAACCAACAGAACGTCCTAAAATTGATGAACTGTCCTAAAGAGGAATTAAAGGGGACTTGCGGCATTCCGGGTCCTAACTGCTTGGGGGTATGTGATAACCTTGAACTTTGATGGGAGAATTTTAGCGTTCTCTTGGAGATCATAATAGGCTTGGAAGGGAGTGCTCAGACTAGATATACAGGTGCCCAAACGTTTGAGAAAACTTTTTATTAAGAGAAATTGGGCCCAGCACTGGGGACTCAAATATAGCCCTACAAGGTGGAATTAAGACCAGTAAGTGGTGAAGAATTCTAGGGAGACAGCGTGCCAGTGGCCACGTTGTCCTCATATTATGGCATCGTGTTCGTGCTGGCAAGCTTTAGTAAACGGTGCTTATTTTGAAATCAGTGCACAGTGTACACGTACTGGAAACTGGAAGTTAAATAGGGAAAGGCAGAGAGAGATGTAGCATTTTACGGCATTTAGGTAGAAGTACTGGTGCCTAATTTTTAGGAAAAAACAAAGATGTTCTGAATGAAAATATTTGGTCACAGCTGAATTATTCTTGGCTTTATTTCTCTATGAAATGGTCTGAACACCTCCATCTGCATGTTTCGATCTCGCATCTACCCTCAAGTCTCATGTGAAGCACCATCTACGATTCTGACTTTTCTGGTCACTCAAGCTTCCTTTGAACGTCTCATGTGTGTGGTGAAAGTTAAACTTGCGTAGCATTGAGTAGTTTATGACGTACTTGTACGTTCTCATTTTCTCGTTGTGATAGCTAATTCTTTCAAAGCCCTTTGGATTTTTACCTGTGAAATCCTCTTCTAACCCAGCTCCTCCTCTCTGTCCTACTCTGGCTTCCTTTAGATCCGCATGAAAGGACGGGACTTAGCACACGTGCCCTGACTCCTCACAATCCCTCTGTGTCCCACATTTTACTAATTGCACTGTTTAGTGATTCTTAATTTTTCAGTAGTTACCTTTATAAATAATGAGCCAGAAGCCTGTATCTCTTGATTTATCGTCTTAGACTTCACTCCTGTCTGAAAGCTGAGGAACTCAGTGTGACTCTGCGGGCCCCTGTACGCAGGGCCGAGGGAGGGCACTTTGTTAAGGCCTTGGTAGGGTGGGCCGTGTTTCCTGCGGGCTTTGGTGGGGGGTTGGTTACTGTCTAGAAGTCTCCTGTCTGCTGGGCTGCTCCTTTCCTGGTGCTCTGGCCGGAGAGGGCAGGCTTCTCCCGGAGCTGTGGTAGTCCGCACCCTTGGGTGTGTCTGGATTGCAGACTTCTCCAGCACCCAGTCTGGGGGAGCAAAAAGAAGATCCAGAGAACCCACTGCCATGTTGTTTCTCAGGTCTTGAAGCCCGTAGCCAGTTGGCCTGTCGTATCCAGCACTGTCTTGTCTTACGTTTGTTTTATGTGGACGTCCAGGGCTTTTAGCTGCACTGAAGTGGAGGAATAGGAGAGTGTGTCTGCTGCATCTTGTTCGGGGTCAGAACTCACTTGTCCTCCTCTTTACTCTCTGTCACACGTGGCCTTGGTTCCTCTTCCTATTTGTGAATGCGGGCCCAGTAGCGATGGGAATGTAAAGCCACGTAGGTGGTGGGATGCTTTCACCGTAGGGGCGTGGCTGGGAGCAGGCAGGGGAACTGTGGGTGAGGCCCATGAGCAGGGTGGAGGGGTGGACTGTCCCTGCATCCCATTTCCTTGCCCCGCTCCAGCTCTGGGACAGTTCAGGCTTTATTGTGTGGTTAGAGCTCCTAGGGTATTTCAGTTTTGTTTCCTCCTATCAGTGCCTGTTACGTGGGTCTAGCAGCACCTCAAGTTTGTCACTTACGTTGGGAAGCCAGTGCAGGCAGCGGGCTCTCCTTGGTGCGGTCTGGGTGCTTGGCCTCTCCTAGAGGAAGGGGCTGCTGTGCTGCGGTTTACTGGGCGCTGTTCTCCTGCCCTGGTGCTGGAGGACTCTCCGCACTGTTCCCCCAGGCTCCCCACAGCTGCTGTTGAGAGTGTTCCTTGATCACGCAGAGCTCGTCTACTTCCTGTCCTCAAGGATTCCCTGAGCCTCACTTCGACTGCTCTTGGCCTCCCCGCTGCCCCCTTTAGCACTGCAGTGGAGTCTTTATTACTGTTTTGTTTTTTTTTTTAATACTTAATCATGCCAACTCGTCTCATGTTAAATTCCTGCCCTCCAACCTCAAGCGCTGTTGGACATTCATACTACATCAGACCACACTCCTTAACACACTCGCTTTCCACTCTCCCAGATACCTTTTTTTTTTTTTAAATAAAGTATGTTTGGTTATGTACTGGATACATTTAAAAATTTTTTCTTTTTATTTGTTTATTTATTTATTTGGCTGCGTCGGGTCTTAGTTGTGGCATGCGGGATCTTCTGCTGCAGCATGCGGGCGGGCGGGCTTCTCTCCAGTTGTGGCTCGTGGGCTCCAGAATACGCAGGCTCAGTAGTTGTGGCTCGCGGGCTTAGTTGCCCCATGGCACGTGGGATCTTAGCTCCCCGACCAGGGATTGAACCCATGTCCCTTGCATTGGAATGCAAATTCTTAACCACTGGACCACCAGGGAAGTCCCATTTATTGCTATTTTTTTTAAAGCCTGCCTTTTCTGTTATTTCAGTGGAACCTTGGGAGGGATGGGAGGTAATGTATGTGTGCAGTTTACTGTCTTGAAATGTTTCTCAAAGTTTGGGTTTTATAACTACTTGTTTTGAGTATTAAAGTTAATGCAAGGTACTCATTGCCCTTTTGGCTCTCGATGTTAGCACCTAAACTAATTGTCAGCCTAAGTAGTTGTTGTGACCTGCCCAGACCCTCTCTGTCTGGCGGCCGTGTGGCTGTTCTCTGCCGGCCTGCCTCACTGTCCCTAGGAGTCGGACTAGGAGCCCACGGTGGGCTGATGGGGTGCTGCGCCTGTGCCAGCTGGCTCTGGGACCCATGGGCCCATGGCTGCTGCCCCACGGACCCATGTGTGTGGCAGGGGGAGCAGCAGTGACTGATCGGGTTCAATTCTTTGCTCTCCTGTGGAACCTGCCGTACCGTGTTTTGGAGCCTCGTTTTTCCCCTTTATAAAATAAGATGGGCATGAAATCTGCAGCATAGCGCCCAGGGGATGCTTCAGTGGATGCTTCCTCCTCTTCTTCCCCACCTGGTGATGTCTGTTTGGAATGATTGCTCCTTTACGGTGGACGGAGACGTAGCAGCCCTTTCATTGCATCAGTCATCTTGCCTCGCTTCTCAGGACTTTGTTCTCCCTTCCGCCCCAACCCTTCCTGGAAACTACCTAAAATATTTGGTATCTCTTTTCGTGTATAAGTGTTCCCTGTCCTAGTGTTTTGGTGTTGATAAGTGGAATCCACAAAATTGAATATGATTTAATTGTCATTTTAAACTAAAAGAAATGGGGGGCACATTGGGTGAAAGTGCTGTGTATTGATAGAATCCGTCGTCAAACTTTAATTTTATCCCTAGGGCGTAGGAGTAGGTGGAATTAAGTACAAAATCTACAGAAGCCAAGAAGGCGAGAATTCCCTGCTGGATCCCTGTTTTCCACATGTCTATCCCCAACAATGTGGACCATTTGCATTAAACTTAAATAGCACAACTTAGTTAAGATTCGTCTTTACTCATCTTGTTCTAAAATCACAAATTCCATCTGACAATGTGATAGGACAAGATTATATTTTTAAACTTCGAGAACCACACTCCAGAACTGTGCCCAAAGTAACAATTTCTTGTGTCAGAAGTAGCTTCCTCATGAATTCATCTGAGGAGCTGACCTGGCTGGCTGCATGTGGAATATTAAGGCTGCGTGAGCTGAGAAAGTGCTTGGTCGGTCTGCCTTGCGTCGTGAGGGGTCTCTCCATTAGTACTGGCGTGGGGGAAGGAAGACTTCTCTGCATTGCCTGGTATGTTCTCTTTGGGTACACCCAGGGGTGTCATCGGCTGGTGGTGACATCATTTAGGGGTGAGTCACCTACTTTTGCGTTTGTATCAGCGTGGCCCGCTGGGTCAGAGTCCGTCGTGGTTGTGATGTCTGGGTTCTGTGAAGGCCAGGTCGCTGTGATTGCTGATGAGACTCTGGGGCGCTGGTGGTAACCACTCATTACTACTGTGTCGTCCTTTATTGGATCCGTTGGTCCGTCCTGGTGCTGCACAGGGTTGCCTTACCTGCCTGCACCAAGTCGCATGCGTGTGCAGGTTGGCAGGAGGCTTTTGCACATTATCGCCTGGGCCTTGCCCAGCTCGCCTTGCTGCTCTGCCTCTGGCCATGTGGCTGTGACTCAGGCAGGGCCAGCCAGGTGCAGCGGAGGTGGTGGACTTGTTGGCTGTGGCCTGGAGCTGCTGGCAGCCGTGTTACCTTATGAGCCAGGACGTTCCTGAAACTGCAGCCCACGCAGAGGCAAGCCGAGTCAGGAGATGGCCTGAAGCTTCCGACTTCCGTGCTTGTGGTTCTTGCCATTCTTGAGTTGTTAGTTGTGAGAACCAGTAATTTCTTCTTTTGTTTAAGCCAGTTTGAGTTGGGTTTCACTTGTTTACAGTTGGAAGGTTCCTGACTAACAAGACCTTTGTTATGTGAAGTGTATAACACATTCTATTTTGTGAAATGAAGTTTGCTTTTCTGTTTTATTATGTGGAAGGTAATGCTGATTTCCAGTACCATCTGTGCATTTGGACTCCAAGGTGAAGCAGCTCACTGATGCTGGGGTTAGGGGAGCCTTTCAGATGGAAGTGTTCGTCAGCCTCCTGTTACCCTGCCGGGGCAGGGGTCCGCCCCACTTCTTTGTCAGGAGTGGCAGCGCTCTGCCGAGTGGCTGTGACATCTGATGGGCCCAGTTAGAAGGGGTGGCAGCTGGATTTGGGGAGAAGAGTGTGGCGCAGGAAGCAGGACTCCCGTAGTGGGTGGGCAGGCGGCTGGTTTCCCAGCAGGGCCACGCCTCCCTCCTGAAGCTGGCGCGTGGCCCCTTCCCTCCAGTGGAACAGTCTGGAGCGCTGGTCACGCCATTCCTGGGATGCAGGCCCCGGGGCTTCCTTCCCGCTCCTGCTCTCGCTGCCCCATTGCTGTCTCTGGGGCCTTGTCCATGCCGTGAGGACACAGCCATGCGGTGAGCCGCCATTCCAGAGCCTCAGCCCCGGGAGCTGTCAGGCTGGCAGTGGACACCTGGGGCCTCCCCGTGGGAGACTGAGCCACGTCCCCGCCAGGTGGCTCTGGGCTCCTGACACCCAGACCACCTGTAGTTAGGCCTCTGAGTTTTAGGGTGACTTGTTATATGGACGGGATGACCTGGGGGTTACAGGTGGCACTGTGCTCTGGTCTCCCTCCATCTCCTGACCCCGCCTTCCTTCCTGGTTCTTATGGCACCTGCTCAAGGTTGCTGATCAACGGGTGGCACTGTGCTCTGGTCTCCCTCCATCTCCTGACCCCGCCTTCCTTCCTGGTTCTTATGGCACCTGCTCAAGGTTGCTGATCAACGGGGAGGGGAGAGGAAGTCTTCTGAGCGAGAATGAGCCCTTTCAGGGCGAGCACGGAGGCATTTGTGTCTTTTCTTGGAGATTCCTGTAAAGCAGCAGCCTTTAGCAGTTATGTGATAACTGTCTTTAGAATTTGGGAAGGAAGGAAGAACTTTGTTTGCTATGGAGTGATAGGTACTTTTTTGGGAGCAGTCTTATTTTGAATAACAGGGAATTCTGTGACTCAGCCTAAGAGGTTTTAACTTTTACCATTTAGTGTTAAAACGGTCCAACTTTACATGAGCTGACTGCTTCACTTTAATACCGTTTTATTCCTGCTTGTTGTTCGGAGATGTACTCTCCCCTTCAAGAGCCAGTTCAGTTAGGGAGAGTGTGGGATGTGGATGTGTTGCCAGCTCTCGCCGGGCGGTGCTGTGTTAGCCAGCAGCCCCCTCGTCTCTGTGGCTGACAGCACTGAAGGTGTATCCTGCCCGTCTTGTTGGCTGCGGATACGGGGTTGCTCTGATCCGAGTGTCTTCTTTATTCGCGGGTCCAGGCTGGTGGGGCAGCTCCAGTTTGGGCCTTGCCATGCTCACTTAAAGGAAAAGACCGGGGAGGCTGGCTGAAATGCCTGAAGGCTCCTAAAGCTTCGCTTGGGGCCTGGCACGCACTGTCCTGCTCAGAGCGGGTACGTGTGCTCACAGCTCATTGGCCGGAACCCATGGGAAGGCGTGGCAGTGGGTGGGGACGCACACCCCTCTTTAGGGGTGACCTGGAGTTAGAGGAAGTTTGGGGACTTCCCTGGTGGCGCAGTGGTTAAGAATCCGCCTGCCAATGCAGGGGTCACGGGTTCGAGCCCCGGTCCGGGAAGATCCCACGCGCCGCGGAGCAACTAAGCCCGTACGCCACAACTACTGAGCCTGCGCTCTAGAGCCTGTGAGCCACAACTACTGAGCCCGAGAGCCACAACTACTGAAGGCCACGTGCCTCGAGCCCGTGCTCTGCAACAAGAGAAGCCTCCGCAATGAGAAGCCTGCGCACTGCAACAAACAGTAGCCCCTGCTCGCTGCAACTAGAGAAACCCGTGCATAGCAACAAAGACCCAACGCAGCCACAGATAGATAAATAAATAAATTTTAAAAGAATAAAAAAAGGAAGTTGGAAAATAGTGTGATGAACGTGAACTTTCTGGATTGATCAGCATCAGTTCTTATCTTGTGCCTTGGAAACTTCTTTATTTTACAACATTATTGGTGATGCTTCCCTGAAAACCACGGTGGCTCTTTCTGCCAAAACACAGGCGCGTCCTCTTTCTAGCTAGAGGTTTGTTTGCACGTTGGAGAGCTCCAGCCCACGCGCGTGGGCCACCCTGATGGCCTCGCCCTGCCAGCTTGGTGCTGGTGGCGGTCGACATACGTGCCGCCTCACATACGTGCAGCTCAGGTGCGGGTGAGGCCTCCTTATTCCAGGTGTTAGTTCTGGAACTGAACCTGAACGTCTGGAAATGTGACATTAAGTAGAAATAAGGAATATGTCAAAATAGGATAATCTAGAGGGCTAGCAAAAGGGAAGGCTGGGAGGTTGAGTTTGGGCCAGGTGCCTGACGTTCAGGCTTAGCCCTTTAGGTGGTGTGGCCCTGACAGTGCTTTCTGGGGCTCAGTGGTCAGAGCGTTGGGTGCTCTGAGGACCTGGGCCTCTGCTGGACAGATGCGGAGCGATGCCGGTGCTGGAGCTGCCGCCGCCCTGGCGTGCACGGAGCTCTGCGGGGAGCCTCGGCGTTCTGGCGAGTGAGGGGGTCACCCGCTCGAGCGCGAGCCGGGGCGCTGCTCAGGGGGCCCCGTGGAGGGCAGCACCTGCCGGTGTGCGGAGCCGTGTGGTCTGTTCTCTGGACAGGCTCTCGAATGTTCTTCTCTGTTCCTGAGCATCCCCCTTGAGGAAGCTTTTCTTTGTTTTGTTTTGTAGTTGTTTGTATTATAGAAAAAGAGAATTTTCCTTGGTAGAACGTAGTTATCAGTGGGTCAGTTTTTTCAGGAGACCTTGAGGTTTGGTGTACAAGATTGAGTATTTGTAATTTCACTCATTTTTGAACTCGTGGGGCATTGGCACGGTGCTGCCTCCCGTCACTGGCATCCTCATCCTCAGGCCTTTGTCTGTTCCTCGTTCCCGTCTCATGGATGTGAAGCCGAGGCCCAGAGGGCTTCAGTACACGGTGTAGGGCCGTAACCACGGGGTGGGGGGCAGCCTTCAAGCTCGGAAGGACTGTCTCCCTCCTTCCCAGCTCATCCCAACCTCGCTCCCCTTTGTGGGTGACGACAGACACTTCTCAGAAAGTATTTTTATGTCCCACTTTAAATATTCTGGGTCCCTTCTAGCTTGGTTTCCACATGGTTTGGTATTGTATTTCATTGCATAGTATTGTTTCTTTTGAAAGTAAGATATTAAAAATGAACTATAACTAATACATTTAATATTATGAGTTTTTTTGGCAGAAAACTGGTAGGATAAGTTTGAGAATATTGGATTAGTCTACTGTACCTTTAATTCACTTAAATGTAAAAGTGAGGGTGAGTTTTCGGAAATACACTTTCCCAGTTGGGTAGATTCCGAGATCTTCGTGGTATGTGTTCCCTCTTCTTTGTGCTTATAAGGGATGGTCATGGGTGTGAGGGGGTGAGCTTGCCTGGGGAGAGGGTTCCTGACACCTTCCCTCTCTCTCCAGGGAGGTGCTTCTCACCCTTGGCTGCATGGCAAGTGTTCACATTCTGATTCGGGATCCTTTCCTTGGAGATTCTAATTTGTTGATAATTAGTATGGGATGTGGCTTGAGTGTCTTGGTTTTCTAAGGTCCTGGGAGATCCTAACGTGCGGCCCCTCCTGAGAACCCCCTGAGGAAAGGCGTGGGAGCGTGGACCCGAGGGGCGGGGAGGGTGGGCGTGTGTGCCCTCAGCCCGAATGGCAGGTCCACGGGAGAGGCAGGCTTATCTCCTAAGCATGAGCGCCCCGGGGTAACTGTGTGCCCTATTAAAATGAGACTTTCCTCTATTCCCACAGTACAGACTTTCTCTGTACCCTAAGATTTTTCTGTTTTTGCTTTTTGTTGAATAGATTTCTATTTCAGGAAGTAGTTGGTTTTCTTTCTCTAGAGAAGCACCTTAGTCAAAACATTTTATTAACTCAGAATGTGCATTTTTTCCCTCTCAGGGGCAAGCGTTTATCTCATCTCATTGTGTAGCTTCCTGTTAAGAAATGTGGTGTGTGTGTGAATTCACTTAAGTTCTGATGTCACTTTGGAGCCCATTGGTGGGCCGTTTCAGCCAACCAGACGCTTCCTGGTATCCAAGTAAGAAAGATATATAGTTCTGGAATAACAGGAAACTTCAGTTTTCAACATCCTGTTTTTCTGGGTTTTGTGACTCTCTGCCTCACCACGATGAAGGTTAGTAGATGTTTTCGTGTATATTTCTTTTTTGCAGAATACCACAATTTGAATTTTCCAAGCTCTAGAATTAGAACTTGAGAGCTGAGATCATCTGCCCGCCTTTTATGAGAGAAGGCACTTTTATTTCCTGCACAGAAGGAAGCCGAGGCCTATTGAGGGTCATACTTTTGTTAAAAAATGCAACCAACCCATTACAAAACGTAGCTGGATATATCAGCCTAGATCATGCTCTCATTTGACTTGGAATTTCTTTTTAAATAATAGATATCAGAACAAATGAGTTAAAGTCTGTACTATAAGGTGATTCTAAAGACTGTTCTAAGGGGATACTCTTTTTTACAGGCAGGATCTGGCATCATGAATTGTTTTATTTTTTTGCTGCATCAGATGAGAAATGCATGAGTGACATCCACAGAGGGCTTGGGTGTCTGTGTTTACGGCTCCCTTCCCAGCTCTGTGTTTGCAGCTCCTCTCTTGACTTGGATTTGATGGCCTCCTTCCTGGAGGTGGTTTTTCAACTTCTGGATTTGTCTCTCTCTTGTTCGTGTTTAAATGGACATACCTCATGATGATTTTTACTCATCTCAGAAATTAAGACTGAAGACTTCTGTGGAAGACAGCAGTGGTTCTTTAGATTTGGAATGGCTCTTCTCAGCTGCTCTTTATGTGTCTGTCCCACAGTGACATTCAGTGCCACGGGGTGGGTGGCTGGGTGGATTGGTGCCTTGTTACCCATTCAGCAAACATTTGCATTTTTACTGTGTGCTGGCCATTTTCTGGATGTTGGGTGTTGTGAGGTCTGCTTGTGTAGGTTTCACGGTCTAGGGCAGCGTGCACACACAGACCGTAAGATTGTGGCAATGAATGTGCCGGGAGCCTGGCTGGGCCCTGCTGAGTCTAGTGGGGGGGTGAGGCTGGCGGGAGCCGGATGAGTAAGAGTTAGCTGTGCAGGGGGTGGGAGAGGCAGGAAGAGGAGAAGCGGGGGTTCCTGGCAGGGTGTGAGATAGAGGAACCGCCTAGTCGGGGGAGAGGTGACAGGCGACCTGCAGAGGAAGTCATTCCTGGGATGACTGGTCACCATAGTTCATTTTTGCCCCAGTGAGAGAACCTTTGAAGAATGTTAACACAGTTTTCATTTGGGCGTCTAAACACATCTTTATGTTAATTGCATCTCAAAGAATTTTTTTCACAATTTTTCTGGCACAGAGTTGTGGACGATTTGACTGTTAAATTTTTGGGGGGAGGGCAGGAGTTATTCAGTGATCAGAAGGTGTATGTGGCCTTCAGACGGTGTTTGGGAGTGAGACGTGTTTGCGCGCATCGCGCGTGTTTGTGCGCATCGCGGCTCAGCCGTGCTGTGTCTAGGCAGCCTGACGCGCAGCGTCTCTCAGCTCTTGGGTGTTGGAGGGTGGGCGGGGAGGGGACTAGCTTGGGCGCGTCCCCAGTCTCTAGGCGGCTGAGATCGCAGGGATGCAGACTAGACGGTCCCGGTCTGGCCTCGTGCTCTGCCCGGAGGGTGGCGGTGTCCCCGCCCCCCCTCTTCTGGAGTCGGCCTCTCCTGCCTTCCCTTCCTTCCCTCTCGTATCCTCTCTGGTGTCTGCGTTTCCCTTTTGCTGCTGTTGGTTTTGGCATCGGCTGTGGCCGGGAGAGGAAGTCTGTAGTAGGCATGCCCTGAGGCCTCAGCCTCCGTCTAAGGAGAGGAGCCCTCACGGAGTGCCAGCAGCGCCCCAGGTTATGAAGCAGGGTGCGGCAGGGTGGGGACGTGGTGGTTGGGAAGCTGGACTCAGGCCCAGAGCGGCCCCAGGAAGGGAGTCTGGCCCGGCCTCCCGCTCCGACCGGAAGCCGAGCTCCCAGGTGTGCCGCCTCTCTGGGGTCTCACCTGCGAAGCCTACTGTCTTCCTCTTGCTGCGCAGGCCTGCCCAACACCGGACTCTGCTAATTCTGCTTGTTCACTCTTCCCTTTCAGACGTTTGATGCAAACGATTTGTATCAGGGGCAGAATTTCAACAAGGTCCTCAGCTCCTTAGTGACTCTAAATAAAGTAACAGCAGGTAAGTCTCTTTTTACGGAACTTGAGGGGAGGGGAAGAAAGAAGGGGCAAAAACCTGTGGCTTTTGTGTTAGTGAGGCAGAATGAACGTTATTGAATTTAAAAAAGGAGTGCATTAAATTCTTGGTCGTCACTTGTGCTGCGAGCAGAGTCCTCTTGAGGTCCTGGTAGATATCAGTGCTTCCCTTCCTGTGGGCAGAGGGAGAAGTACAGCAGAGGGGGAGTGCCTCCTTTGCAGGGGCTACTCATGGGCTGTCCTGGAGCTTGAAGCACCTTGCTCTGGAGTTTTATTAAGTTCATGCTGATTAAAGCTCAGATCTAGTGAGCAGATCTAGTGCCTGTTTTTGAGGTGCGGCCAGTGAGCTGGCCTCTACAGTAAACACCTACCTGGACCAGGTTTCCTGAGGGTGACGAGGGCACCTGGGCTCTGTGGGCTGCGGGTTCGAGCCCCAGTCGCACCTCTAGGGAGAAGTGGGCTCCCCAACTGCGGAGAGGACAGCGGGGTCTGTATGCGCTCCTGTGGGGCTAGCTCGGGCCTGGAGGCTGCCTGAGGCACCTGAAGGGCTTAGAGGCTCTTTTGTTTTAAAGTCATTTTTGTTTTCAACTTACTTTTACGGACTGTAGTTTCAGATCCCTGGGAGGGGCAGTTAACCCTTGATTCGTCTCTTTTCATCAGAAAAAGTAAGTTTCTCTTGTCAGGGTCTCCTTTCCTTTCGCCCTGACCCTTCCTCACCGTGTGGGGAAGGGATGGGGTCAGAACGCTCGGGGCTGCAGGAACCGTCTCCGGGGCCCCTCACGCCATTCGTTTGCTGGGAGGGCTGTCTGGGCGCTGTCCCGCTGCCCGCGCTTGGGGACGTGCGCCCAGAGCAGCCTGTGCTGCCCGCCGTCCCAGGCAGGGCTTCCCTTTTCATAGCTTGACTTCGGGCTTGAAGTTGAGAATGTCTAGGGCTGTTGAGGTGACAGCACCTGGGGACACGCTAAATTAGGACCCCAGTGAGCGAGTGTAGGAAAGCGTGAGGGTCCAAGTCCAGGAGGAGGGCGAGAGGGGGCGGAGAAGTGGGGGGCATCAAGGCGGACATAAGTACATGCAGCCATCGCACCGTCCAGACGGGAGGCTTGTGGCGTTTTGTCAAGCTTGTGCTGCCTCCTCGATCCCTCCGTGGAGCAGTGATAGACCTAATGTGAGCAGACAGGTAATAAAGGAGCCAGCCCGCCACAGTTGAAGCGTTGGCAGTTGATGACGGCTTCACAGGGAAGGGCGCGTGCAGGCGGCGGGTGCGGCGCGGGCCCCTCCCCGGCCCCGGCCCGCCTGCAGCACTTCGCCGGCGTCTGGGCCGCAGTTTGACACGCACTGCGCTCCGCTGAGCTCGCTCTCTGGCAGCTGGGGCGAGAGCGGCTTTGGCAGACGCGGTCCCCACGTGTGAGGCCACAGGCGGGAGATGGCAGGTTTGCTCTCGCCCTGGGTGTGTAAGTTCGGGTGGGTCGGAAGGTGAGGGGGAGTGACGAGGGCGGCTTCGCTCCGTCCACCGGGCCGCGAGACCCTCTGTGATCGAGGCGGAGCCCCGCGGGGCACGGGAAGCGTGGACACAGGCCGGGAGCTGTATTTTCCCGTCACGTGTTACCGTCGTTCCCACCCCCATCTGATACAGAAGTGTTTCTCGTATGTTCTTGACATCATTGGATGTACCCTGGACGCAGAGCACGTAGCGCTGTTCTTTACAAAGCCCTGTTTGGAAGTTCTGAAATAAACCTGGTGCTTTTCTCTTCAGCTTTTAAACAAGAGGACTGAGCCTTCTCAGATGAAGAGAACTTTTTGCTTCTGTATTTGTTGGCTACTGCTCTTCATTTGTGTTTCTGAAGTCAGCGTGAAGGAGGTGACGGTGCCTTTTCAGCCGTCGGCTGTAGGGGCTGACACAAGTGTAAGACGGGTGCACCTGCTGACTCCACGGTCATTGTTGGGGAAGCCCGTCACCGTCTTTCCTCTGCTTCCGGCACATCAGGGAGACCCTTTGTGTTCTCCAGGCGTGTGGAGGAATACTTGCCTTTTACTTGGACGGAGGAGAGATGGGAGGTGGGGAAGGAAGGGACCCTAAACACTCCCTGGGTACGTCAGGCAGCCACTGGGCAGCTTCTTCACGCCTGTCCTCTGGGCGCTGTTTGTGCCCACAGTTGCCAGGCCTCTGCCACACGGTGGGAGCAGACATTGGCCCTTACTGCCAGCGCTGAGCAGGGCCTGAGAATTGGAGGGGCTTCCACACTGAGACGTCAAGGTGGCTTTAGGGCAGGGGTCCTGGACGCCAGGTCCGTGGAGCCCGGCAGGCAGCATGGAGGAGCGAGGGGGGCAGAGGGCAGCGGTTGCTCTGCCCGCGTGCGCCCTGCTCAGCTCTGGGTCAGTCAGGGAGCGCAGAGCCAGAGGCGCCAGAGCCCCGGTGCTTCAAGAACAGCTGGAAGTGCCGGTTTCCCTGGGAAGTCCCCCGACTTTCAGCTGTTGGTACCTAATTCAGAATTTCATAAGACGCTGTGTAAGCCAGTCCAAAGGGATCTGCCAGAGAAAGAGGACCTAGAGACCCCCCAGTTTCAGGACATTTTTATAGAAGGTCCCCCACATAGCTTTAGGAAATTGCTAGGCGCGTGCATCTCGAAACAGTGATTTCCCTAGAAAACGCTCTCGTGGCCTCATTTTTTAAAAAATCACATCGCTTCTGCGAAGTGGGCTGCTGACATTTACGTGCTGGTGGCCTGAGTGGGGTGTGTGATCCTGCAGCGACTCGAGAGACAGATTTGAGCCTTTAGTGCTGTGTGGTCTCTGGTCCTTTCACAGCCTTGTGAGGTGAGTGAAGCGTGCCTGCTGTCGTGCCGAGGGCATCATCCTCAGAAGGGCCTTTCTGGCCGGAAAGTGCCAGGGGGTCTGTTTGTTTCAAGTAAGAGAATCTTTTCCGTCTCTGGCACGATCGCGCTTGCGGCTCGCTCACTGCGCAAAGAGTGATCCTGGAGGAGCGGGCGTGCGGTGGGCACGCGGGGGAGTCTGGGTGGTGCTCTGCTCAGGAGTCGAGCGTGAGAGGCTTCTTGTTTCCAGGTGAGGAGAAAGTACTGAAACAGTTATGAAACACGTTGTAAACTCGGAACTTAGCGAGAGAAGGACTGCTAGATAGTTATGTTCAGTTAATTCCCGGGAAGGTGCCCGGGGCGCGTGCGGTCGTTCGGTCCCGTGGCGGGGACTCTGCTCCTGGTCTCCTGCGCGGGTGGCCCCCCGACCCTCGGAGCCCGGTGCCGGGTGTGGGTGCAGTGCCAGGGGACTCAGCTCGCTCTCTCCCCTGTGACGACCTTGCAGACATCGGCCTGGGAAGTGACTCCGTGTGTGCCCGGCCCTCCTCTCACCGGATCAAGTCTTTCGACTCCCTGGGACCCCAGCCTTCGCACGGTCGGACTTCAAGACTCTTCCAGGGCCAGTATCGGAGTTTGGTAAGTGTGAGAGTTGGTCCCTGAGAATGGGAGTGTGTTGGGAGCCGGGCGTGTGCAGCGTGTCTGGGAGGACACACGGGCCTCCGGGGAGTTGCTCAGCCAGAGGGCGGTTTGCCTTTGCTGCTGTCGCTCCTGTTCTCGGGCCTGGCGTTTGCCCATCACCAGATTATCCGCGTGCCACGCTTCATGGCAGCTTCTAAGAAATTTGTGTATTTGAGGCACTCTATTTTAAGATATAGATCTGTTTATCTGGAGGGATGTGAGCTTTAAAATGTTTTCCTGGTCACTTGCATCATATTTTCTTACCTACTCTGCACAAAGGTACAGAAGTTTGGGAATAAGAAATCCATATCTAGTACTTAGATGATGAAGAAAATGGCTGAAAGCCGAAGGACCTAGAGGGGTTTTTTCTCTTTATGAAAGCGTGACAGCGCCCTACTGAGTCAGGATGCAGCTTGTGGAAGGGCTCCCTTATAACGGTGCTGGTGAGGTGGGGAAGCCACCTGAGATGAACAGTCCTCCTGGAAGGTGAGGAAAACCCATCTGTAAATCGTCAAGAGACAGGCTGCGAGCACAGGCGTGGAAATGAGGACCTGGGAAGGTGAAGTACAGGGCCAAGCAGAGACCGTGGGGAGAGGCCGCCCCATCCACCAGCCGGGGCCAGTGTCCGCCTGACGGACAGCCGAGCCCGCTCTGGACCGGATGGCGGCCTGGTCCTCAGCTCGATCAGCCGGTGCTGTGACTTTGCTTCATGCGACACTTTAGTAAATTATTGTATGTTGGAGAATCAGTGATCTCGTCCTGTGAGTCTGAAGAGAACCGACCCTCCTGGAGTCTTCAGAGACCACCGCTCTCTACTTTACCACAAGGGAATATTGCCCAGTAAGCTGGTGTGATCCTCGGAAACGGAAGTTAACCTCGTTGGAGCTGTGTGTTGTAGAGAGAAGTTAATTTGAATTTGGTCACGAAGCAGCGGTAAAAACGGAGAGCTGTAGAAGGGATATAATTTTTATGTGTTCTTGAACTTTTTGAACTCAAACTAACTCTCCCTGCTGTGTGTCTGTGACTGTTCTTCCTCTCTGAGAAGTCCCATTGCCCTGTTTCAGGCCTTGTGAACAACACAACACACCTTGAACGTTTTTTCTCTGTGCCAGCTCTGGCTGGTTCGGTGTCTCACCTGGACTGACTCGTGTGACCCTCACGGCCACCCCGTGTGGCTGGATGGACTTAGAGGGTCCCATTGCGAGCTCTGTGGTCCAAAGCAAGGGAAGATGCCCAGACCACTTGAAAAATAGTTTCAATTAGCTTTATGAAATACACAAGGAAAATGCAAGAAAAATCAACAAGCTTTGGACAAAGAAATATTTGCTGTCTGACACATTCACTTGTGGCAGTTGTCGTCGGTTTTTTTGTTTCTTTTGTTTTTGAGTAAATGAGGAATGGATTGCAAAGGAATAATTTTAGTAAAATAAAGTTAAATGTTCTGTTGTGATGAATGTTGCTGAGATTACGGTAAGTATAGCATTGGTGTTTCATTAGTGAGAGAAAGTTTAAGTTACACCAGAACTAAAAAGCCCCAGCCACCTTGCCTGTGCCGTGGACCCGGTGAGCCGCTCATGAGGCGAACGCGGTGAGACTCCTCTTGACCTGCTAGGTAAGAATAAGGATTTCGGACTTCTCTGGCAGCGCAGTGGTTAGGAATCCGCCTGCCACTGCAGGGGACACGGGTTCGAGCCCTGGTCCGGGAAGATCCCACATGCCGCGGAGCGACTAAGCCCGTGCGCCACAACTACTGAGCCTGCGCTCTAGAGCCCGTGAGTCACAACTACTGAGCCCACGTGCCACAACTACTGAAACCCGCGCGCCTAGAGCCCGTGCTCCACAACAAGAGAAGCCACCGCAATGAGAAGCCCGCGCACCGCAACGAAGAGTAGCCCCTGCTCGCCACAACTAGGGAAAGCCCACGCGCAGCAACAAAGACCCAACACAGCCAAGAATAAAATAAATAAATTTATTTAAAAAAAAAAAGGGAATAACGATTTCTCTGCCCCTCGTTTCAGGGGAGCTTTTAGAAAAGGGGAGGAAAAGAGCTGAAGCGGTAAGCTAGTGACTGAATACACCCTTTCCAGCCTCCCGGGGCAGCAGCAGCGGTGGCGGCAGCCCCCCGTGAGGAGGGCTGGGCTGTCTGCCTGGTGCGCGGTCCTCACCCCGCCTGGGCCCGCGCCCGCTCACAGCGCTCCTAGAGCCCATCCTTCAGTGTAGGCCATGCTCCACGGCTGGGAACCTGTGGCGTCAGAAATGAAGGGGTCCAGACTGGCCGCCTGGCCCTGCGCAGACGTCGCCCCTTCCTGTCCTTAGTGGAGTGTCCCTTTCTGGAGTGGGGAAGGCGTCCCTGCTCTTTGCCTGGCCTGCAGCTGTGGGGAGAGCGTAGGTCACCGCCTCGGCAGCATGCTGACGGGAGCCCCGCGTGCCACTTGCATGCCGGCCGGCGTGCGCCCAGCAGTGGGGGGGACAGACAGGCCGACAGCAGGGCTCCCGGGGCAGTTTGACCTCCTTAGGGGCCTGCTCTGCACGTGTGTTTGTTACGTGTCATGTTCCGTTATTGGAATTTGTCACCCGAATCGGCTCTGCAAAGCCAGGGGAAGTCACAAAAAGGAGAATGTCTTGGAGATCAGAGTAGACGGCTGGTGAGTGATGACAGTGGTCTGCAGAGAGAGAGAACCTGACACAGCGTATGAGCAGGTCGTGTTTCTCTGACCAGAGCGAGGGCAGTGTGTGCCGTGTCCCGGCTGTGACGTGAGCCCTGTCCGGCCCTCACCGCTCCGGTGCCCCTGCCACCCCGCGTTTGAGGGGACAGGGGTCAGCCGGAGGGTTCCTGCCAAATGTGGATGAGAGATTGCTTTATCGAATATTCTAAGTATTAAACGTGAAGTATGCATTAAATGTTTAATTCATTAGATAAATATTTAATGTATTAATTTGAATTATTAAATAAACACGATTTATAGCAGTTAACGTATAAACACGTAAATAGGTAAATGCATGTGAACTGTTTTAGGCGTTATATCAGCTCCTCTTCTCGAAGTTCTGCCTGAGCGCTGTGTTTGTGCCTTACCTTTCTCATCTTGTTTAGTGACACATGCACCTAGTTTAAAGACTCAGGTAGTCCTCCAAGACTTGCTGTTAGGAGAAAATCAGTAGAGACGACCACTTCCCGTTTTTTCTGTTGGTTCTTTAGGCATTTGCCTGTGTCTCTCTAAATAAAATGCCTTATATAAAGGTTGGTTTTTGGTTTTTGGTTTTTTTTAACTACCACAGTGTTGCCACTGTGGACGTCCCACGGAGGCAGGGGGCCTCAGGGCTCTTCCACTGCCCCTGGGCCTTAGCTTCACGGGTGCTTCTGGGCCCCCCTTCCCCGTGGCTGAGTCCTGCAGTGGCTTCGTTGGGTGGGTGTTAGTGCAACATCAGCATGACCCAGACTCACAGCGGGGCCACCGTGTGCTGGGGCTGTTCTTTCCTGACGACCTTCTGTTGCCTCTTTAGTTTTCTGTGCACCTTGTGCAGATTATAGTCTGGTCTTTTGCCTTCATTGGAAGAATCTCATCTTTGCGCATTCAGACGTGTTAGGGTTTTTCAGTTTCCTCTTCCTGGGGGACGCTGGTGAAGTCTTCTGGCCGCTGGAGGGTCTCTTGGTTGCAGCCAGGATGTGCCAGCTGCCGCCTCTGTGCTTCCTTCATCACCTGCAGACTCCTCTGACCCGAGTCGGCTTCCTCCATGTCTTTCTCTGTTTTCATTTTTTTCGTGGTTAATTCCCTGTTTTGGAGGAGTGCATCTTATACTAGCTTCTTGAGCAAGGGTGCAGGCGAGGTAAAGTTTTTCAGATCTTGCATATCCGCAGATGTCTTTTTTGTCCTAATACGAAAGTTTTTTTGTCTTTAGTTTTATGAAGTTTAGTTACGGTGTGACTTGGTCCAGATTTCCTTAGGTGTATCCTGTTTGGGGTTCACTCAGCTTCTTGACTCTGTGTGTTTGTGTCTTTTGTCACATTTGGGACATTTTTAGCCATATTTCTTAGACTCCTTTTCACCTCTGTCCTTTCTCCTCCAAGACTTCGATGGTTCCAATCTCAGATCTTTGTCATTTCCCCCAAGTCCCTGGGGCTCTCTTAATTTTTTTTCACTCTGTCGGTTTGAGTAGATTTTATAGGTTCTGTTTCATTTCTGGGATTTTCTATTTTGTCTGTTTTGAGAGAGCTTCATCTTAGTGTTGGGATCCATGTCTGTTCTGTTCTCAGTCAGGCTCCGATCTTCCCTGTTCTTGGAATAAGGGGTGTCTTCAGTTCTATCCTAGACACTTTGGAGAGTGTGTTGGAAGATGCTGGATCCTGCTGAGATCTCGCGTCTTAGGCTGCAGCCCTGGCTGGTGGGGTTTTGTGTGGCGGTCCTGGCCGAGGGTGGTAGGCCGTGGTTCTGGGGACAGCTTGGTTTCCTTGCAGTGGTGTCGGGTCAGACTCATTGACCTGGGGTCACTGGGGTTTCTCTTGGACCCCTGAGAGTGCTGCTGGACGGGGGTCGGGGAGACGCTGGGCCTGGCTCCCCGCCGAGGCTGGGTGGAGGGCAGGGGACACCTGTGTGGGCAGATGGGGCTGCCTGCTGCCACCTGGGGGGACTGGACGCTGGACTCCCAGCCTCATCTTGGCCGATGTCACCGGTGCTGGCGGAGCTCTGGGGCTTGGTGGGCCACGGGACGTCCTGCCTGGTCCCCTTGGACACCCGGGTGCTGGCTGAGTGGCCCATGTGCTGTCCCTTTCCCGCCCCTCTGGCCAGGAGAGCAGACTCTGCTTGGGGATTTTTGTCTGTTGACTTCCGTTGGCAGTTCCAGGTTGCAAGCCTCTCCAGCACCCGGTCTGGAATAGATGGAGACAAAAAGACATTCTAGCCAGTCTGCCTTCCTCTGCCCACTTTTCAGAGATGTGCGGTTAGGCTTAATCTCTGAGAAAGATGCAAGTTAAAATGAGGTACCCTTTCTTCCTGTCGGTTTGGCAATATCCAGCGTTGGTGAGTGTTTGAAGCAGTCAGACGTCTTAGACGCTGCTGGCGGATATGTCGCTTGGCGCTGGTCTGTGGAAGCCTTTTGGAGGGCAACTTAGAAATGGGCATTAAGATTTAAAAGGTGTCATCCGTGTTCTCTGACCTGAATTTAACGTATCGGCTCATTTACGGGCGTATGCAAAGACATGTGCAGACAGTTCTGAGGCAGCCTTGTTTTGCAGTAGAAAACAACTAGACACGGTCTCAAGTCTAGTAGTGGAGACTTGGTTAAGTAACTAATGGCACTGCCGTACAGTGTAATATTAAGCAGTTAGTTAAGACTGCAGTAATTAGGGACTGCTGGGAAAATGGTCGCGGTGTATTAACTTGTTGCAAACTGTAGAGAAGTGCGTAGTGTGTAAATGTATGTGAAAGTGTGTCTCCGTTCACGTAGGCACAACACTGGCAGGAGTGAGACCTTTGCAGCCGTTGAGCGTTTCCTCCGGTACTGGACCTGGCGCGGTGGACAGGGCCGTGGGGACTTGGGTGTGTCCAGGCGTCCCTCTGCCCTGTGAACGGGGTGGTTACGCTCCGTTTGTCCAAAAGCAAAATCTGTTCCTATCGTAACGCTGCAGAATGTGTGTCCTTCGTGACGTCTCCTCCCTTCTCCCCTTTTCAGGACATGACGGATAATAGCAACAATCAACTGGTCGTAAGAGCCAAGTTTAACTTCCAGCAGACGAATGAAGACGAGCTGTCCTTTGCGAAAGGCGACGTCATCCACGTCACGCGGGTGGAGGAAGGGGGCTGGTGGGAGGGCACGCACAGCGGCAGGACCGGCTGGTTCCCCAGCAACTACGTGCGCGAGATCAAGCCCAGCGGTGAGTGGCCGGCGGGGGAGCAGGAGGCGGGGCACGTGCTCGGGAAGCTCCCGCACTTGGCTCCCCGTCCCGGGCGGGGGTCAGCCTCCCGCGTTCTTTCTGCGAGGGGGAGTGGTGTTTGCCCCCGCGCTGGGGAAAGGGCTGCACGGTCACAGGCTAGCTTTTCATTCCGTTGCGACATCAGCACTTTAAAATAGAGACTTACTCTCTTATGTTCCATTTGTAAGGAGAAACATCTCAAATCTGTTAGTTTTTATTTTTGTGGTTACACTTTTATATAAGGTAAAATGTATTGCCCTTTTGTAGGGCTAGTGTCAGGACTGGGAGTTCGCTCTGTCATGCAGGCTGTGTTGAGTTTCTGACTGTGGGTGCTTTTGCCCGTCATGCACAGTTAAGTAATTTCTGTCCTTTTCTTTGTGCTAATAATAGCATTTTAAAATGCATCGCTTTCCTTAGGTTTTCTGCAATTGCTTAACGTTACTTTACTGAATTTAAAAAATTACTCAGAGGCTTATCTTATTTTGAAAGGGAATAGTGGTACTGGCACTTTTTTCGTTTCTGCTTAGACTCACGTCGTGGAATCGCAGGTTCTCTCTGCTGCCTGGGATCTGTGATTTATGTCACTGCGGTATGGGTGTGGAAGTTCTGGCGCACGGCCTCTGCGTGTGTGTGCGTGGTGCTGTCCTGCGTGGCGTCACGGGGGGGTAATGGCGGGCCTCCCGAGCACGTCTGCCCAGTGGTCCCCATTCCCTGAAGCAGCGTTAATTTATCGACAGAGACTGCTGGTTTTATCAGTGCAGTCGTGTAGTCCTTGCCCTCGTGGGTTCCTGTGTGTATGTGTATATGTTTGTATTCATATGGAGCTGGGGTGTAGGCGCTCTGATGAGTGAGATTTCAGAACCAGCGTCTTGAGGGGAAGAGTGGGTGGCCGGAGACGCAGAGGTGGGGAGAGATTTGCAAGCCGAGTCTGCTGTGACTTGACTTGCATGTCGTCCGTTGACTGGAAAGGCCTTGCTGTGTGCTGCGGTGTTCTGGTTCTGCCTGGGGAGAGTGCTGGTGGTCCGGGTGCGGGTAGGGCCGCGTGGAGGGAGTGTGATGGGAGCGGCTCCGCATGGGGCGCGGGGAGGAGCCCCGGGGCCCGCGGGCGTTTCAGGTTAGGGTGCAGGGACGGCGCTCCCTCGTGGGGTCAGCGGGGCTCGCGCGTTCGGGTTTGCGGGTCTGGCACAGAGCAGGAGCTCAGGGAGCGATAATTGCTGCTCTTTGGTTTTCTGAGGTAGCAAGGAGAAGAGCTGTCTAAAGGTGAACGTGACAGTTCTGATAAAACAAGTATTTTCCTAGCACTGACGTCAGACCGAAGTATTTTAATAAGGCAGCCTGCAGCCCTGATGGGTAAAGGTTTCTGGCGTTGGATTTTGGGGGGGAATAACACGTGCTTCTTCCGTCTCTTTTAGATTGTAGTAAAATTTACCATAATGCAAAATTGACCATTTTAACCATTTAAAAAAAAATTTTATGTGTACAGTGTAGTGGCACTAAGTACGTTCACATTGTTGTGCAGACATCACCACCATCCATCTCAGAACTTTTTCATCTTCCCAAATTCTCAACCCATTAAACAATTCCTGTCTCCCCTGAGCCCCTGGCAGTCCCCATGCGACTCTTTGTCTCTACTGACGTTTGACTCCTAAGAGCCTCATGTTAGGGGAATCGTACATTATTTGTCCTTTTGTGACTGGCTTATTTCACTCAGCATGTCTTCTGGGTTCACCCGTGTTGTAGTGTGTGTGTCAGAATTTCACTCCTTTTTAAGGCTGAATAATATGCCCTTGTATGGTTATGCCACTGATAAACCCTCACACCTCTGTGTTTCTCCTTTGTTCTCACACTGCCGCCACACTTGGAGCACTTCTTATACCAGTGTGTGGGCTTTCCACACATCAGACCATTGGATCACACCAGCTGGGTGTACTACAGTTCAGTTCAGTTCTGATAACCATCTGCCTGGGGTTAGTGTCACAGAGGTTGACGGCTCAGGCCCACAAGACTGACCCCACTTCATACGCCCCAAGCCCCAGGTTGTCATCTGGGCTTCTGACCAACTAGCTGTAAATCGGGCTTCCTGTGACCCTCTCCTAGAGTTTGGTAATTTGCTGGAAGGGCTCACAGAACTCGGGGGGAGCACTCCTCAGGTTTACTGGTTTATTCCGTAGGAAAGGATATGGTTCAGGACACAGATGAACAGCCAGATGAAGAGGCACAGGGGGCGAGGTCCAGAAGGGTCCCAAGCGCAGGAGATTCTGTCCCCGTGGAGTTGGGGGTGCCACCTTCCTGTCACGTAGGTGTGTTCACCAACCTGCAAGCTCTCTGAACCCCACGCTGTTGGGATTTTACGGAGGTTTCATCACAGAGGCATGAGTGATGGTTAACTCAATCTCCAGCCCTCTTTCCTTCCCGAGAATGGGGTGGGGCTGAAAGCTCCGAGCTTGTGGTGACCAGGAGCCATCCAGAAGCCCACCTAGAGTCGTCTCATGAGAACAAAGGACGCTCCTATCACCCAGGAAACTCCAAGGGGTTTAGGGACTGTGTGTCAGGAACAGGGTCAGAGACCTAGTATTAGAACAGAAGATGCTCCCAGTGGTCTTGTCAGGACGTTCCAAGGGTTTCAGGAACCTTGTGCCAGGAACCGGGGGCAGAGACCAGTATATATGTGTATGTGTTTTATTTCACAACCGAATTTTGTTTATCCATTCTTCTGTTCCTAGACTTTTGGGTTGTTTCTAGCTTTTGGCTCTTGTGAATAATGTTGCCGTGAACATGGGTGTACAGGTGTCTGTCCAGAGTCCTTTCAGTTCTCCTGGGCGTATTCCTAGGAGTGGAATTGCCGGCTCATGCAGTGACTCTGTTCCGTTTTTGAGGAACTGCTGTGCTGCTTCCACAGCAGCTGCACCATTTCACGTTCCCGTCAGCAATGCACAGGGGTTCCTATTTCTCCACGTCTTTGCTGACACTTGTTGTTTTCTGTTTTGTTTTGTATTTTTGATACTAGCCATCCTAATGGGTATAAAGTGGTATCTCATTGTTGCTCTTTTTCTGTAGTTGATATCGTTCTATTGTTGATAATAGAAGCAGTATTTTTTCATTATCGTAATAATACAGTTAGCAATAATAGCCAAGTTTTTATGTTCTGGTTCCTGTAGGAAGTGCTTTTTATCTGTGACTTCAGTCCTCACCACAACTCCAGAGAATAAGTACTGTTGGGATATTCAGGGCATAGGGTACAAATAATACCCTCCTTTTAATCTGTCCATGTGTAGAACCAGCTGAGAGCCCGGCACTGCTGTCAGGCTGATTGGGAAGTGTTGCCTTGGCTTTACAGACATGGCTGCTGGAAAATGTGGCTTAGTCTGCAGCTTGGTTGGATTTGCCAGTAGTCACCAGTCAGTCCTGGGGCAGCGGGGCAGCCCTGGTGCCGGCCCTGGAGCCTGAGGGCTGGGGCAGGCCGAGCGACTCATTCTTTTTCGAGGGATGAGAGAGAGCAGCACTGGCCCCTTTCCAGGAGGGTGAGGGTGAGGGGGGTCTTCCTCCTTACCAGTGAGATCCAAGAGGTCACAGAGCTGGTGGCGGGCACGCCCTCAGGGGGTCCCAGAGCTGGTGGCGGGCACGTGCTCAGGGGGTCCCAGAGCTGGTGGCGGGCACGTCCTCAGGGGGTCACAGAGCTGGTGGCGGGCACGTCCTCAGGGGGTCACAGAGCTGGTGGTGGGGCAAGCCATAAAGAGTGGAACTTGCTGATTGTGCAGACGTCTGTTGAATCTGGGCTTCTTGAATTTTGCTGTGCACAACTCATTTAAATGGGAATTCTGGTCTGATTTTGAGTCACCATAGTAAGAGTGCAGATGAGTGCAAATGAATTTTTCCTTTTCAGGTATTTCTCCTCATGGAGTTTCCAAAGTTAACTTTTGAAAATTACACTGAAAAGATAGTCCCGGAGGGTTGTTTTCAGGTGGATGAGAGTATGGTCAGTGTCGTCTGTTGTTTTCAGGTGGATGTGTGAGTGTGGTCAGTGTCGTCTGTTGTTTTCAGGTGGATGTGTGAGTGTGGTCAGTGTCGTCTGTTGTTTTCAGGTGGATGTGTGAGTGTGGTCAGTGTCGTCTGTTGTTTTCAGGTGGATGTGTGAGTGTGGTCAGTGTCGTCTGTTGTTTTCAGGTGGATGTGTGAGTGTGGTCAGTGTCGTCTGTTGTTTTCAGGTGGATGTGTGAGTGTGGTCAGTGTCGTCTGTTGTTTTCAGGTGGATGTGTGAGTGTGGTCAGTGTCGTCTGTTGTTTTCAGGTGGATGTGTGAGTGTGGTCAGTGTCGTCTGTTGTTTTCAGGTGGATGTGTGAGTGTGGTCAGTGTTGTCTGTGGTGGCAGGTTGTTCACAGCTGTTGGCCTCTGAGCGTCTAGCAGCCTGGCATGAGTGTTCTGCTCTCAGCCCCACTTTTGGAGGGGGGTTTTGGGGCTGAGAGCCGGGGGTGGCGAGGGGGGCAGATGCAGCTCTAAGAAGAACCAGCCATTGCATGTTTATGAGTGTTTACCTGCATCAGGAGTGACTGCATCACTTTGTTCTGCCTAAAATTCCTATTTCTGTGTCTTTATCCTGTGTTTCTGTGTGTGCGTGTGTGTGTGTGTGTGTGTGTGTGAGAGAGAGAGAGAGGGAGAGAGAGAGACCCCCTTTAATCGTATGTGCGTAACTGCATTGTTGTCAAAGGGCTGTTTGCAGGGGTCACATGGAATCCCTAGTTTTCATACCAAACTGAGACCCAAGTAACTTTGAAAACTTTCCTTTTTTTCCTGTTTGTTTTTTAAAATACAGGGAATAACATATTTGCTTAAATTGGTGATCTGTTATGCTAAGTATTCTTTATTTGACTGTTGAACCAAAGGAATAACCTCTTTTGGGAGTAAGTTTCCATCCTGGGTGTCCTCAGGTTACTTCAGTATATTCTAAGGAAAGCTGTCCCCGTCTGATTTTAAACGTGGGCATTTGAGAAGGAAAGACGCGAAACCATGTTTTTACCGTATCACTTTGTAACAGTTGAGAGTGAAACTCTAGGATCACAATAACATTTCTGTATTGCATTTTTTTTTTTTTGTAATTAATGTGGCTTTTTGATTTTGGAATAGGTTTCCTTTTTGAAAGAGCAAGTTTAGCATAAATGTTGTAATTCACAGTGTCGTTAATGCTTAATTTTCTGTAAAGAAAATGTGCCAGGTCCCAACATGCAGACTCCCCTAACTGGCCATCATGTCAGGGTCATTTCCTTACCAAAGACAAACGCCGACTTCCTTTAACGGTGAGTTTCTCTTCTGCGTTAAATTTTGATTTGATTTACTAATATTTTTATCGAATAAACGAAGCTGAGATTCCTTCTCCGTGATGTCCCCTGGGCTGCATGTCTTCTGTCCCGCTTCTCGGGCGGGGCCTGTGCGCGGCCGCGGTCGCCTGCCCCCTTGTGGCCGGAGGTGGCAGTGCTCTGGTCAGGCTTCACCCCAAGTGTTTGTGTCTTGGACCTGTGTGTGGTTTCTTGTTTGCAATACTCCCTCCTTGAAGACAGATCTCTCCCAAGAGTCTGCCTGAGGATATTTCACATTTTGCTGCAAAAGCACTGGATATTCTTCCTGAATATGTGAAACTCATTTTATTCACACATGTAAGTGTGTATTTTACACACGCGCGTCTGCGCGATAGTTTCTTGAATTCGAGGGAGATGGAAGGAAAGCAGCCAGGAGGCCGGTTCTACAGTGAGCGGCGCTGGTGCTGCTCTCCTTCAGGGAACGCGGAGGCGCTGGGTCTCCCGGGGGTTAGAACGTGAGCGCCGCCGTGGCTGGGCTGCTGCTGGGTGTGCCCGTGGGCTCGGGGTGCTCACAAGTCCCGGTTCATGTGTGCATCTCGTGCACCAGGTTTCTTTTAAGTGGTTGTTTCTGATGCGCTGAGTTTACTTTCTCCCATTTCTCATCCGTGAACAATGAAGGCACTTCTTGTAAATGTTCCTTTACGATCGGGTGAGCTTGGGGTGCTGAGTCATGAGCCGTGCTTGGCAGTGATGTGGGAACTCAAATGACTCTCACTTGCTACTCTCACTTGCAGTGTGATGTTTAATGAGCATTCACACTGCCATTTCCTAAGTTTCTCATTTTCCAGTATTTTCTGTTTATTTTTGGCATACTAAAGTGGCGTGAAATGCAAGCTGGATTTTGGACGCAGTTCTTTCTCTGGCTGTGAAAGAGCAGTGTTGGACAGAAATATAACCTGTGCAGGGAGAGGGACAGCGTGACGCAGAACCTTGTCTCGTTTGTGTGGCTGGGAAGAGCCTCTGCCCTCACCCCCTTCTGTGGCATGGAATGGGCTTGGGCGTGTGCGTGTGCATGCACACGTGTGCATGGGTGCGCTTGATGCTCCGTTTCTGAAGGCACCCGGGATGGGGCTGGGCCTCTCCATGCTCTCTCTTCCTGATGCACATTTTTTGGGTGGGGAGAGTATAAAATGTAAGCCTGGCACCTCTGGGGCCTGTGGGGAACCTCACACATGTACAGAGAGGCCTGCGGTTAGGTGATTGGTAATTTGTTCTGGAATGTGGAAGTGAGTGTCCCTGTAGAGTAACATAATAAATGCACACTCACACGAACACCGATGTTACTGGGCACTGTAGGGCGTGTTCCGTGAGCGTGGCCACGTCCCAGTGACCGTGATTAACACCCCCTGGTTCAAGGACACGCCCATGGGTCAACTGTCCTGGAGCAGTTTGGGGTCAGGGTCCATAGTCTTCAGTAATAGAGATGCTCTTTTTTAAAAAAGTTTTATTTGTAAAATATTATGTGAAAAGTACTCCAGACATGTAAAAACAAAGCACGTGGGACAGAAGGGCTGATGTGATGACGAGCAGAGGTCCTTGCGCCCCCTCCCCGCCTCCTGGCCCTTGCCCCTGGGAGACCCCGGCCCCCCGCCACGAGCTGCCTTCTCCTCGCAGCCCCTTCCTGTGTGTGGGACTTCTCTGCCTGATTTGCGTCCTGCAGACTTTCTCTCTGACTTGTTGTCCTCCCTTTCCCTCTCTCCTGTTGGTTCCCTTTATCAGGAATGCTAACTAATATCCTTTGTTTCGTGTCCGTGGACATTGACAGTCATCTCTTGATGCCCCACTTTGTAACGCGAGGACTTACCCTTGACCTTTTTCCACCTTTGCATTCTGTTTTTCATACTCCAAGGTTGTTAACGATTGCACTCGGTTCTAAAATCACAGCCAACGTCCATTCAACAAATATTTACTTGAGTCGTCACTGTTGTGGGAACTGGGGGAAAAACAGTGAAAAAACAACAAAATGTCTACCCATAAATCAGGAAGCCTACCTGAGGTCCCCTGAATAGAAAATTGGGTAGCATGGATGATGGGGAAGGGGACGGTGCCCTGTGCTCCCTGCTGGCGTTAAGTAAAGAGAGGAGGGGCTTTGAGAGGATAAAGAAGGCTTAGGGCAGAGCAGCCCCCGTGCACGGTGTAGATCTTATTTGGTTCCTAATTCAGATAAGCCAACTACAAAAGTCATGTTGTGACCGACCGGGAAATTTGAATATGGACTTGCATCAGATAATATTAATGAATTATTACGAATTTGTCAGGTGTGATAAGTGCCTGATGTTAGGATTTTAATTAAAGAGGAGATCCCTCTGAGTAGGATGGACATGGAAGTGTTGATGGGCTTTGCTGTGAGGCTTCCAGGAGGGAAGAGGGTATGAGAGCAGCCGGGGGCTGGTAACTGTGGAGGCTCAGCAGGGGCACACGTGTGTGGGGTTCTCCCCGCTCCTGTGCACACTTGGAAATCTCTGTAACAAAGGCTCAGACAGAGGTTCAGGAGTGTCCACAAGGACAGATTATCGCTAAATGAACTAGGAAGAGGTTCAGCAGTTGAAAGCCAATAGGAAAGAGTACAGGGTTGAGGAAACTGGCAGCACAGAAACCAGTGACCGTGGGGCTTAAGCCCTGGAGAGCGAGTGCCTGACCGGGGGTGGAATGGTTTCCAGGCCGGCTGACAAACAATGGGGACTCAGAAGCGGGAGCCAGAGTTGGAGTTGTCCTCAGGGCTGAGCGTCGCCTGTGGGCTCCAAGGGGTCAGTGCACACAGCCTGGCGGGAGGGCCGCCACCAGCGCAGAAAGCAGGGCTGTGAAACCTTCAGACAAGAGGCAGAGGGAAACGAGGGATGACGAGAGGGAGCCCTTACTCTTCCAGAAAGAGGCGGAAGAAAAGCGGATGATAACTCGGTCCTGAGGTTGCCGGGGTTTGACTGCCTTTGCCTCTGGAAGCATCGCCAGCTCCAGAGCCGCCCCACGGCGGTGGAGGGGTGACTGCGTAGGGCTGCTGTGCTGCCCTAGCCCAGGACGCGAGAACTTGCCGTTTCTGGAAAGTAATGCTGCCTGCTCATTTGCTTTGTCGTCTCCTGAATATCTGGTTAGATTTTACCCTCCGTGGCTTTGAATCCGCTTTCCATACTTTCGTTTCTTTGCTTCGCTGTTTCTTGGCTTCACTGTTTCTTTGCTTTCGTTACTTTGTTCCACACTCACTTGGAGTCCATTCCTCAGATCTCTCCCTTCCCAGGTCCCTCCTCACTGCCCTGTTTACCTGTCCACCAAGATTTTCGTTTTAGTGACCATCGTATTCGTTTCTAGAAGTTGTTTCATTCTTTTCCGGATGTTCTTCATTATCATGATGACTTTTTAATTCATTATGGTCCCAATTTCTTTCCAGGCATTTTAAGCACACTTGCTGTACAGCCTCCTAGATTATCCTGTTAATTTCTACATCTCGGGGACTGGTTCCCTCGTATGTTTTCTGTTTACACTCTCTTGGTGGTTCATTCTTCATGAGCTTGTGCTTTATTTTATGGATTGTTCTTTGATGGATGGTTGTTCAGTGGGTACCTCTGTATCCTGGGTTGCAGAAGTACCTACAGAGACAGCTGACATTGGCTTCCTCAGGGCTCCCAGAGAGCTTTCTTGCCCTTGGCAAATCCTGGTGGTCCTGCAGGAGATGGTGTGGCCTTGGATTGCACGCTTGGTGGGATCAGGCTTGGTTTGGTTTCTCATAGGCTGTGTCCCCCATCCCTGAGTGGCCAGCACACTTCCTAGCTGCTTCTCTGGCCGGCGGACAGAAGTCTCTAGGCTTCCTTTCATTAGCCGTGCAGGTCACCAGAGCTCCACCCGGTGGGACGGGGCAGTCCTGTAGCAGCACTGGTTTCAGCCCAGCCCCGGGGCAGCCCCCACCACTGCCAGTGCTTTGCGGCCTCCTTTACTTTTGACACCTGGTGGGGGGGGTCCCCATCCCCCTCTTCTTTTAGCACATCTGTGTTTAGATCCTGTTGTTATCGGCATTTTTCAACATTTACTGCGAGAAAGGGGGGCACGTGCTGCGTCCATCGGCCCTGGAAGGGGGCGCTGTGCTGTCCTCCTGGCTCCCCACCCTCATCCCAGTGAGTGGAATCTATTTTAGCCATTGGATGGGCCAGAACAATGTCTTGTTTTTCTTAGGATACTGGGAAGGCTGATTATTTTCTAATATGTTTCCTGTGCATTTTCCTCTATTATGCGTGGCCATGACTTGGCCTCTGTTATGCTGCAGTGACACTTCAACGTTTTCTCTGGTGGAGGCGCTAGAGGCCACCCGAGGCTCGCAGGGGTCCTGCGCTTCTGCTCGCCCCGCCACCACGGGTGACTGTCCCTGGAGCCTGGGCCTGGAGCGTTAGCCAGCGCTGCCCTCCCGGGTCTCCCGCAGGTGGCACACAGGTGGCATGCAGGTGGCACGGCGGCAGTTGCACCTTCTGCAGAGGGCGTGTTGGCGGCTCCTTCATGTGACAGCTCATTGAGCGTCTGGACCCAAGGCTTTGGGCGTGTGTTCATGACGCCTCCCAGCCCAGAAGTTTCCGTTTAGCGACCAGCACATTGTGTGCTTTCTTTTTCTGAGGGAGAAAAGACAGCCTCTTTGGACTTAAACCTTGATTTGTCTGGGTCTCTTCTGCCTGTCCCTTATTTTTATAGAATATTAGTAGATTGAAGCTTGCTTTTGAAAAAACTTCTTCCTTGTAGTTCTCATAGTAAATTGACTGAATTTTATTAACCGTGGTGTTGTGAGGTATGTCTTAAGTTTAAGTAAAATGAGGCAGTTGCCAAGTTATTTGCTTTTAAAAACTTTGAAGCAGCTTCCAGTCATTCTCGTGCACTAGCCTTGCTGGCGCCCGTGGTGCGGTGCGTCTTCCTGCGCGTGCAGTTTATGACCCCCGGGGCGGTAGTTCAGGCTTCAGCCGCCTCCCTTTACTGTCGTTGCACGTGCTTCCCCCAAATTGCGGATTTTAGAGATGAAAAGGCATTTTTTTCTTCGGATGGAAACGTCGTAGTTTTTTCTTCCACAGTTAAAGGCTTAGCTGCAGATACAAGATTGGGCAGCAAAGTGTATTAGCTAGGCTAGATTGGTTTTCCTCCTTGTGTTTCTCATGGTTGAGAAGTAGTTTATTTCCTGTGGAGTTCTGCTTCCATCCCATGGGCAGAGAGAATTCTTTCAGCTAGGAATAACACCTTCTGTTTTGTTCGTTATTTTCAGCTGTTTGGAAAACCCTTACAGTGAGGCATTGAAAGAAGATTTAGGTAAACAGCTCCATAGGAGGAGGGGGACCCACAGCTAAAGACAGTGCGTTTTGCTTTGGGCATTTTTGGGGTTTCTGTTGCTGAGAAGATAATGGAGATATTGAGCAGTTGGGATTAGGGACCTGGAGCTCAGGAATGTTTGTGGGGGGGAGGGAAATGCTGCCGAGAGAGAGATTCTGGACAGGTGTGCTCAGCGTCCTTTCACCTAACACGCTGGAGGGGCGCCGGCAGCCACGTGTGCAGCAGGAGCCTGCAGAGGAGGCAAGGGAGGAAGGGGGCTGTACAGGCCGAGGCCCCCGGCAGCGCTCTTCACCATTTCTCCTTTCCTCCCCACCGGCCCCACTCTGATATCCAGCCTCAGGAGCCTTGGAGACCAGTGATAGACGCACCCCGCAGAACCTCAGTGACAGACACGCACCCCACAGAACCCCAGTGACAGACAGACACACACCCCACAGAACCTCAGTGACGGACAGACACACGCCCCACGGAACCCCAGTGACGGACAGACACACGCCCCACGGAACCCCAGTGACGGACAGACACACGCCCCACGGAACCCCAGTGACGGACAGACACACGCCCCACGGAACCTCAGTGACGGACACACCCGCCCCACGGGACCAGGGACAGACACAGACAGACAGACAGACAGACAGACAGACACACACACACACACACACACACACACACACACACACCCCACCCCCCCCCCCCCCCCCCAAGGAATCAGTTGGCAAGCGCTTCTTCAGTACCTATTCTGAATACATCTCTCTTGAATGGAGTTGGATGAAACCCATGTAATGTTCAGTACTTGAATCCTTGCAGTAACCGTGACTGCTTTCCGTGTTGCCCCTGGTGTAGAGGCTCGTAAGGCAGTGTGGTTTTTCTTGTCGCCCTGTGTGGGGTGGCTTTCCTGCTTTGTCTGTCACCCTTGTTTAGAGGGACGTCTGCATCCTGAGTGACCTGGGTCCCTCCAAATACAGTCCAGCCTGTGGGTCTTGATGTCTTAATATTGTTACGTGTCTGCTAACGTTGTCTCTGATGCTGTGGGCGTAATAATTCACCCGTACTGCACGCCTGGGCTGCATGTTTAGCTTATAGATCAGTTCTTTTTTGTTTGTTGACGGCAATGGTGCATAATCCGTCAGATTTTCAGCCTGAGCTGGGAGGACGGGCTGGAGGAGGCACGGGTGTGGAGGCCTCTGAGCTCAGGGGGCCGACCGTGAGGCGGAGATGGGGCTGGGGGCCTGCTGGCTGCACGGGCTTCTGTCCCACCGCCCGTTGGGCTGGGGGCTCAGTTGGGCCCAGAAGCTGGGGCCGTGCGGGGCTGCCGCGCGTGGTCCTCTCTAGGGTGAAGCCGTAAACCTGCCCTACGTCTTTATTTCAGAAAAGCCCGTGTCACCCAAATCTGGAGCCTTGAAGAGCCCTCCCAAAGGATTTGATACGACTGCCATTAACAAAAGCTATTATAATGTGGTGAGTAATTGCAAAACATTTTTGAAGAATAACTTGTTTTTTTGAATGTCTCTAAAACTGAGCAGTGTAGAATGTAGGTAAACTGCCTAGAGAGGGAGGAAGGATATAAAAATCACGTATCGTCCGCCACACAGATACAACCACCGTTAATGTTCTGCTCTGTTTCCTTCTGGCCTCTATGTATTTCTATAATATTCTTATATTTTTGTATTAATGTGTGGAATAGTACCCTGTTTTTATTGCATAACTGGGTATTGTGATTATTTCCCCATACGGTTACAGATCTTCAACAGTGGGATTTTAAAAAGGTGCATAATGTGATTTACAGGTTTTATGTGCATCAAATGCCATTATACTCATATTTGGAGTAGATCGTCAGTTTTCCAGATCAATACAGTTTCTAGTTTATTTTGTGTGTTAACGTAGTCTTTCCTGAGATTGATGTGTATATATATCAAATAGCATGAAATTAGAGGAGAGTGTCTAGACATTGTACATAGTGAAGACAAGGGTTTCAGAATCCTAAAATTTGCTGCATTTTGAAACTTGAGCAGTTTGTGAGCTTAAAAAGTACCTGTGGTATTAAATCTAATATCTAATCCAAACCTCCTTTTTCCTGAACCGTTGCATCTGCTGGAAATGGGAAATGATAGTCTCGATTTGGGTAAATTTTACATTGCCGGTATATATCTTACCTGGTGTGATAAGCCAGCAAGGTAAACTTTCTAAACATGGCTATGTTTTGAATTCTGTGGGCAGTGTGCACTTATTTAGTTATTTCTTTCCCCACTCCCAATCTTTTTTATTTTCTTGATCGGGGATATAAATCTGAGTCACGAGACCTTTGAGGGTTTGAAGTAAAACAGCAGCTGCTGAGCGTTTCCTGGCAGCAGCCCTTTCATCATGAGCGTTTCATCTCCGGTGCTTTTATGAAGAGATGGTGCAGAGTCGTGCAGACCTGGACCAGTGACCTGGGGCTGTGCGCTCAGCTCTCTCCTACGCGTTTGCCCCCAGATCTTGCAGCGCAAGTTGGCCTTGGGGACCCTCGTTCATTTCTCAAGGATTTGTCAGGGGCTCGCTCGGCCAGGCCCTGCTAAAGGCGTTGCTGACGCAGCGGTGAAGAGAATGGCAGGAACCCCTCCCCGTCGGTGTTTCCTCTCACCTCCTGCCCCCGATTCGTGGCAGGACCTCACTTCTGTACCTCTTCTGCTGCCCGTTCTCTGTGCGCCAGGCCGCTGAGCGCACCCCTGGTGGCCCGTGGCCTCCCCTCTCCTCGTGTTGATCACCTCCTTCTCTGAACCTCTCCACCGTCTTGCTGGTCTGTCCTTGTTCTCGCTAGCGCTCTTCACCGGCCTCATCTGGACTCCGATACCCGCTGGCAGAGCACACCTGCGTCCCGAGGGCTCAGGGCGCCTGCCTTTCCTGGCTGAGCTCTGCTCTCCAAACCCCCCTCATTCGAATCTTTGTCTGTTCGGGGTTTGTTCCTGGGATGTGGCTCTGCCCACATATTTGCTGTTTAGTACATGGAATGTGTTATGTGTGGTGTCCTGTGCTTCTTCAGGGTTTGTTAGGAGGAAAACTTTCAACTTACGGAGCTGCCTTTTCTTCATGCATCCTTATGTGGGATGTTGGTCTCTTTTCTGGGGGAGGCTCCGGCGAGCAGTACACTCTTAATCCAGGTGACGTTCCAGAGGCAGATCCTTACCTTCCACTAGTGTCTGCCCAGATAATTGTGTCAGAGGAAAGCAGTCGGTGCCGTGTGAACTGGTGCCAGCAGTGCCGCGCTAGTCTCCGGGAGCCCTGCTTCCATTGGGTGTTTCGTAAAACTAGGTAGCCGTGCTTTTCTAGAAACCCTGGTGGGTTGTTTTCTTCGGCATTGTGTATCGTGTAATCCTCTCCAGACTGAAATGTAACCAGTGCTGTTTTAGATTTCCTTCTTTAACTGTGCTTATACAGGGAGAAGAGCCTTTGTGTCACATGTGGTGTTGTCTTTGAGTCAGCCAACTCTTTCATTCTGGATGATGGGGAAACACCTTGGCTTCAGAATCACATCCAAACGGTTGTTTACATAAAGCTGTATGAGTGAACAGCGCATGTTAAAATTGCAGTCGTGACGGACATCGACGTATAGAGCTCGTGGGAATCATCTTTTGGCCTATAGCACTCTCACTCTGCAGGGAACAGAACTGGTTAGTGACTAAGCCAGGAGTCAGTTTCAGCTTTCCTGAATTCCATATTTATAAATTATACAGAAAAGTAAAATGTGGGACACAGTATGACAAGCAGAACAAATAGAATAGATAATGTGTTAAACTTTTCACACTTCCTTGTGTAGTTTTGTTTTCACAGAAAACTGCAGAAGTACAGATATTTTTAACCCCACTGAGAGATAAGAACACTCTCTAGGAGGTGAGACCAGTGTGGGCTGATGATCTGTGAAAGATTTAGGTCTCCAGTTGGGGTCAGTGGGGAGCACAGGAGAGCATTCTAGGTGGAGATGCGAACACGCGGAGGTCAAGAGGCCGTGAGGAAGCTCCGCCGTCATGTGATGGTCAAGACTGGGGAGCAGGAAGTGGCTCCTAGTGACTTATGGCTGTCCTGACGGGCCGTTCGTCACCTCTCTCTCCTCCCCTTCCGGAACCCCTCCCCGTGCACGTGTTGGCAGACGCACTGGCCTTCTGCAGGTCTCTGAGGTGCTGTTCATTTTTCTTCATTCTTTCCTTCTGTTCTAGGGAGTTTTTTGTGTTTGCTAATTATTGCTTTTGCTAGCTCAAATCTGATCTTGAGCCCCTACCTTTCAATTCATAATTTCCATTTGATTGTTTTTATAGTTCAATACAGACTGTATTTGAGTCATTGTTCTCATACTTTTAAAAAATTCTTTAAGCATAGTTTTCTTTAGTTCTTTGGACACTTTGTTAAACAGGACTTTTATTATTTTAGGGCAGTTTTAAATTGTCGGTAGACTTGAGAGGGAGCTAGACTACCCACGTACCCTCTTCCTCCCACCCCGCCCCACACCCACACACACACCCACACACACACACACAAACACACCCACCCCCCCCCCCCCCCACCCCCCCGCCTCATTACCAGCATCACTCACCAGATGGGACATTGTTCACCGAGGATGGACCTGCACTGACACACACACTCATCCAGACTCCCCAGTTTACTTTAACGTTCACTCTCTGTACATGCGTGTATTCATCATTATAATGTCAAATATGTCACTGCCCTAAAAATCCTCTGTGCTTTGCGGCTTCTTTCCTCTCCACCCTAACCCCTACCCCCGGCAACCACTGATCTTTTTACTGCCTTATAGTTGGAATCATCCAGATTGTCGACTTTTCTCTGATATTTACTTTGGGTACCTGGTTGAGCTCCTAGGGGTAAATTTCCCGATACTGGGGGCAGGGGTCCCCCGTGACTGTGTCCCCCCAGGGTTTATAACTCAGGCCGGTCTGCACTGAGCCTCTAGCGCGTCATCAGCTACAGCCCAGGTCCTCCCACCCCAGCGTCTCTGCTCCAGGCAGTGGGGCTCCATCTTGGGGGCAGTGGCCTTGTGTCCCCTCCCCTTATGGACTCGAGAAGAGTTGTCAATTTTCAGTTTGTTCAGCTTTTTACTTGTTGTTAGGGTGGAGTGACGACTTCCATGTTCCTCACGTGCAGAACCAGGAACTGTTTCTCAAAAGTAATATGGCACCTGTTCATGTAATTCTGAAAACACTGAAGCCCTTTAATGTGGTAATTCTACTTCTTGAAATCCACCCCAGAAAAATTACCTGAAAGGTATTCAGAGATGCTTGTGCAAGGGTGTTTTCACAGGATGCTTTGTTACAACAATAAGTTGCAAGCAACCTAAATATGTAGCAGTACAAGAATGGTTAAGACACCAGCAGTACATCCATTTATAATTCTTAAAAATGCACGTGAAGCTTTAAAAAATGTCAAATATTCCTTTTAGGTGCAATAAGCAAAATATAAAATTACATAGGTAATGTGATTTAATTATGTAAAAATGTTGTCACTGAAAGTAGAAGGAAGTGTACCAGAGAATGTGGCAGAATTTCATTACTTGATAATGCAAGTAATAGAGATGTTTGGAGGATTACTTTGGCACCAGAGCCCAGACTGTGCTGGAAATGTCAGCAGGGCGTTAGAGACCTCAAGTGGGGGAGTCCGGGCCTCAGACATGGAGAGTCACGATGGAAGAAAAAACCCGTAGCTTTGCTTTAAGTAAAGAGTTGATTAGTTTTTGTGACAAAGCCAGCCAGCACTGTTAACTTTGTTTTCTAACGTGAAAGTGTTTGAGGTCAGTCTGTCTTCAGGCTTAGGCCAGCGAATGGTCCGGAGAGCCCTTCTTTAGGTTCTGGGGGGAGGGGTGCTCCGGCTTTGTGTGTAGTGTTTGGGCGCCCTCTCGGGGGGCTGGCCTGGCGGAGGCCCCCCAGCTGCTCGCACAGTCATGTGTTTGTAAAAGGACGTTGGAAATGCTGGCCTTGGCCTTGTAGTGTTGTTGCGAGGATTAGCGGTTGACCTTAAGGTGCCTGGTGAAGTGTTGGCCCTTAAGAGGTTTTCATGGTTATTAGGAAGAGTGTTTAGAAGCATTCGGGGCATTAGGCCTCATTGAGGCCACCATTCCATTTGCCAACAAGCATCCCATTTGAGGATTAATTACCTGGGAGAGCTGTAGTCAGGGGTGACAGGATCATATAATTAAAGGGAGCATGTGTGTGACCTGCCTGAGCTTGATGGATTTGACAGTGAAAGAAATTAACTGCACCTATGGCCTGGTAGCAGACACCTTTCCCGGTGGAGATCAGAGAAGCTGGATGCCCACCCCCAGAGGGAGTGAACGGTCTTTCGGCACCTCTTTTAGGGGATGAGGAGTTTCCTCAGTCACCAGTAGAGAACGAGGTTTCTTAAATATGTCCGTCTGGAAAGATACGGGTCCTTATGGCCTTCCGTGTCCAGTGATGCACTGTGGCTTTATTTTCCAGGGTTACATCAGTACTCCTTATCTATGGACAGCAAATGGGGCATTGTTTGCTTCTACTCCCCGGAGTACAATGAAAAGGCAAGGTAGCTTTGTCTTTGAAAGACTGCAAATATAATAGGTAGCAATCAATAGTTTTAATAAATGTTCAGAATAGATGTGCATCTTTCATGAAATGCCGTAGGAAACCTCCACGGACCTTTCCGGTGCTCCAGAGCGAATCTGCGCTCGTCCGTCCCCTTGGCTCCTGGAGTTGCCTGGAGCCTCTGCCTGGTGGCCGGAGTTGGCCTGGAGCCACACTGACCCCAAGCACTGCTTTGGCTTCTTTTATCCTTTATGGTCCCTTTACCTCACCCACCTTAGCCAAGACCGCTTCTCAGTCCTGACGTCTGGTGTCTCCGCCCGGGGCCCGTACGAGGCTCAGGCCCATTATGGCTCTCACCCGGGATGGCAGCTCAGCTCCCTGTGCCCTCTGGGGAGCTGTGCCCTCCTCTCCTGTATCCCACCCCCATTCACACCGACCGCGAGGGGCCTGCTGGCGTCTTTGACAGATTCTGCTCCCACTGTGTTTATGTAGTTTCCTCGTCTTATATAGGTGGAGATTCCCCGGTGGTAGCAGGAGCTGGGTAGAGTAGCAGCTGAGGCTGGGCCTGTGAAGGAAGGAAGGGTTGAGCTCTTCAGTCGTGGGAAGGGCCGTCTTGTGAACTAGTCACTTCCTGAAGAGTGGAGTCACGTGAAGGAGCTCCCAGTAGGACTTGCGCGGGTTTGGGTTGGAAGGCTGTACGAGGTGCTTTGTAAGGTGCCTCCTACCTGAGGTCAGGGAGTGGACTCTGAGTACCTGTCACAAACCAGTAAGAGCCCTTTGGTGAAGACCTGGCAGAGCTGGGACTCGCGCCCGGGTCTGCTGGCTCCCAGGGCCAGCCCCTGGCTGACACAGACCAGAGCGGCCCTGCAGCTTCTGCTGGAGCTCTTGCGTAGTAAACCTGCAGCATTCGGAGGAAATACATCCCAAGACCTCATGAACTCCCAAGTTTAGAAATCCTGAAGTAACGTAACTCCTTCTAAAAGGCACAGTAACGTACACATTTTGCGTGCCCTGCCCCCCAGACTCTCTCTGCGAGTTAATGTTGTGAAGTGCTAAGAACACGCAGAAATCAGTGCACTGCTCAGCACGCTGCGTCATGTCAGCGGCTGCCAGTGGGGCTGGGGAGTGGGCTCGCCGCTGCCCTGTCCTCATGCCTCTGGCTCTGGGGGGCGGGCAGGGCTGCAGGCACAGCTTCCTGCCCTGCCTGTCCTTCCTTCCTCTCCTTTCCCTCGGGGCGGGTAGCTAGGAGCGGCTCAAGTCCTCTCTTACTTTTTGAAACTTGAACCCCTAAAATACAGTTTAAGTAGACCAGGCTGAAAGGAAATGTGCGATGGTTATTTTTCCTTGTGGTTCAGGGGGCTAGTTCGGTGGGTGGGAGAGGGGTAAGAATAGCTGTGCCATTCTTGAGTGTTTCCTACTGTGTTTCTGAACCAGGCTCATGGTTTTGAAATTGGGTTTTAGTTTGTGATGATAATCTTTTATTGTATCTGGATCAGATGACTTAATGTTACTGTTTTTTCTCTTACACGTAAATCAGTTATTTATTTTTAAAGGAGTATCAGTAACACATAAAATAGAACATAGGGCAGCTACCAAAATTTGCACTGGAAGTTGTGACTCATTTGTAAAATGAGCGGTGCTCAACGCTCCTCCCCTGGCAATAATGAAGTGAGTTTCTGTGGTCTGCAGGGTAATGAGTCGGTCCTTTGTTTTGCTTTGCTGTAACAGCTGACAGTTCAGGGATTGTCTGTGTGGCTTGCCCAATGTCGTCCTCCTGTGTGGCACCATTGTTTGACCCGACTGGGCTCTCCACGCCTCCCGCCTCGGGGAGAGCGTGTGTCGGCTGGGCTCAGCCCGGCTGTTCCTCACGGTGCCGAGCAAAGGCTGCTCTTCCTGTGAAAGCTGCTCGCGTTCTCTGGACCAGCCTTTGTGTGATGGAGCTGTGGCAGCCGGGCTGTGAGGTCTCATGGGGTCCTGCAGCAGCCAGAGTGCGCAGAAGTCAAGAAAGGGGAGACAGGTGATGGCTGGAGCACACAGACGTGCCGCTGACCCCGGGGAGGGACATGTGGCCTCCTGGCAGAGTGGATGGTCGGCGCCAGCATGACTCACTTAGCAAGTCTTGGTCGTGTGTTTGTGAAAAGCTAAGTGTAACTTGGATGGTTTGGGTGGGATTACTATAGAGCTTGACTTGAGCACTTACTTGAAGATCATGTTTACAACTAGTAGTTGACATTAACCAACTTAACTGTCATAATTGGTGCAGTCTTTTCTTTGGCATTGCTTCTGGTACATTCTCTGGGAAGCTTTTGTCTCTGCTTGCTCTGCTTAATGCCGCGATTGAAGAAGTGTCGTTTTCTTCTTCTTGTGCGCATGCTCCTGATGTTGCCACGCAGGGATTTTCCTCTTCCATCGCACAGGAACTGCTTTTCTGTTTTATAAAATAGGTGTAGAGGTTTCTGAGCATGTCCTAAGCAGTGTTGCTAATAGTTCCTAACAGTTGTAATTGAGACATGAAATCATAGTTTAATGTTCATTTTCACATTAAAAAAGGGCTTTTTGTCTTATGCACCTGTGACAGATTTAAATTTTAATTTTTTTTTAGTTCAGGGACTCATTATGCTTGGCTTGCTTCGCGTCATTCTGCAGGATAAGATGTGGATTCAAGTGTGTGCTCTGGTGGTGCAGTGGCAGGGCTACTCTGTGCTCTCTGTTCTCCAGCCTTTTGACCCTTGGGTCCACCGAGTATTTCTTTGAGGGGAGGCGTTGTAACTGTAAGATCAGCACCCACATTTCCCCACAAAGGGAGGGTCTCCTGGAGAAACCCCTCCCCCTCCACCCGCCCCCTCCACCAGGCATCTGTGAATAGGTCCATTCAGGGGCGAAACCAGAGCTGAGAGTCAGAGTGAAAGAGCCTGATTCTCTTCATCTTACATAGTGTAGTATGTGAGTTATCTAATCAGGGTTGCATTTACTCATGAATGACTGTACTCTCCTCGAGAATGCAGAAAACAGCAGTGAGCAGAATAATAATCCATGTTGCTTGTATTAATGTTGAAATCTAGCTTAATGATTACTTTTTTCTTAAACGTTTAGACATACATTTTGATTATCAAAAATCGGGGGAGAAAACCGAGCGTGTTTGATATCTTTATTCTGTATAATTTCTTTTGGAGGGTTAACTTAGGATGATGTGTCAGTTTTGGAAGCCGGACAGCACATTTTAGCGCATGCAGTAGATCCTCAGAAAATATACATAGTACGATTTTCTGATTGAAGAAGATGCTGGCTCTCTAGCAGAGTGGGACGGAAACCATAGCTGAGGAAGGGATCTTACTTGCTTCCACTGGAGCCATTAGCCTGTGGCTGGAGAAGGCAGCGCGGGGCAGTGCAGGGTCAGCTGAAGGCTCACATTCTGGCTCTGGATAAGTTACTTAACCTCTCTCTGCTTTACTGTTTTCCTCTGTAAAAGGAAGGTTTTTGCGAGGATTGGAGATACTATGGGTAGGACACCTTGCTCGGTGCCCAGAGTGTAGCGTGCATCGGGAGTTAGTAGAAGGCCACCTTTACACCTGGGCTCCATCGGGCTCCACCTGCAGACCCGGAGCCGTCCCGCCCTGCCCAGGGAGGAGCTTTGCTCTTGGCGATTGCTGATGGAAAGGGGCACGTGTTTTTAGTTCCACTGTTTTGCACTTATGTTTATGTTTTTAAGAGTTGTTAACTGATTTTGGCTATATTTGCTATAGGGTATCAGGAAACATTTTAATGTCAAGGTTGATTTCTAATTATCCTCCTATCTTTAAATACAATGGTGGCTATATAAAGGTTGCTTTACACTGGTAGACCTTTAATTTTTAATGTGTATAGGATGATCTGAGACGATCATCTTCTCTAATGAAGGTCTGAGGTTCCCAGAAATGGACTGAGGTTTACTAGACGCCATCTAAAGGGTAAACTTCATGTTTTTTTTAGTTGATATACTTTCCGTATGTCAAAATGCATAGATTTTAAGGGTACAGGTCAGTGAGCTTTGATAAGTATATGTATCTGTGTAACAGCTACCCAAACCATGACGTAGAACTTGTCCATTACTCCAGAAATTTATCTCACGCCCCTTTCCCCTTTGTCACTCCCTCCCACCCCCGCCTTTTGACTTCTGCCATCATAGGTTAGTTTTGCCTGTTCCTGGACTTGCTGTAGATGGACTGTGCGGAATGTCCTTGTTGCGAACGGCTTCTTTCACGCAACACAGTGTTGTAGAGATTCATCCACGCATCCACGCTGTTGCGATGATCAGTGCTTCCTTCTTTTTTTCTAAACGGACTTGGCGTTACTTATCTGGTGATGAATTCATTCTGGCCTCATTCTAGGTATACCTGTGTCAAATGTGCTTGGCAGTGGGATGAAGTCAGTTGTGTAGCCTTGGTAACAGTTCATTACATGGATTTAGTAGTTAATCACAGGGAGTGACTGATGATATCAAACAAATTAGTATTACATAGAAGCAACAGTGTGAATTGAACAATGGTGATGAACTTGCCAAAGCTTATACATCTTAATGTCAAATAATACTTATTTATCATTTATCGTAGGTGCTACAGAATATTTTGGAAACAGAAAATGAATATTCTAAAGAACTTCAGACTGTGCTTTCAACCTATCTACGGCCACTGCAGACCACTGAGAAGTAAGTTAGATGATAATTGTGTCAAGTGTGGAAGAGTCGTCACCTTGGCCGTTCCTTCGTATTTTCAGAGAACGGAGGCTGAGCTACTGGAACAGAATTAGCAGCAGTTTCCCATAGACATGCGCAATTTGTTTATTAGACTTTTAATAGGGTGCTGGGCTGGGAGAGGAGAGGAATGTAAGTAAAACTGCTCACTTATTTCTCCTGTTGTTTTCTCGGCTCTAGGTTAAGTTCAGCAAACACTTCATATTTAATGGGAAATCTAGAAGAAATATGTTCTTTCCAGCAAATGCTTGTACAGTCTTTAGAAGAATGTACCAAGTAAGTAAGATGCTAAAAATTGCAAAATTCAGATTGATTGATATAAATGGTACTTAAAGGATCAGGTTTAGCATAATTTTAGAATTCACATTTCTGAAGGTGGAAACTAGGTTATTTATTTATTTATTTATTTTTGATGTGGACCATTTTTAATGTCTTTATTGAATTCGTTACAATATTGCTTCTGTTTTATGTTTTGATTTTTTTTTTTTTTGGCTGCGAGGCATGTGGGATCTTAGCTCCCTGACCAGGGATCGAACCTGCACCCCCTGCATTGGAAGGCAAAGTCTTAACCACTGACTGCGCCAGGGAAGTCCCTGGAAACTAGGTTATTTTGAATCTTTGGGGTGTATCAACTTTTATAGTAAAAGCTGTGTTTTAGACTATTTTCATAGGAGGGATCTACTGACTATTTAGAAAAAGAAGAAAGGCTTCCCTGAGTGCTGATTCTTTGGCTTGGGGCCAGCGGGGTCGGGGAAGCAGGGGTGTAGAACCCCTGAAGAGGGAGAGAGCACGGCGTGTAGCAGGGCCTGGGGTGCCCACGGCTTCGTGCCCTACGTGCCACCGTGTGGGCGGCCACATTGCTCCCATGCCCTCCCTGGGGGCCACCCTCCCAGCACCTTCATGTGTCCAGCAGCCCGGAAGCCCCGGAGCCCCGGCGCCCCGGCATTTGGGGGTTTTTACGGCGGTCTCGTTACAGAGCCGAGATTGATTAAATACATCGTCGGCCGCTGGCGATCCTCCCAGTCTCAGGCCCCTCTCCCCTCCGTGGAGGTCTGGGGTGGGCTGAAGTCCCCACCCTCCAATCACGTGGTGGGTTCCCCCGGCAGGCCCCCCCCCATCCTGAAGCCGTCTGGGGGATCAGCCCAAGCCCCGGTGTGGTTAAAGGGGCGCGGTATGGGTAACAGAAGACGCTCCTGTCACTCAGGAAATGACAGGGGTTTTAGGAGCTCTGTGCCAGGAGTGGGAGCCAAGCCCAAATGTGGGGTTAGGGTTCTAGAGGGGGAGAGCGCCCCGAGGGGGGAGTGGGCTTCGGCTGAAGCCCGTGAGGCAGGAGGGGAGCCTCAGGGCAGGGCTGGGCCGCCCTGCCCTCGGGCACCTTGTAGGGTGACTTCCATCAAGTAGCTAGAAACCCTTCCTGTTCGTAAAATTGACTTCTCTTTTGTAAAAGTTACTTTAGACGGAATGTCGCGACGGTTGGGTTTTCTAGGATCAAGCGTGTTCCCCGAGGTCCCCGCAGCTTGTGCCAGCCGCCCTTGTCAGGGGGTGGTCCAGCCTGTCTCATCACTTACTTGTGTGCTCATGCATTCGTTCGTTCATGCGTTTGCTGGTTCTCCTGTTCTCCCTCCCTCACGGATCACCCCACGCCCAGAGCTCTTGTAGCTGGTATCCTCTTTCCAAGCGTTCTTCTTGCCTGAAAGGAGTTCTCTTTCTTGTGGTAGCGTCTGCCCTGCCCTTGTGCTGACACTGCCCTGGCTCAGGCCGGCCTCGTCCTCCCTGCGTCCTGCACGGACTCCTGACCAGGCCTAGACCTCCAGGTGGCCCGCTGCGTGTCCACTTCTCCCCCAGCCTCTGGTCCGAGCTCTGCTCAGGAGCTTTGGGTGGCGCCCGGTTACTCACGTGTCGCTTCACAGCTGTGTTTTACGGACTGGCCTTCGAGGTGCTTGTGCAGGCCGCCTCGTGCGGGGAGAGCTAAGTTAGGAGATGAGTTTCTGAGTGGTGGCAGTCTGACAGGGTCCCTCCCCGATGGGCTCCCGCCCGTCTCTCCCGCTCCTTCCCCTCCTTGTGCCGCAGCTCAGAAAGCAGGCCTCTGTCACTGCCTGCCACCCCCAGGGCGGGGAGCAGGGGTGCTGAGAGGTGACTCCCCGCCCGGCCCTCCCTGCTGTCCCCTCCGTTTGGATCCGCTTCCTCCTGCTGCCCCTCTAACTGAAATCCCGCTGTCTCCTTCAGCCCAGTGGACACGGTCAGTCCTGGTCACAGCCTGCCCCTCTCCCCGCGTTCGTTTACATGCACATTTGCGCTTTGTTTACTTGCAGACTACTTTTTAGTGTATTGTAGACTGAGTTCCCATCAGTTCTCTTATATATTGTAGGGCTTCAGCTTATCGAAGAAAATATTTAATAAATAAGCATTTAATGTAATTGCTATTGGTTAAATACACGTTGTGTATTGATTTTGTTTAAAAGTTAATTATAAAGCATATCTTAAGGTATAAATAAATTCATTTTTATAACGGACCATTACTGTAACATTTTCACACTAAAATAGTATTTGTTTTAGATTATTATCAAAATACAAATTTGAACTAGAGGATGTAGTTCATTTTGTTTGAAAGTTGTTTTTTTGAACCATCCAAATAATAGCAAGCATGGGTGATCCAGAGATAATATTCGACTTTGTAGAATAGAGTGGCTTAGACGCAGAGCACACTTTGGGTTTTGCCTGGGCCGTCCTTATTAAAGAGCAGAGCGTAGGACTTGAGCTTATTTGGAGGTGATTTGGGGTTGATGGCGCTCTGACCCAGGTGATTCCGGTCGTGGGAATCACCTCTCACCTCAGTGGCGGAGTCTCCACGGTGGACTCAGCGTCAGAAACTAACCTTCTGCCCCTGGCCCGCCATGCTGTCACCTGGGAGGCCCCTGAGTAGCTCTTGCCATAATTTCCTTACTTGTTGAGACTGCAAGATTCCATAGAAACGTGATTTCAAAGCACATGTCCAGCACTAGAACCTTAAGAGTCTAGGGAATTTTAGAAAGTGAGGCAGACCAGTGGCGTGTGCGGGGACCCGGGCAGATGGGCGGGGGGGGGGGGAGCCTGAGAGAGCTGCTGGCCGGTGGGAAGGGACTCCTCCCGCCAGAGCCTCAGATGCTGCCCCTTCCCGGGGCTCTGGCACCCTTAAGAGGGTCGTCCACGTTTAGGGTTTGGGATTCAGCAGGAGAGGACTTGCCGGGGGCTGCTGGCAGCCCCTGAGGCTCCTGTGAGTGGGCACTTGTGGCCACTCGTGTAGACATCTCTCTCGATGCTGTCTGCCGAACTGCGTGCTGAGGTTCACCTAGCGGGTAGCCGTGCCCTCGTGCTGACCTTCGTCTCCCCTTGGAAATCGGTGGTTACCGGACTGTGAACCCCCTCTCTGTCCAGCTAGCATTACCAGCAGGAATAAATGTGCTCTGGGGGAAAATGGTGTAGCAGTTCTGATTTCTCAGGTTTTTCCTGGGATTTATTCCTTTTCACTCTAGGGAAGGAGAAAGGCCCTTGGCTATCCCCTCTTGCTACAGAGACTATTGGCTGGACTGTTTGTGTCACCCGCCTGTTATTATCAGACCATTGATAACACCTCACCTGTTATCAGATCCTCGGTTGATAACACCCCCCCTTATCAGACCACTGATTGGTAACAACCACCTGTTATCAGGCCATTAGTAACATCCCTCCTGTCATCAGATCAGTGATAAAACCATACTTACCAGACCACTGCTGACCCCGTACCCATTGTCAGAGCTGGGCGTTGGGCCACCAGGAGGCTGCGGGTAGACGTGGCTGACAGGTAGCCCTGTGGCCTCCACACCCCAGTGGGGGCCCTGCCTACACGTTGTCATGCTCTAAAAGCCACCTCTAGAAGCACAGGAGAGAACCACAATGAAAATCCTCTGTTTCAGTTCTTAAGTCATATTCCGTGTTGATGATCTTTGTGAGTTTTGCATGCCCCGTTATTTCAGTGCTCTCGACGGTGTTACGTGTGAGGCGTGTTGGCACAAGACCTGGGCTCCGTGTTAGGACTGCTCATGTAACCTTTCTGAGCTCCGTCTGCTGGTGCCTTCTGGCAAGTTGATGGATTATGAGGGTTTTATAAACTGATGGGGAGCAAGTGTAGTGAATTCCTGCAGAACTGGGCCTGAGAGAGGTCATAAAACTCTAGGGCCAAGACTCGACAGGTCAAAAGAAAGAAAGAAGAAGGAAGGAAGGAAAGAAAAAGAGAAAGAAAACCTTGTATAGTGAAGTCATTGTCCGTATATAATTCATGGACATGTAAGAAATGAAAATCCCTAGACCTAGATTTTAACTACATTCTCCTTTGAGTGCCTCGCGGCTGTGGTGTTGGACCCGGTGGGAAATGACGTCATGACAGCGTATAGCCCGGCACCGAGCAGTGTGTATGCGGTCGCAGTAACTTCGTTTAGATAGTGCATCTCTAGTCTCCCTGTGCCCTGTCTCCGGCAGTGTTCTGTTTTTGTTGGCCAAACTCTGACATCCCATCATTGCCGTTGCTTTCAACCCCCTCAGCTGGGCAGTCGGGGTTCCCTGCTGGATTTCTCGTTGTAGAAGCCAGCCTCCTCCTGTTTCACTGTGTCTGAGTATGGCCATCACCTGCTCAAATGTCAGTGTGTAATAGTCTCAATAGATGTGTCTTAGGTGTCTGGATCCTGGTAGCAAGCAGGTCGTCTCAGTGTGTCTTTGAGGAAGGCATTCTTGGCTGTGTGTGATGCCTGGTCCTTGGTGACTTGGAAAGGATGCTGGCCTTTGTCCCTCTCCTGGAGGTGTGTGCTGTCCTCCTCTGAGGGGTGCTGCGGTTTGTGTCTCAGAAAATTGAGACATCATCTCTGTCTTATAGTTAGTTTATTTTTGAAATTGTTTTGTATTCCCCTGAAAGACTGCAGTCACTTTTAAGGTAGAGATCATTTCTTTCTCTGTTTTTAATCTGTTCGCGGTGCCTGAATGAATGGTTGAAGTTAATTTGTTGAGTCAGTGACTGTTTCTCCTGCAGATACACGGAACTGTGACTAATCCCTGAAGGCTATTAGAAACCCACTTAGGGCTAAGTTCACACTGGAGAAGAGTCTGCTAAAAGTGCAGATGCTAGCTTACTTTGGCTTCAGAGCTGAATCAATGAACTGAGCAGTGAAACTCGCAATAAGAAGCACACACCCGGTCAGGGTTAGGCTAGGCTGCTGCGTTATGGAAGTGCTGTTGACAGCTGACCCGTCCTCCCCCAGGATTAAGGCGCCTTTCCTGCTCTGGACGAGTCTTTTCCCCACGTCAGTGATGATGATGATGATGATGATGGTGGTGGTGATTGCCTGTAGGTTTCGTTGGCATGCTTGTCTCTCTGCCTACCACCGATTCTCTCCAGCCTTTGCCCAAAGGGAAAGAGGGCTGTTGTTTTTCTCATCTGCCTGTCTTGATGCTCCTTCAGTAGAAAACCTTACCGACCAAGTAACCACATGTTATATTTCTCCTTATTTTACACACAATTTAAGGCTTCATGACATTATTTTTCTCACTGCCCAAGGAATCCTGGACTTGCGCACAGGTCCTGGAGTCTGGACGCTGGAGAAAAGGACGGGCTTGGTTGGCTGCTTTATGGCAGAGCGGCTTCCGAGGCAGGTCCCTCCCCCCGCTGGCTCGTGGTCGGAGCACATAGAGTCTGGGACTTGTGTGTGTCGTTTCTGTGGGGTGGTGCACAGGCCCTCCTCCCGCATGGTTCCCACGTTCACTACTGTCTGTGGCACTCAGGATGGTTCCCTTGTGCCTCTCCTCTCCAGGATGCCTGAAGCTCAGCAGAGAGTCGGAGGCTGCTTTTTAAACCTGATGCCGCAGATGAAGACCTTGTACCTTGCGTATTGTGCCAACCACCCGTCTGCAGTGAGCGTCCTCACGGAGCACAGGTGCGTCTCCGGGACTTGCCTCCCCGAGCAGGGAGGGGCGTCATGGGGTCCCCCCTGGAGCAGCTTGTTTCTGTCAGATATTACGTGCAATGCAGTGTGAACATTCACGCGTTTATTCAAAGATGATAATTTTAATTACCCTCGAAATTAGTGCCTGAGAAGTACTGGTTGGAAGTCTTTGAAATCCTGCTTAGCGCTTTTATAATAGAAAAGGATGTGTTTTGAAGTCTCCCCTTCAGCTCGGACCCTTTGGACAGTGGGTTGAGGGAGCTGGTAAGTGTTCTGGAATGTGGCTGCAGGCTGAGTCCGGGCTGCTGGAATCGCGTTTCTCAGCGCGTAAACACCAGACCACGTGAGACAGAAGTACATTTGCTGTAGGACTAAATGTCCATTTACAGTGAGACCTGGATTTCTTAGGAAAACATTAAGTTGGAGACCGTTAGCTTTAGCTTTTCACCCCGAAGCAGCGGTGAAACAAGTGAAACAACAGACAGATTGATTTCCTGCTTGTTTGGTAAGACAAGGCCGTGCCTGTGTCCTGGAGGAGGGCCGGGCGCCCTGGGCAGCGGCGAGGACCACGGGCTCGGCCTGCAGATGGAGTGGGCGATGAGGCTCTGTTTCTGCTCCCAGAAGGGCACACGTTTGTATTAATAAGTGTTCTAGAAAGTATTTATGGTTTCTTCTGGAAACAGCAGTTCAGCCATAAATAGCAGTTCAATCATTGTTTAAACCATAAATGAAGAAATTGTGTTAGTCGCATCAGGGTAAACGCCACTGCGCTTGTGATTTAAATATTTAGTGTCAACTTACTAAGTGTTTCGGTTTAAAGCTTAGAAACTGTGCTGGGAAGCAGGCATCGCTGAGATTGAGCTCAGGTTCCAGCGTAGCACCCCTGTGAGGGTGCCTGGGTTGTGTGGGCCTGGTGGCAGGGCCTCTGCGTCCGTCAGACCTGGTTTGAGCCCTGACTGCCTCTCTGAAGCAGATGGGTCCCAGGAGGTCACCCCTCTTCTCTGAGAGCGCTGGCCATAGGGTACAGTAGGCGTGAAGCAGAACATGTAAACTGTCAGGACTGAGTGAGCACGATGAAGCCTCAATAAGTGCGAATTGCTTTATTATCTTATCTAGACTCTGGGTGTTTACTGCTTCTCCGTGCACTTAGATACTGAACCTCCATTTGTAGTAAAGCATTTCCAGTCCTGCAGCGAAGCAAGCAGTCTTTGACACGGTGATGGAAAGAAGAGAGATTAGGATACACGGTGACCACAGAAATGAAAAACCCGTCGGGTGTTCTTCTTCCTCACGCTTCTGGGAGTGTGGGCAGTGTTAGCATGTGCCTTCCTAGTTAAACCGTGAAGCATGGATGCAGTTACATGCTCCGGCATCCACTCCTGGGAATGACAAGTTAAATGGAATTTCCACACCGGTGAAATGCAGAGATTACATTTGAGTCTCTGAAAATTCCTCAGGAATTACTGACACAGCCATGGGGGAGATAAACTGCAAATAGAATGTTAGGGTAAAATTGCACACCTTTTTAATTTTGCTCGCTCCTTCCCCCTTTTTGGTCAGGGGTTGATCCCCTAGGGATGGGTTGAAAGTATGAAAAGAGGGTGGACGTGAGGCTCTGTGCCGAAGGCGACATTTAAAGCAGTTCAGACTGTTGAAGTTTCCTAACATGTTTAGACGTTCAAGGGGAATGCTCGCAAGCGTGTGCTGTTTCCCTCTCTTCTGTGCTATCACTTTAATGACTGCTTGTGTCGTAGCTGAAACCTCAGTGGAGCTTTTTCCCAGAATAGCAGGGAGAGAATACAGATGCGGTTCTGAGTGGGGACCTCTGCCCTCCTCCACGTGGCGAGTCCCGGAGCGGGAGGTGGGGGGACTGAGCCCGGAGACGGCGGGAGAGCGTGGCGGCTGCAGGCTGCGCGGCCTGTGTGCCCTCCTGAGGCCCCGGGGCAGCGACGGCGCCCGCTCCGCCTGCAGCTCAGAGCCCGCTTCTGAGGCGTAAGTCGGGGGATTGAGAGGAGGCTCGCGGGGGGCTGGTGGCCTCTGTCGGCCTTCACGTTCCATTCTGGGACCCTAGCTTGTAGCCTCTTTCCCGCTTCCCCACGTTTGTCTTAAAGCCGCCACACTTAGGGGTAGATTAATCTGTTTTTTTGCTTAAATATACTTTTTCCTTTTTTAATTTAATTTAATTTATTTTTATACAGCAGGTTCTTATTATCTGTTTTACACATGTTAGTGTATATATGTCAATATACTTCTTCAGCATTGATTTAAACATAGTGTTTTGCAGTTTTAAAGTCTTATTTGCAGTCTTACGGTCCTTACATTGTGTTAGTTTGAATTCTGAGTATGAATCTTGAAAATGTATATACAGAACCATCAGTTCTACTCTGTGACATAAATCACAGCAAGATCCTTTTTTTTTTTTTTTTTAAGATAAAACACAAGTCAAATTTATTATTAGATTTGTCCACAGTCAGCAATGGTGATCTTCTTGCTGGTCTTGCCATTCCTGGACCCAGAGCGCTCCATGGCTTCCACAATATTCATGCCCTCTTTCACCTTGCCAAAGACCACATGCTTGCCATCCAACCACTCAGTCTGGGCAGTGCAGATGAAAAACTGGGAACCGTTTGTGTTGGGGCCAGCATTTGCCATGGACAAGGTGCCAGGACCCGTATGCTTCAGGAGGAAATTCTCATCATCAAATTTCTCCCCATAGATGGACTTGCCACCAGTGTCATTATGGCGTGTGAAGTCACCGTCCTGGCACATAAATCCCGGAATTATTCTGTGAAAGCAGGAACCTTTATAACCAAAGCCTTTCTCCCCAGTGCTCAGAGCACAAAAGTTTTCTGCTGTCTTTGGAACTTTGTCTGCAAACAGCTCCAGTCTGTTAACATAGCTTTATGGATTGGAAGAGCAGTCACTTCTTGGTTTCCAGGTCCCTTACCTTGAAGGAGACGCAGCCCAAGGGCTCGCCGTTGACGACGATGTCAAAGAACACGGTAGGGTTGACCATGGTTGGGCAGCGCGGCAGCTTCCGGGGTGGTGGCGTCTGCAAAGCCAGCAAATCCTTTTTGACCCACCTCCTAGAGTAAGGGAAATAAAAACAAAAATAAACAAATGGGACCTAATGAAACTTAAAAGCTTTTGCACAGCAAAGGAAACCATAAACAAGACGAAAAGACAACCCTCAGGATGGGAGGAAATATTTGCAAATGAAACAACAGACAAAAGATTAATCTCCAAAATATACAAACAGCTCATGGAGCTCAATATCAAAAAAACAAACAATCCAATTGAAAAATGGGCAGAAGACCTAAAGAGACATTTCACCAAAGAAGACATACAGATGGCCAAGAGGCACATGAAAAGATGCTCAACATCACTAATTATTAGAGAAATGCAAATCAAAACTACAATGAGGTATCACCTCACACTGGTCAGAATGGCCATCATCAAAAAATCTACAAACAACAAATGCTGGAGAGGGTGTGGAGAAAAGGGAACCCTCTTGCACTGTTGGTGGGAATGTCAATTGATACAGCCACTATGGAGAACAATATGGAGGTTCCTTAAAAAACTAAAAATAGAATTACCATATGACCCAGCAATCCCACTACTGGGCATATACCCTGAGAAAACCATAATTCAAAAGGGTCATGTACCCCAGTGTTCACTGCAGCACTATTTACAATAGCCAGGACATGGAAGCAACCTGAGTGTCCATTGACAGACGAATGGATAAAGAAGATGTGGCATATATATACAATGGAATATTACTCAGCCATAAAAAGGAATGAAATTGAGTTATTTGTAGTGAGGTGGATGGACCTAGAGTCTGTCCTACAGAGTGAAGTAAGTCAGAAAGAGAAAAATACCTTATGCTAATGTATATATATGGAATCTGAAAAAGCGATACTGATGAACCTAGTTGGCAGGGCAGGAATAAAGACGCAGACGTTGAGAATGGACTGGGGGACACAGAGGGTGAAGGGGAGGCTGGGATGAAGTGAGAGAGTGGCGTGGACATACGTACACTACCAAATGTAAAATAGATAGCTAGTGGGAAGCAGCCGCATAGGACAGGGAGATCAGCTCAGTGCTTTGTGACCACCTGGAGGGGTGGGATAGGGAGGGTGGGAGGGAGGCTCAAGAGGGAGGGGATATGGGGATATATGTATATGTATAGCTGATTCACTTTGTTACACAGCAGAAAGTCGCACACTATTGTAAAGCAATTATACTCCAATAAAGATGTTTAAAAAAAAAAAAGTTCAGCTGCCCTGGGATGGCAAAAAAAATCACCAGTTCTGTTGAATTATAACTGATGTGTACCTTTTGCTTTATCATATGATAGTAGCCTCATAGGCTCGTGGCTGCCTGTTCTGAGTGAATTACGGGTTGCGTTTTTTCCAGCACTTTAATTGTGGCTTTTTGCTGGGCTACTTGATGGCTCTCCGTGTGTTCTCCTGGTTGCCGTCTTGCAGCCCATGGTGTCATTCCAGTAAATACGGAGGAGGTGCGCTGTGTAAGGATCGCCGGCATCAGTAGAAATTAAGCTGAAAGAGCCTTTGTTTTGTCAGAAAAGCTGTAACCGGCCGTTTTGTCTTGTTTTATTGTAGTACTAAATTTTTTTTAAAACTAAGAAAATATTACGTTGATCTACAAAGATTTATAAGAAGTTCTGTTTCCTTAACTGTGCACATGTCTAGCGTTGCAAGGCTGTCATGTGAATATTAAAAGAAGTTACTTTTGCTTTTGCAAAAATTCCACATAAATTTTTAGTTGTAGGGAATTTTGGGGGCTGGGTGGGTGATGAGGATAATTTGCTTAGTTTTATTCATTATTATCTGCCATAACTATGGTTATGAAACTGCACGTATAATACTGAAATATCAAAAATAGCCTGAAGAGACTTTTTGACGATTTTTCTTGTGGTAGAAAAGGCCCCAGTTGGATTATATTTAAAGGAGTCGAAATGTACTGTTGGTACCATTAAGCTTCATTTTTGTGGGACTGTGCTTGATCGTTTGTTCAACACTCAGAGAAATGCTGGTAAAATATAAATTTCTCCTCCATAAAGCCATCATTTCTCTCTGCTCACACGTTAGGGATGGGTGGGCTGATCTGAAGAGGCGAACGTTCCCGAGTGAAAATGTGTGAGGGCTAGGGCGGGCGCGGTGGGCGCAAGACGTGGAGCGGCCGAGTGTGGGTAGGGGGATCCCGCCTGGGCTCGGCTGCTGTTGGCAGTGGCTCCCGTCTGCAGACGTGCACGATGACCCCTGTCTCAGGCCCGGGGTGGCGTGGGCAGGAATGATGCACAGTGCGTGTCCGGTGCCGTCGCCCCTCCTCTGTCCCTCTCCCTGACGCGCGCTCCTGTCTGTGCATCTCCTCTGCCCGAGCTTGGGGAGGTGGGCCAGGAGGCAGCCCTGAGGGTCAGGCTTGGAAGAGCCCTGCAAGGAGGGGAAGGCAGGGTGATGGCAGAGCGTGGAACCGTGCGCGGCGGTGCCAGCGCCAGGCTCACCCACAGCAGGGTCCCGGAGCACTGCCTGCCTGGCTTCGGAAGCCCAGCCCTGTGGTTTTCCAGGAAGGCCGTTCTTCGGAAGCACAGAGTTCTGTGCACAGAGGTGTTGGGTCGTGTTGCCTATGAAAGCGCGTGTGCACGTAGAGCCCTAGAAGTAGTTGGGCCGCTTCTGTGCTAAATATTTTAAATTGCACCACTGTGGCAGGCTGTCTCACAGGAAGGAAGTCATTATGAAGCCTTCCTTCTGATGGAAATGGGAAAAATGTGTATTGTATATGCTGAGTTGTTATAACGAGGACTTTGTGAAAATTTTCCCATTTTATAAGTTGCTTTGATTTTGATAATAGCTCCTAAATGTGTATGTATATTTATTTAAGAGGTTGATTTTTGAAAAAAACTATGTATAGGTAGGTAGGTAGAGGGCAGGTGCTGTTAACTCTGCTGTCACTGTTCTTACGCAGCCCAGGACGGCGCTCCGACTTCAGGCCACCCACGTTGTCACGAGCCCCAGCGTAGACAGGAGCTGTCTTCGAGAGAGGTCTTACTGCTTAAGAGACATAAGGCTGATTTCCCAGTGATTGATTAATTTGTTTTCAGCCTGATATTTGAAAGCTTTTGTTTCTGAGTTGGTTTAGTCGAGTCAGATACCTTCCCCTTTGGATGTGTCAGCAGAATCGATGTGCAGGGTTGAGAGTAAGAGGTGGGCAGTGCCAGCACCAGCTCTGCTGTCACACCTCCCACAAAAAGTCACTCTAGGTTGTACCGTAGGAGACTCTCGTATTCACCGCTTTTGAACTAGCAGTTTCAGACGGTTTAGCCTGAATACCATGCGTTGTTTGCCAGGAGCCCTCAGTGGGGCTTCTGCTCCTAGGAAGCTTGGGCGGGCGGCCATGTACAGCTGGGGGTGGAGGTGAGGCGTGAGGTGGGTTCAGCTGACCCGCACCCGGGCGGGGGATGGGCTCGGTGATTCTTCAGGACCCCGAGGTTGTCCCGCCCTCCCAGTGGCCGGGTGCCGCCTCTTCTCACAGCCTGCAGTCCAGGTGTCCTCCGTCCCCAGTGTCTGGAGGGACACGTCTCGGCGGCAGTGAGGGGCACAGACTGGCTTCCTCCCACGGACCCTTTATAAACGTCATCTGTCCCTCAGTGCAGAGACAGAAGCGCAGAGTTTCAGTCACAGACGTGAGCCACAAATGTGTGGGTGACAGAGCTTGACCCACAGCTGCGCCCCTGGCCTTCCTGGGGTCTTCCTGAGCTGGAGCCCCCAGGGCGGCACAGGGCGCGATGCGGGGCAGCTCAGGAGGGCGTTGTCACTGGAGCGTTAGGTGGAAAGTGGTGAGGGTGAGGGTGACAGAGGAGGAGGACGATATTAAAGACGTGCTTTTAAAGCTAATTTAGTTTCTGAGTGTATACTCAGTGACCTCACCTACAAATGCGGAAAACTTTCTTCACACACATTGGGAGGGTTAAATGATGATGCGAAAATGCTTTTGAAAGTTTAAAGGCTGAGTACATGTGAGTTACTTTATCGTGCTGCATCGTGCAGCCGCCTTCAGGGACTAAAGCACGCGGAGGGTCAGCGCCACGATTCAGTTCGTTGTAGTCGGGACGCATCTCCTTACACGTTTTACCGTCTTGAAGTTCCAGGTAACTGGGCCCTGTTCTTGCTCTCAGAAGGCCACTCACATTCACACTCTTCCACAGGAAATTGACTCGCTGAGGTGGCCTTTCGTGATGGGGTTGCTGGGGAACCGCAGGTGCTCTGTGTCATGCACACGTGGTTTTGCTCAGGCTGAGGGCGAGAACGTGAACCGTGTGGGGATCTCCCCTCTGATGTCGGGAGATAACCGGCACGTGTTGGGCTGTGAACCGTCGGGGACACCGCGCGGTACTTCACAGTCCTGGTGGGGGGGGCGGGCGCGCGGCCCTTCTGAGCTCTAACGGTGGCCTCTCCTCCCCTCCCCGCGTGCTGCGCGTGGTCAGTGAAGAGCTGGGCGAGTTCATGGAGATGAAGGGCGCCAGCAGCCCCGGCATTCTCATGCTGACCACCGGCCTCAGCAAGCCGTTCATGCGCCTGGACAAGTACCCCGCGCTGCTCAAGGAGCTGGAGAGGCACATGGAGGTACCGCCTGCCCGCCCCGCCCACGCCGCCGGCCACGCCTGTGCTACGCCACGCCGGGGAGAGGGCTCCCGGGCCAGATCCTGCAGAGGGGGTTTACGCAGCGGCCCGTAGCTCGGGATTTTCAGAATGGTGTTGTTAGACGTGAGCTTGTTTCCCTTATCCCGGCTCTGTCGGAAAGCACCTGCTCCTTCAGCTCCTCTCCCACCCGCTGCTGCTGACGGGAGGTTTTCCAGTCGCTAGAAAACGTTCAGCGCGCTGAGGTGTCGTATCAGGAACGCGTACTTACAGTGTTGTTAAGTGCATAAGTTACAGAGTAATACTAGTAAAAGAATCAACTAATGATATGTATTTATCCTGCGTTCAGATACCAGGCTGTGGGCCTGGCAGAAATTTGGGTTCAGGTTACTGGCTTGGTTAGGCCGTAGGGAACCATTTCCCAAAGGGCAGGCCATCCAGTCTGCTTCACAGCTGTTCCCCTCTGCCCTCTGGTGCCAGAGCAGCAGAGGCCTGTAAGGGATGGGCGTGGCCGCGTGCCGGCCTCCCTCTCCAGGGCAGAGTCCAAATCACTCTGCCGCATGATCCCCTCAAGGACTAAGAAATGGCACTTCAATGCTGCGAAGGATAGGACGGGTTACAGGTTGAAAAGTATAGGGAAGGTCCGAGCCAGTCTACAGAGTGCCTTTCTAAGAAAAAACTTTTCATGATGAAAGCTAATAGTGTGCTTCTTCTGTTCAAAGGATTATCATCCAGATAGACAAGATATTCAAAAATCCATGACCGCCTTCAAAAACCTTTCAGTAAGTGATGAAGCATGTTACGTTGTGTTTTTTTTTCCCGTCAGACATTATTATGGCAAACAAATGCAGAAGAGTACTTGTGAAGTATAATTTGGATTTACTCTGATGAAATAAAAATAAATACATAGTGGTTACGCCATGGCTGGTAAACTCTCATGCTTACTGGACTGTGGCCAGCAGGAAAATGAACTGATAATTGTTTAAATTTTGCAAAAGGCACCACGTGACGCTGTAGCTACTTACGGTGGCTCAGAGCACGTTGTTAACCTCATCCCACAGTGTCTTTCGTGGCTGAGTGTGAAATGGAATGCTGCTGGGTCTTTTTTATCGGTTGTCATGCTGTCTTACTGACTTGAGTTTCTGGAGTATGTGTCTTATTTACAGCACCAGTGGAACTTACTCTTTTTTCCCCTCTTCTCAGTCTTCTCTGTTGCATTCACTAGTAAAAGCAGAAAATATTTTCCTTGCCCAGTCCACTTTTTTCTTCTAAAAGTGGCAGGAATGGCTATATTTTTCTAAAACAGTGTTTCTCATTCTAGAGCTGTCACGTGTTTTGTCTCTCTTGACTTGATTCCATACTTGTGAAGTAAGCAAATTGTTCACTAGGTGATCTGTCTTAAGAAGTAAGATACAAAGCAATAGGGCCAAAATCTAAGGTTCCAGGAGTCCTGTTTCTTCTGACGGTGTTCTGTGCTTCTCAGGCGCAGTGTCAAGAAGTACGGAAAAGGAAGGAGCTGGAGCTGCAGATCCTGACGGAAGCCATCCGGAGCTGGGAGGGAGATGACATTAAGACCCTGGGCAATGTCATTTACATGTCCCAGGTCCTGATTCAGTGCGCTGGGAGCGAGGTACCGCAGTGCGCGAGCGCCGTTCCCAACACTGCTTTCCAAGGGCCCCTGCACGTGGCCGGTTTGGGAGGCGTCTGCCTGGGACACGGCTTCCCAGCGTTCCTTCACTTTTGTGGGCAGTGTGTCGATGGCGGTGCGTGGAAGTGCTGCCTGCATTTCTCTTTGTGTCTCCTTTTAGATTCTTGGGAATCTTTGTCCTTCGCTTGTGGTCTTTGTGGGGCTTTTCTTACCTATTGAAGCAAATGAGTTTTAATACGTGAACAGTGCTGTTAGGTCTTTCATGTAGATTGGGTAAAGTTTATGGGGTGGATGGAAACATTGAGGTGACGTGTTGGATTTTAGGTTAGTGCCAGGGTCTATCAATGGACTAAATCCATCTCCGCATTTTATCCCACCCTCCTTCAGCCTGAAGGGCCCACCTGGTCACCCACTGCCCCTAAAGGCTTACAGGTTCTTTTCCTCCATTTTCTCTCAACCACAGAAAGAAGATTTTACTAATTAAGAGTTAATGGCAGAGCTAAACTCCTTAATCAGACTTTATAAACAGATGTTACGTGGGCTACTTGTGAGTCTAAGAATTTATCATAATTTTGTTTCCCTTTAATTTAGCTAATTAAATTTGGTAGAGAGAAATATCTAAACAGGAAGTATGGTATAATAGTTCATAAGGCCTAATATAAATATTCTCACAACTGTAAAATGTGTGTTTTTAAAACAATTATTTGAATTTGCTCTTTTACATTAGGAAAAGAATGAACGGTATCTTCTGCTCTTCCCAAATATTTTGCTAATGTTGTCTGCCAGTCCTAGGATGAGTGGTTTTATATACCAGGTAAAACACGTTTTAAATTTATATTTAATTGTTTATTGTGGATCTGAGAATCATTTCCAGGCTTGATTTGAGTTTTGTGTTCAGTACTACATGCATCTATTTGTGGGCTGCATGTAGTGTTGTATGTATAGTGTTACATTCAAATACGTACACACAAGTCCTGTCTGTGCGTTTCGATGTGATTGTGCAAATTAGGATCCTTGTGTTAATCCAAAGCAAAAAAAGAAGGAAACTGAAATTTGTAGAGCTGCCCCCAAGGACACAGACTGCTGAGGTGCGGTGCCAGCCCGTCGCCACCAAGTCGTGTCCCGCTTCCTTCCTGGTGGCTGGTACACGGTGGGCACAGCAGCGGGCTAGCTGGAGGGGGACGCGCGGCCGAGGTGGTTCGGGGGCAGTGCACCACCACGACAGTCGTGGGCACACGTCGGGTGGTGTACGTGGTAGTGAATGATCATTCGGCCTTTTTATTGTTAATCATTTTTCTGATTTTCTTTGAGAGAATATGAGAGCTGATTTAAGAAGAACATGCAAGGGGAAAAAAGAAAAAAGAAAAAAAATTTCTTTTTTTGTACGCTGACTTCAAATGTGGTATTAAGTGCCTTATGCATTTTCTGTCTGTCTAGTAGGAGCTTCTAGCAAGGCTTACTGCCTTCTCTCTGTGTAGTTACAGAAGCTTCTGCCTTTCCCATCAATTTTTCAAGGCCTGGCTAGTCACCAGATGCTGTTTCAACAGAGATCGTCCTTTGTTTTCTCTGAGCTGCGTTTCTGCATACGTAGCACATTGTTTGTTTTGTCCCCGACGAGAGCTCTAGTGGGTCCTGAGTCCAGAGTGTCCATGGCTTGTTTGTACCTGCACAGAAAGCTTTGCCACCCAAAGAGGAGTGTCATCACACACTCCAAAAGGAGCACTTTAAAATTGAGAAAGCAGCTATACACGCGCAAGCCTAGAAAAATAATACCTCTTAATTTGTAAGCCTGCCGCTGACTGATGTCTGGCTGAGGGAGCACCTACGCAGGTTCCCCCAAACTGGCGGCTCCCACTTTAAATGACCTTGGTCCTTTTCCATCAGCCTTCTCCAGCTTCGTGCTTTACACCCAAGAGGCTGAGTCGGGGCCCTGCCTTGACCTGCAGGAGCTGAGGTTGCCGTCTGGGGCAGGCTTAGGCCCCTAGGATGGTGGCATTGACGTGCCACCAGCAGAGCACTATTCTCCCGTCCTGTGCACCGTTTCCTGGGGGGTTTCTCTCCAAGTGCTGTGGCCCACGGCCCACGTACTGTCAGTATTCATTTCTGGCTTTGAAGGATGTTAAAAAGCACTACATCCAGCAACAGTGAGCACGTGCTGTCCTCCGGGGTTGCTGCTGCGTTAAATGCAGCCCTGCAGCTTTGTTTCCTGTAGAGTTCTCAGAGCTCTTGGTCACCCCTGTGCCTTAGGACTCTTGGAAGGGCGTCTGCAGTGTCTGCCTCTGACCACGGCTGTGCCAGTGCTACCTGCCGTCCCACCTGCCGAGCCCTGGTGGCCCGTGGACTGGATGAGACCTGTCTCGGGAGGGGAGGGGTGGGGAGACCGCATCGTGCCCTGTGGGGTGCTCGGCGTCACCCCTGTAGATGTCAGGAGCCCTGTGGGCTGTAGCATCGCCGGCGCCCCCTGCAGGGCGGGACTCCCGCTGCCACCCCACTGAGAGTCCTGCTTCTCGGGGGGCGGCTTGGCCCCAGTCCTCAGGGAGAGACTTTCCCTGAGGACCTGCTTGGCCACCGCGTTCCCCTTCCGGCCCATTTCTGGCCTCTCTCCGTGGACGTTCCCGCTCCCCTCCCCGAGCCCTCTGTTGTCAGAGCGGATGGGTTGGCTGCTGCTTTCTGCATTCTGTGCAGCGCTCAGCACAGCTCTTGACTTCCTGTCTGGTGACGACCACGCACGACTGCCGTACAGTTCCTCTTGCTCCGGCTTCCTTCTTACTTTGCCTTCAGACGTGGAACTTCCTCTGCATTTCTTTAAGGCAAATCTGTGCTTCCTTTGCATAAAGAACATCATTTAAAACAGCCACTGTAGACTCTAGTTTTTTTATCATGATGTGTAATGTTTTTGTGTCCTGCTGTTTATGTTTAGAGTAACCCATCAGATGAAATTTATTTGTTTTCTGGTTTGCTGCCCTGTACCTTTTTGCTGGCTCATTTCTTGATTATAGTATTAGGATTTCTTGTTTGAGATAGAGGTTCGTATTATACATGCATTTGGTACAAACAAAAGAGCATTTTTGCTTTACAGAGACAGTTCCTCTGCCATTTCTAAAATCATTTAATATTTGCTTTATTAATGGTATCTTCATTACTAGAAAAGCACTAATTGTTCTTTTTTTGGGGGGGGGGTCTTTTTTAGGGAAAGCTGCCAACGACAGGAATGACAATCACAAAGCTTGAGGACAGTGAAAATCATAGAAATGCATTTGAAATATCAGGTGATAGGCACAGACTGTGTGGATGCCCTCAGTGTGCAGGCCCTTGCCGAGCCTTCCGGGGGCTGACGCGGCAGCGCTGTCGGCCCTCCTCGGGGGGCGCGTGTGCGTGCGTGTGGGCCCCGCCTGCTCCCCACTTCAGCTGCGTTCCTCTCCTGCAGGGAGCATGATTGAGCGGATCTTGGTGTCCTGCAGCGACCAGCAGGACCTCCACGAGTGGGTGGACCGTCTGCAGAAGCAGACGAAGGTCACCTCTGCCGGGAACCCCGCCGTCAAGCCTCACCCTGTGCCATCTCACACCGTAAGGGCCCCCGCCCCTCTCCCGCCGCCAGACGCCGGGCTCAGCCTTGGGTTCGGTTGCCAGCAAGTGATCAAGGGCTTTAAGGCATAGTCAGCCTCTGGGTCAGGAAAGCACAACATGTGCGTTGTGTTTCTCTGCACGCACTTGCTCATTGCCAGTGGATGGTGAATCGCTACACACACACACACACACACAGGGACATACACACACACACACACACACACATACAGTTCATGGCCCCTGGCTAGGAAGCTGTCTTGCTCAGAGTGGGTCATGTAACCTAAGTTGGTTTCAACCAAAAGTCTGAGAGCCACTGGTCCATAGAGGGCTTTTCTGAACATTTTAATTGTATTTATTATGTTTCATAAAAAAACAAGCAATGAATACTTACGATGACAAAAAGGACCAGATTCATGTTGAAGGCATTAGAATGTAATTTTTGACTCATTGTTTTGATTGTAAGAAATCCGTATCTTCTACTTTTAGAAAAACTCAATAGCTCTTTAAGTTTTTAGATACTTAAACATTTCAAAATATATCAGCACCAAAGTGTCAGTGTTTAGAACTTCTCTTTACTGGTGTTTCACGCTTAATGAAACACTGGTATTGAATCATCTGAACATTCATCATCTTTACCAGGTAATATTGAAAAACCAGGCACCCTTCTTACAAATGACTAGGGTCTCACAGCATTTCTGGCTGGTGGGTTCTTCTTGCCATCCTTGCCAGACTGTGACGATCTTCACTGGGAGTTTTCTACCACCTGCGGTCGCCATCCTTGGGGTTAAAGTTTTAGCTCAGGGACGGTGGCCATGGCACAGCGTGCTGGTCACAGGTGCAATGTCTTAGGCCATTTCTCAACAGTTTGGGGGTTAAAACTGCTCGTTTGCTTCAGCTAATGTTTCATTTTGAATGGCTCCACCATTTATAACTTTTCCATACTTTTAAAAAATACTAAAGATACTTTTTCCATACTTTTAAAATATACTAAAGATGCTTAGCTTTCACAGGACTACATTTATCCCGAGGACGTATGTGCGTCCATAAGGCAAGTGCCTTCTCGCTCAGATTGTCTGTAACAGCCTGAGGCTAACCTTTATAAAGTCACATCAAGTAACACCGTGCTGTGTATCGGGACGCTGGCCGCTCTCGTTCCTTTTCTTGTCACATAGTGGCAAGGGAGTTACAGCCCCACTGTCTGGAGGGCGCTGTGCCCCCCACGCAGGCTTGTCAAGTGTTGTGTGCTCTTCTTACGGAGGCTGTCTTTGGGGGTGTCTGTGTTCTCCCTGTGATTGCTGTGTCCAGGTTGAATGATACTCTGACTTTAGCATAAAGCTACCTCTCTTGACTTTTACGAGCAAGGAGAAATAAAACCAAATGTTACTTACTGTGACATTGCTAGAAGGGATGTTTTGCGTAATTTTCTCCTTTTGTGAGTTATTTAGTTTGAAAAAATTATTTTATAGTGGTTGTATAACACGTCACAACACACACACACACACACACACACACACACCCAGGACAGGTGTATGGTCACTGCAGAGAGTCCACTGCTTCTGTCCTTGGACACCCAGCCTCAGCTAGAGCCTGGGCTTCCCTTTAAGCCTGTTTTTCAGATATTGTTCAGTTCTTTTGAATGATGGTCTCACTTAGGTTTCCAGCTCACAGAACCACTCAGCTCTTTCTCCTGTTAAGCATACTGTATTGTTTTCGGCTAATTTGAGGTCATTAGCTAATGTTGAATGTTATCTATTTTATTCAACATTTTCTTATTTAATTGTCAGTGTGATGGAATACTTTTGGGTTTTCTAGGAATATAAACCCTATTAATAAGGTCCTTCTGAGAAATTAGATTTATATAACTTTGTTTTGATTAAAGCTGATTTTTCTGAGAAAATGTTTTATCCCAGGGATTGGCAAAATTTTTCTATAAAAAGACAATAAATATTTGGGGGGTTTTTAGGCAATATGATCTCTGTTATAATTATATTTTGCTTTTGTAATGCAAAAGCAGCCACTGACAGGAATAGGCCTGACTGTGTCCCAGGAGCATCTCTTTTTTTTTTTAAAACAAAAACAGGGATCAGGCCCTAGTTTTGCCCACCCCTGAATCACCAGGCAGTGAGTAATACCGCTGGGGAGGTAATCATTCCCTCCCCATAATCACATTCTCAGTGCAGGGAATGCCTGTTCTGTCATACAGTTCTGGTATCTGTACTAAATGAATTACCTTTTTGCAAACGTGACTCCATGGCAGTTAAAGGTGGTGGGTGGAGTTTCCGGGTCTGGACCCCCAGCGCCTTGCTGCTTCCTGACCCCAGCTCAGCCGCGGCCTGGAGCAGCGCGCGGGACGGCGGCTCCCAGGTCAAGCCGAGAGGCCCAGAAACTGAGCACGTGGAGAGTCAGGAGCAATGCTCACAAGCTGGGGCGGTCCCAGTGGGAGCGCCTTGGCGGGCTGGGGGTGTTTGCTCCAGCTTCTCCTGACGCTGAACGGTGTCTCTGCTCTCTCCCGCCCTGTTCCCCGGGCAGCTCCCCTCCCACTCCATCACCCCGTCCAGCAAGCATGCGGACAGCAAGCCCGTGCCGCTGACGCCCGCCTACCACACGCTGCCTCACCCCTCCCACCACGGCACTCCGCACACCACCATCAACTGGGGGCCCCTGGAGCCTCCGAAGACCCCCAAGCCCTGGAGCCTGAGCTGCCTGCGACCCGCACCCCCTCTCCGGCCCTCAGCTGCTCTCTGCTACAAGGAGGTAAGCCCCGACTTGACGGCTGGGCGTGTTACTTTGGCCGTTCCCTGCTTCAGTCCGGTGAATTCAGAAGTGTGGACCATCCTGTGTTTCTGTCTGTGGCATAAAGCCGATAAGCTTCTTCAGAACCGTGAAGGGTTCGCCTCATTCTCTTGTTACCCCTGCCTGTGATCCCGGGAGCCCTGGGGAGGCCCTCAGGGTGCGGCCCTCTCTGTGCCCGTCACGGGGGAGCTGCTTCTCTGCCCACGTGGCCTCCGTTCCCTTTGCCCGGAGGCCACGGAGCCGGGGGGCTTCGCCTGGGCCTCCCGGCCTCGCGCTGGAAGAGCTTTGAACTTGGTTGTGATGGGTCTCCCTGTGTGCGTGCCACTCTGCCACACCTGGTGACCCTCTTCAGGCTTGAGCTCTTGCCCGGGCACCCTGCGTCTGGTCACCTGTGTAAGGTGGAGGGAACGTTCACGGGCAAGGCGGGGGGAAGGCAGCGCTCCTCGTGGCGTGGTCACAGCGGACCCGCTCTCCTCCACTCGTACAGTGTTTGCACGTGTCTGCTGTTCCCTCTCTGCCCTGATGAGAAGGGGAAGGGGCTCGAGAAGTAGGGTCCCGGAATATCTGCCCTTGAGGAAGCTGGTGACTGTGTGAAATGATGAGTGTGGGTGGAGTTCGGTTACCATAGGCGTGGCTGTGAGTGTGGTGGGCGTGGCCTGGCTGTGAGCGTGGTGTGAGCCTTTGCGTGTCCACGAGGCTGCATTTGCAGAGGCCCTGCAGCAGACACCCCCTCCGTGCTTGCTGGCAACCCTAGGTGTTTTAAGATCTATAGAAGAGTACAGCCTAAGTTATAATTAATCCTTTATGTTTCTGTTAATGAAGTTTGGTTTCTGTGACGTGTACCTGGCGGGTGTCCCTGCGCCCAGCTCGGGGCGTTCTTCGCCCTGGCAGCTCCTGGAAGAGTGCTGATGTCCGTGTTGCAGGCGTGTGGGCAAGCCCTGGTGCCCTCACTGCTGGGGGGGGAGCGCGGGGCGGAGGAGGGAGAGGAGGGCGTGGGGGTGTGTGGCCGTGAGCAGGTCCAGTGCGCTGAGCACGCAGACCGCCTGCTGGGAAGTGGGCACAGACGGAAGGCCGGACGGGGCACCGCCGAGTGGGCGCTGTGCCCGGCTTCGCCTCCGTCCCCAGGACTCAGGGGAGCCACAGGGCACGCGCTGGGTTCACTTCTTCAGGGACGGATTTCTGCTGCATTTTCAGAAGCCTTTACATTCTCATTTTCACGGGGAAGATTTTGAAGAGATACCTTTAAAACTCAGGCTCTGTTCTCTCTGCTTTTCAGTCTGATCCATCCCATAGCACGAGTCACGTTCCGAGTCTTGGATTCTCATCGTAAGGTTCACCAGTGGTTTATATAACTTAAACGATGCAGAAGTTAGCCTTTTCTGACATGAAAATTCAGGATACGCTTGACAGTCAAAACCTTGCCCGCCGCGCTGGGCTTGGGCCTGCTCTGTCTTCCACCTTCCCCTTCGCGGGGGGGGGTTTTCGGGCGCTGTGTCGGTGGGGGGGAGGGGTAGACCCTGAGGCGGTGAGCGTAGCTCTGGCTGGTGGGAACACTCCGCAGCCGGCCGGCCGGGGCTCTGTCTCCTGCGCGCCTCTGCCCTCGAGCCCCTGGGCCGCTTTTAGTCCCTTTTCTTCTCCCTTGAGGCTTCAGACGCTTTCCTAAAGGAGTTGCGTTTACACAGTAGCCTTAGTTCCCCCTCTCTCGCTGGTTGGCCGCAGCAGGGGGGCCTGCCCCAGAATTAGCAGCGCGCAGCTCCCTGTGCGGGCCTCGGCCAGCTGGCCTTTCCGAGCCAGGCGTGGCTGTGGTCCCGGTGCCACTGGATCCAGGTGACACGAGGGTTCTTACCAGGGTCTGCACCCTGTTGACTGTAGATGCTGCTCAGCAGCCTGCAGAGAGCGATCCGAGTCCGAGGGGAGCAGGGGCCCCGCGGTGCCAGAGCGTGTAGCCCCCGCGGCGCCGGAGCGCTCACTGCTTCACACCTTCCCGGCGGCCCTCCTTGCCGACCGGCAGAAGCTCCTGCCTTCGGGGTCTGTCAGCCTTTTCCCCCTTTGCTTCCCTAGGATCTCAGCAAGAGTCCCAAGACCATGAAAAAGCTGCTCCCCAAGCGCAAGCCTGAGCGGAAGCCTTCGGACGAGGAGTTCGCGCTGAGGAAAAGTGAGTAGCTGCGAGGACGCGGGGCTCTCGGCGGGCAGCGGGCTTTCCAGGGCCACATGCGGAAGCCAGGGCCCAGCCGAGGGTCCCCTCTAAAGGACGTAGCTGGAGCGGGGCAGCGACAGGCCGCCTCAGCGCCGACCCCGCAAGCAGGGGAGGTGCGGGTCCGCGGGACCCGCCCGGCCTCCCCTGGGTGGGCCTCCCCTGGGTGGGCCTCTGTGCGGGGCCCCTCGACCCGGGGTCACCCCGCCTGGGCGACGGCTGCGGGTCTCCGCCGTGGGACCGACCGTGTGCTCGGGGGAACCCCATGCTCAGTGAGGACTCCTGAGATGCCGTAGGCGGCGTGGACGGCAGCTCCGGCTCCTCGGCCTCCCGCGTGGATACGTGGCGAGAGCGACCCGGCGCTGGCCCGCTCGCTCCCCGCGTCCGGCCCGTCCCGGTGTGGCAGGCGGGAGGGGTTCTGCGGGACCGGTGGCTGGAGCCCCGCCTGGCGCTGCGGGAAGCCCTGCCTGGGGGGCGGGTGGGGGCTGTGCCTCCTGCCCTCTGTCCCGTGCAGCGGGGCCGCCTCTGCAGCTCCCCCTGCCCCGAGAACTGCCACGGGGCCCTGTGACTTCCTGGACCTTTGCTCCTTTTGCCCACACCCACTGGGGAGCCTTTGGGGATTCACTTCCAGAAGAAGGCTTTTAGACAGGAGCCGAGTAGCCGGCGTCACCCCGAGGGAGGCGGCTTGGTGCCGTGGCTGCAAGTGGGCCGCCCCCCCGTCCTTGGCGAGGGTCATGGTGACCCTGGGGAAGTGGGCGCAGGGATGGCCCGGAGGCTGCTCCCGGGTGAGCTCCCTCCGCCCGGGCCACCTGACGTCCCCTGCCGCAGCCCCGCTCGTCCTGCTGTCCTGCGGTCACTCGGTCACTTCCTCAGATGGTGAGCGCACCTGCGGGACACCTGATGGAGCGGGGGAGGCCGAGCGCCCCCGTGCGGAGGGTCCGCCTGTGCAGAGGGTCTGGCCGGGGGCGGGCGCCAGCCCCGCGTGTGCAGCTCTGAGCCAGGCCTGGCGGACCTTCACCCCAGCGCTCGCCGAGTGTCTTCTGCTGTGCGCGGGCGCTGCGCTTTGCGTGCCGACCCGTGTCTGAAGGTGGCTGTCTGGTTGCCTCAGCGGGACGGGCAGCGTCACTCGTGCGGCCGCCCTCCCGCTGGCAGAGGGGAGCGGCCTGGCCCGCCTGTGGGCCTTAGCTCCCGGCGTGTGCTGGAGCGAGACTAGTTAAGTGCTGTTCTTACGGAAACCTGTTAAACGACCCGTCCCAGCTAGTGGAATGTAAGTCAGTTTTTCAGTCGCTCCTCAGCTCTCTGTGCTGACCCTGACTCTTAGGAGCGAGCATGTGGCCTGCCTGTGTGTGTCGATATCATAAGATGGTGTGGGGGCTTTCTTATACAGCTTACAGATAGTTCAGTCTTCTGTTCTTCCCACATTTCTTTGTTAGAGTAGTTGAGCCTTTTAAAATATATTCTAAGTAATATCTTAGAAGATGCAGAAAAATCTAGAAAACAGAAAGCAGAGTTGAACCACACGATGGTATGAACTATGCGGGGTGTGAGGGTCTGCGCCCAGTACCAGGACCTTTAGGTGCTGTTGCTCTGCGGGCTGCCTCCTCCGCGCACGTGGCCTCCGAGTGCAGAGGAAGCCGGGTCTGGAGCCCAGTTTCAGGGAGCGCTCTGGAGCGTCCTAGGTTAACTCTCGAGTAGGAACTTGTGGGTCGGAGGAGGTGCTCGCTTTGAGGCCTTTGGTAAGTGGGGTCAAACGGCCTCGCCAGGGGGTCGTACCTGTCTTCGCTCCCCCTCCCAGATGAGGACGGAGGGAACTTTTCCTTTCCGATATCCGCATCCACACTGAGAATTCTCAGGCATCCTGATTTTTGTCAGGCTGACATGTGAAGACATGATATTTGGTTTTAATTTTCACTTCTTTTCTTGGTGAGAAGGAACATTTTTTCTTTCTGACTGTTCTCTTGTGAATTGTTTGTTCCTATTTCTTGCCTTTTTTCATTTTCAGGATGGGGGATGCTGTCTTTCTTGTGGGTTAGTAAGACAACTTACATGTATATTTAGGATATTAGCCCTTTGCCAGATATGTTGCAGATAAAAAAATACTTAGAAAAAAATAAAAATCCTTCTGAATATAACTATCTTGTGAATATCGGAGAACGTTTATCTGGCGAGAAAACAAAAGGAGGGACTGTTAGTTGTCACCATCGTTGGTTGAGTTGATGATCTGTGTTTGTCCGGTTAACTGTACGTGTTACTTCTGGGTTGTGACGGGCCGTGTGTCCCTTGCAGGCACGGCTGCGCTGGAGGAGGATGCCCAGATTCTGAAGGTCATCGAGGCTTACTGCACCAGCGCCAAGACGCGGCAGACGCTCAACTCGAGTAAGTGTCGTAGGAGCCCGCTGGGGCTCTGGTGGCTTGTTTTGCTTAAAATCACGACTTGAAGGACACAGCTGTGGGCCCTGGGCAGGCTCGTGGGCATGGTCCCCGGTGAGGGCGCTTCCGGGGCCTGGCCCGGCGTCCCTCAGTCAAGGGAAGGGGTCTGAGCTGTCAGTAAAGCAACTGGTTTCTAGAGAAGGTTCCGCTGGGAAACCTGGAAGTGTAGGGCACTGCCAGAGTTTATAAAGCTCTCTCGGGTTGGAAGACAGCGGGGGACTTGCTCAGCTCAGTTGTTTAAGCTGTTTAAACTACGGTGTGGTAGTGCAATTTGGGGAGGGTGCTTCTTAGAATTGTTGTCAAAAATATAAGCCTAGGGTAAGAGTTCCTTTAGCCCTCTCCCCCTTTTAAAAAATGATTGCACTTAAAAATTTTTGAAGTAGACACCAGTGAGTTTATCGGGTAGATCTCAGTACCACTGAGTTTACCTGCATCTTATGCATAATGTCTGATGTGAAAAAAATTTTAATCTGTTGTGAGAACACTAAAAAGATGGGCTCTTTTTTTTTTTTTGAAACTTCCCCGATATTTGAGAGTGGAGTGCAGGATGGTTGCAGCAGATGTAGTCATGATGTGGTTTGTCCAGGAGAAAAGGGGCTGAGCTTCCCTCCCCCTCCCTCCCTTTCTTTCGAACTGGATGACATATATTACTTCTGGCATGAAAACTGGTTTCTGTTAGATTTTGTGTTTTTGGTTTCCTTTCCATCTTGACTTTTGGCAAATTGCTCAACTCACTTCATTGGCACCACCTGCAATGTGGTGGTTCAACTCAGTGTCATGTCTGGTGTAAACCAGTGATGGGGAGAAAAAGAAAAGGTAGACAGAGGAATTTTCAACCGCTTGAGCTTTTGTTAAAGATGACTGCAGATATGAGGACAGGGCCAACGGGATTAACCCCGGCTAAATCTGCAGATGATCTAGAAACTTCTTTATGGCTAGTATTTTACGTGTCCCACCCATGATGTTAGGACTTTCGGTCCGTCCTCCGTCTGGTGAAGACGCCTGTTTGTCGTGACTAGTCAGCAGAGCAGGAGAGCAATGGAAGGGCCTGCAGGTGACGGAGCAGTTAATTTGTCATTTACGATATTACAGTTTCCTGTATTTGATAAGAGATTGTGTTTTTAGGTAATAGGCTATATGTGACCATTGTTTTTGGGTTTTGAATTTGAGATTTTTAAAAAATTATTCATCTCCACTTCAACTGTTTGAAATGAAATTTTAACCGGGCCATCTCAGGTGAACGGACCAGGTGATGTGAGCTTTGTGTGAGCTTTTGTGTGAGCTGCGTTGCCTCATCCAGGAGACGGGGCCCTGCTCTGCTGTGGCCCTGGTGTGTGCAGGTCTCATCACGTTGCCTGTGTTATGTGTTTCCACTTCTGCTATGCAAGAAAAGCATTGGACACTACAGTGGTTTTTGTTTTTAACTGATATTATGGGCTAACCACTCCGGGGCCTCAGAGGTCATACAGTCATAGATGACCTTAAACTGAACGTTCTCAGGAACAGGTAGGATGGGGAAATGGATCCTTTGTGCTGGACGAGTAGAGTACCTAAGAATCTAGAGATGGGGTCAGGTGCATCTGACCCCAGAGCAGCTCTGTCCATATTAAATGCACAGTCAAAACAGTTGGGACGATCTATTTCACCTAAAGCTCAGTTCTGGTCCGTATACGTCTGGATGCCAAGGAGCCTTCATCACGCAGACGTCTTTAGTACTGACTTCCTGCCCAGGGGCCGTAGGGATGTAGTCGAGGAAGCGCAGCCCAGCCCCCTGCTCGCTCTCGCTTTGGTTTGGGGATGGGTTTAACTTCGCCCGGAGCAGGAGCAGGACGGAGCCCGTGGCTTCTGTGCTGAGCCATCCCTGGTTCCCGTCAAGCGTGTGTGTCCTCCGGCCCCTCCGCGGGCCCGTTTCAGCCTGCACGTCCCGCTCGCAGCCGCCTGGCCACTCACGGGCTCACGCCCCTTCTCCCGTTTTGTGCCCGCTTCCTTCTGCCGTCCTGCTTTCGACACAGGGGCCTTCCCTGTTCACGTCTCCCTTCATGGCAACGGGAGGGCCTGCGCCTGCGTCCGGGTTGATGGCATTTGAGCAGACGTGTCTCCCCGCCATGTCCGTTCCCCTGGCTGAGTGGGGGTGAGCGCCCTGGGGTGGCGGGAAAGGGGAGCGAGGGGGAAGGGGCCTGTGAAACCCTGTTCTCCGTCTGAAGTTTTCTCAGTCACTGCAGTGGGACAAGGTAAGTTTAGACCCCCATTGTTAAGATGGCTTCTGGCGATTTAGAGTCTGGCGAAGAGATAGCTGAAGAAGTCCACCAGAAATCCTTGGAAAGTATTTTGCATTCAGTATATCCGCATTAAACACATAAATGGTTCCTTTCACAAGTGTCTCAAATGAGACTGTTTGTTAATCGAATGTGTAGCAGAATTGGTTACTTGTCAGATGTCTTTAGAATTTTCTTGTGAACATGGGCTTAATTTGTAAAAGATTTCGTAAGTGAGGGCTTAATAGCAGTAGCTTTAAAAAGGAACAATTGGGAAACAGACTCGTGACCTAGGTTTGTTTAAATAATAGTTGATCTAGTTTTAGTCTAAGGGTTGTGCTAATTAGTAAGTTCGTAAATAAAACCCAGCCATAAATAAGGAGAAATGAACATTGTTGCCGTTTTTTAACAATATTTTCTCTTTCCCTTCTCTTCCCATCACCTTTTGCTTTTGTTTCCATGTTTTTGGTTGTGGCTCTTCCTGCCGTTCTCCTGCTCACCCACCTCTGCCTGTCCCCCCACCCCCTGTCGTCCCACTCCCACCCCCACCCCGTCTTAGCATGGCAAGGCACTGACCTGATGCATAATCACGTCTTGGCTGATGACGACCAGTCAAGTCTAGACTCCCTGGGTCGTCGCAGCAGCCTTTCTCGTTTGGAGCCTTCAGACCTCTCGGAAGACTCTGACTATGACAGTATATGGACAGCCCATAGTTACAGGATGGGTTCTACATCTCGTAAGAGCTGTTGCTCATATATCTCTCACCAGAACTAATGCACTTCTGAGCTTTTCTTAACAATGCTTGTTGTACCGCAGCCTGCTTTTCTTAGATGTTTTCTTGCTGTTTCTTGTCTCTTTTATGTGATATTTTAACAACTTTTGAGAGCGTTTCTGATATTTCCCATTGTACATTGTGGCGGTTTAATTGCCATTTGGAGTATCCACTCAAGTTACTGACTGTTGAAGGAGACGGTGCCCACACAGCCTGCACCCGAGGGTCCTTTCTCAGCGGGCAGTGGTGGCTTTGTGTCTCCAAATGGTTTGGTTTTTTATTCTCAGTGTAGCAACTGTCTCATTTCTTTTTAGATACAGCCATACGAACACTTTTGTATTTTATACTGAAACCACACAGGTTTGTGATCTAAGTGCCAGCGACACGGAGGAGACTCTGGCCTTCCGTACAGGGATGTAATTTTGTGTGTGTACTGGACGCGGCGACCCAGTAGCTGTGGAGAGATGAGAAGAAGACCCGTGCCTCGAGAGCGCCGAGTCCAGATCAGACGGCCGGGTGCCAGGCTGCCCCAGGGCCCGGGGTGCCGCGAGCAGCCTCTGTCGTTGTGGCGGCGCGGGGGGGCCCGGCCGGCAGGAGCGCGAGGGGCGAGTCCGCACACCACAGGCGGCCGGCTCTGCAGCCCCGCTTCCCCGCGGGCCGGGCCCCCCCGCGCCGCCACGCCAGACTTCCCTTAGGTGGAGGAGTTTCCCTTGAAAGGCACGTGGCGAGCCTGTGCCGCCGCGCACGTGGCTCAGGCTGTGTCGGGGCGGTCGGTGTGCCGACCCCAGCGGGCGGTGCCCCCGGCACCCACATCCGAGCTCGCTGCCCGTGACGGGCGCGTTGCCCCTTCTCAGCAGCAGCTGCCGCGAGACTCCCCTGGCGGCACCCGGTGGAACGTCACCCTCACTCTTGATCGTAACGGGGTTGCGGTTGCAAGTCGCCCGAAAACGTGCTGAGTTGCCACGTAACTCACTTGCAGGAACGTCTCAGATTTGGAGGGACTCCCCCGCTTCCCTGGGAGTGGTTGTAAGGAGACCTCACTGCCCTCCCTCAGACCGATTTCTGCTTCATAAAGAACTGAACGTGCCCTGTTGCATTCGGTGGTAGCACTCGGTCCACACCCGGTCCACACTGGGGAGGAGAGCGGGGTCCCTCCCGCGCATGCCTGGCTTGGTGTGCAAGTGGGACCGGAGGCTGTGTGTTAAGGACTCCTTGAAAGCAGCTTCAGAAAATGAGACGCCGTGATAACCGGGCGTAACCTTTTCTCCTCCCTTCAGGGTGGCTGTGACCCTCTGCTCCCGCCACACCTCCCCCGCCAAAACCATGCGTTCAGTGTTCTGACCTTGTTCTCACAGAGCGGCTCTGCTGTGCTCCGCCCGGTGTCGGGGAGCCGGTCCCCCTGCTCACAGCCCGAGGCGCCCTCGATCCCTCCCGGCAGGAGGGCCCCCCCATTGTCTAGGGAGCCGCCACCCTCAGAGCTGCGTGCGGGGAGGTGGTTAGGAAAACCAGGAAATCCAAGCGTCTGTCTGTTCCCAAGTAGCTAGTGAACTGCTTATGCCATCTGGAGGTTTCATATTTTTCTATCAATTAGTATGAATAAGAAAGTTGAGGAGCAATCTTTTAATATTAGTCGGAGCCCGGTATTCACCCGTGGTAGAGAGGGGTTTCTGTACATTCAGCCAAATAGCAAATGGGACTGTGGGAGAAATATGATCACTCCAAGGTTCACATACTTAATATCCTGCGATGAATTTAGAAGCGTCTTGTTTTACTTTATATCACATCAAGTAACACATTGCAGCTTTTCTGATACTCACAGTAGAGGGTCTTTTGTTTGCTTGGAGACTGTGATAACGTGTGTTGGCTTACACGCCTCGACCATGCCTTAGTGAGTTTGGGTTGTCGTGTCACGTGCTGTGTGCACCACAGCTGCTGCACTTGGGTTTCTCTTTAACACCAAGTGTCATTTGGGTTGTCCTGGTGAGACATTTTCGTTGATATTCTATACACCAAAGTTTTGACATTTTCTCATCATTCCTTTTTGTGCCAGTTAAAGCCATTTTGGCGATGATTTTTTTGTTGATGCTAAGATCACTGCAGAATAACAACCTGGCTGTTTGTTTGTTTGGATTTGTTCTGATGTCTGGCACCATTAGCTCTTGTGACCTGGTTGGAAGTATTAGTGCCACTGGCTTGAAAACAGTTCTCATGTGGCAGTAGTGATGTGGCATCCCAAGGCCAGTGTTTCTACTTCTGTGGAACTTTAGTCGCGCTGAAATAGTACCTTACATTTATGCAATTCTGTAATATCTATGTGTACAGTTAGTATTATAATGAAAGGGTGAAGAATCTGAACTAGAAGGTAGGTTTAAGCCATTACCAGGCGCTTTTGCAAATGGCCTAAACGGTGTTCCCATTGAATTGACACTTGCCACAAGTATATAAGCTATATTAATTATGTGTTTTGCATAAAATTGCGAAAACACAGTGGTTTGTATATAGTGGTATAAGACCTTGAAAAAAATCTATATATTGTGCTTTTTATTTGTGAACGGGAAAGCCATTTTCATTGGGTGACTGCCGTTTGAGACTCAGTGGGATGTATACCTGAATGTTGCATTGTACTGTACAGTATGCATATTGTTTGTGGTTGCATATGGCAATGAAGTGTTTGTTTTATTTATAAAAAAAAAAAGACATCTGTTATGTACAGTTGAAATAAATTTTGCATTTGCTAGCCTGTGGCTTTTAATATTTGTTATGTGGGGCGGAGGGAGTAGCAGAGTTTGCAGTTTAACGCTTGCTGTTTGAATGTAACCTCTTCCACAGGAAGGCCCGGCAGTAGAACACCTTTTATCTGCCTTGATGGCAAAGCTTGCACTTTCTTAGGTTAAGTGTGTTCTGGACGATGCAAGGTGACTCTTTGTATATTTTTAATTCATCTGTTTCCCTCGAATTTTTTTTAAAACAAGTTTTCAATCACTGGGACGTTTGTCTTCAGAAAGAAGAGTTCTCTCTTTTTTGATGGAGGTGGGGACGTGTGCATAAACGGAAAAAAGCCCCGACTTGAATGTTTCTTACCGAGACTGAGGTCAGTTTTTAATTTTTGTTTGGTAAAGTGCATGTCCAGCCGACTAGGAAAAGCAGAACAAAAGGAAAACAAGTACCTGTGGCAGGTATGGGGCCAGGACAAGGTGCAAACGATAAACAAATGCACATCACTCTCTAAAGAGGGTCCTCGTGTTTTTGTTTTTGATTTTTAAGAAAAATGAATTAGAAGCTTATCATAGCCATAAATAACAAAGTGGCCTTTCAGGGAGATTTTACTAAGTAGATTTTTTTTTTAATGTAACATTTTGTTTCATTCTGAAAGTTACTTCAGTTTCTGTTGAGTATAATTAGATGCAGATTTTAGAAAGATTAGGAATTTAAGAAGTCATGTGAATTTTGCTACAAATGTGCTGCACCGCTGGCTAGATAAGCAGATGTTCTCTTCTGACAGACCTACCCTGTTTTTAGGCTCTCAGTGCAGGCCAGCCCCCTCGCGGGGGCAGACGCACCACATGTGCCCTGGGTTTGAGAGCCGCAGGCCATCTGATGAGGCAGCAGGTGGCAGTCTGACCACCACGACGGCACCCTGCGTTGAGGCCCTCTCCTTGCTGCCTGGGCAGGTCCTCTGTCCGGGAGGTGGGAGTGCTGCATCCATCTGTGTTTCTCAACCTAAGGTCCACAGTCCTCTGGGGACCTGTGACTGTTTTAGGGGACAGGGTTCTGAGCGTGTCTCCAGCTTCTGGGTCACACATCTGAGTGAGCTCATGGCCCCCAGCACCTGCACCATCTCCAGCTGAGGGCACAGAGCGGCCCCTTCTGGCGGCAGCGTGGAACTGCCGCATCCTTGTCAGCGGGCGTTGGCGGCTGGGTTGGCGCTAATGATTATTATTTCATTGTATTCACCCCCATCCTGAACAACAACAAAGCCAACCAGCACTCGTGTGTGTGTGTGTGTGTGTGTGTGTGTGTGTGCGCGTGCGCGCGTGCGCACGTGTGTGTGTGTATTCATAGACACAGGCGGGATTATAGGCCAGTCCACTCCTCAAACTGTTAACCAGAAAACTGCAAAATGTTAATATTGATGATGGGGGGGAAGAAAGTTCAGCACTCAGACAAATTTAGGAAATGCTGAATTCAAGTTAAATGGGTATTTTTACTGAAAACCTTAAGTGTGCTAAATGCGCACTGTGAATCTCCAGGAAGTGGCTACAGCATTCAGAGTTTTCCAGAACTACATGTTGCAGAATCCCAGTTCTCTCTTGGAAGCACAGAGCTTTGTGTTTAGGGTTTCGAGTGTGCTGCAGCATCCGTGAGCACACTCACCTGTGTCTCGGCCCCTTTTAGAGGGTTTTAAAGAAAGTGAGAGAGCAGTCTCTGGTAATTCTGCTGTTAAATGGTTTTTCCAACCTAGCCAATTCAGAGAAAATGTGCCGTGGTACCTTTAAAAATACTAAGATGATCTTTGAGAGGGCTTGTTAAATCTACCTACTCTCTAGAACTTTGTTCTTATAGAAATAGTCAACTTACTTATAAACCTGGCTGGAGAATAGTCCTTTGTTGTTTTACTGAAAGACTATCCATTTTTTTCAGTCGTTTTACAAAAAATATGTTATGTTGAAACTAGGAAGCCCATGGATTTCTATTCAGGCTGATAAATAATCTTCCTTTACAAGCCTCCTGGCTCACCATCAAATCCATAAATGACATTTTTCACCGTGGCACGTTTCAGGAACCCAGCAGTTAGTACATCCTGTCTGTAACGTAACATTCTCATACTTACATTTGTCGCCTCCTTGTGTGCTTTAAGTGTATTGGCAAAAATAAGAACAACGTCTTTCTCGCTTGTGCAGCTCTTGAACCAGTTCCCACACGTTTATTAGTTCCCCTGATTCAGTCACATCGCATGGTGGAGTGTAAGGCTTTTATATTTACGCATTCATCTGGTAAAAGATATCTGTAAGATACAACTTTTAAACTAATCCCCAGAACAGCTCTGCAGAGGTGGTTGGTTTTGTTGTTCTCTCTTACGGGTGGTGGAATCGAGGCTCTGCGGATCGGTGACAGGCCTGAGTTTATCGAGACCCACAGACCCGTGAGAGTGAGTCCCTGCAGCCCCGGCCCCTGCACGACAGCCCGCTGTGCTCCGACCTGCGCTTCACAGAGTGGACATCCCTCGTGATTGATTCTGTTTTATGTGTTATTTGAAGAATTTACTGCTGCAAACACGTAATGTAAATAGGTTGCCTAGGAAGCTAGAAGATGCAAAAGTAATTGAGATACATGGAATTTAGTCTTCCTAAAGCACTGTTACGTAAGAAAGCATTTCCAACCTGTTGTCTCATTGGCTAGTTCACGTGAAGAAATGTTGTATTACAAAGTGAACGTGACAGATACACCACGGGTAGCTCTTGATCTGGCTGTAACACAGCAACGTCTGGGCGCAAAGCAGGTAACAGCGGGAACCCTCAGGAGCTAAGTGGTCTGACGTCACCTGCCTGCTTCTCTTTACAGGGAAAACTAAGTGGGGCCCTTCACTGTCCGTCCGTGTGGTCCACACCTCTGAATCTTTAGGAATCCTTGTCTGTTTTTAAGGAAAATAACCTGAGTTCACTTTTCCTGATAAAAACACGGGTAGCATTTGCGTTTGTGTTGGAAGCACAGGAATTTCTCGACCTTCAGAATTCCTAACCTGGCAGCGTCCCTCTGCTTCCTCCGTCGTGTGTTTCACGTGCGCGTTTCCTTCTTAAGCAGCACTTTCCCACGTGGCCCAGACATCCCAGAAGCACTTCCCGTTTACTGAGAAAGGCCTGGGAGACGCCGTGCCCGCAGCCCCGCACGGAGGCCCCGGAGCAGCCGATGGCTGTCAGCGTGACGAAGGCTTTCAGGGTGTGTCCCTCTGTGGGCCCATGTCATGAGAGACGTCGCCTTCTGTCTGAGAAGTCACCCCCCGGCCGCACGGGTCACTGTGCTGGGTGCGGTGTGAGCCGGGCACCAGCCAGAGCTGCAGCTACAGGGCCGGCACCTCGGTGTGAACACGAAGGCACTAGCGGAGGGTCGTCTTTGAAATAGTAATCGACAAACTTAGGTACAGATATGCTCCGACACGCCAGCTCGTTACGGCTTGTGACAGAATTCTAAGTACTGCCTATGATTATAATACGGAAGTTCTGCTCAGGACGCATAAAGCCCTTCCTTTACTGGTGTAAGGTACCTATTTATCTGTCTAGAAGTTCGTACTGTGTAACATGGAGTTGTCCTTGCCCTCCCAGAGCTGAAGCTTCCTCTGCCTGAGACAGCAAAGGAGGAGGGAGGTCGGCGTCCAAGCAGCCTTCCCAGCCTGTGGGGCGGGGATGGAGCTGGGCCCTGCAGATGCAGGGGGCATGTGGGAAGGCCCCCGGGGCCGGTAAACAGCGGTCCTCCTCTCCATGTCATGAGCTGCCCTGGGGGTGACGGACGTGCTCTCTGGATGTCAGGAGCATCGAATGAGTCTCTTGTCATCAGGCTTTGACAGTAATCATCAGCCCTGTTCTGTTCAGAGGAGTGTAAGCTTGCAGTAAAACACTGGTGAAACCATTAAGTCCTGTCCTGAAAACGTGTGTTATACAGAATGTCCCCACGACGTGAGGATGCACAAGTGCCATCTTACAATGTGACAGACCTTTGGGAGGGCAAACTAAGGGTAAAGCAGAAAAAAAACAAGATCAAGCAAGCTGAACCGCCATCTCTGTGATTAATGAGCGTATAGCCAACGTCACGTGTATTTTAACGGAGAGAAGCTGCATTTATCACACCAGTCGCAGTGGGTCTGTGGTGGGTTCTGTCCTTCCTCGAATGTGCATCTGATGTAATTTTACAAAAATATAAATGACATGTGTTAGTGCTGTATAGTATAACCTTTTAAAAAGTTTATTTTCTTCCTTGCACCCTTAAATAAGATGGGATTCTCGTTTTTCACCTTTCAAAACGTTTGGGTTTCCCAGTTAATTTCTGAAGTACTTATTTTGCAGTAAATGTTTATCAGGCCACTGTCCTGGGTAAGCTTTTGTGCTGGATCTTGGTTAAATGACATAAACATTCCTCTGATACTGTAAACAGTTTACTTCCTTTTGGAAAAACGTTTATATGCCAGGGAATGTAAATAAAGTTTTCATAAGAGAACCAAGTAATAAACTGCACTTTTCTTAACCATGTGCTGTAACATCGGTAGCTGTTGCTGTGGAGTTAACGTGTCATAAGGGCCAGTTCATTGACTTGATAAACAGTGGGTATATGTCTACTGCATGATCCGATGGGTCTTTGTAAAATTCCTGGAATAAAATGGCACAAAATTTGGTTGATACGAATATCCCTAAAAAGTTCGAATATTTCCTCCAAAATATCCAGGGCAATATGGTCAGAACCTTCTGTTGAAAGTTTCAGGGTTTAAAAGATCCATCGTCCAGATTAAGAAACTGAAGCTTAATAAATTGCAAAAAAAGCTAATGTTGCCTTTCCTGTGTCATGCTTTAGGCATGAAGAAGGCTGGGTTCAGTACACAGAGGTAGAGGGGGTTTTTAAAAGTTGCCCTTCCCTGTTTTATCTAGAAAATGTATTTTTTAACATACTGGAATTAACACCTGGAATTTAATATTAATAATTAAGTAGTGTTGTATAGTCAAGTTCTTTTTTAGTTCTGCCATGGTATTTACCTGAGGGTGTTTTGTTTTGTTTTAAATGATGATAGGTTCACGCAAAGAATCTGCACCCCAAGTTTTGCTTCCAGAAGAAGAGAAAATTATAGTTGAAGAAACTAAAAGTAACGGTCAGACAGTGATAGAAGAAAAGTAAGCTGTATTCCAGTGCTTTAAAGCGGGCGGGGGAAGGGGGCTGTCGGGGGAGGGGGAGCCCCGGCTTCAGGATGGTTCCAGGAGGGCCGGGGTGTGGACTTCCTGGCTGGGGTCCGCGCCCCTGTGCGCAGAAGTGGGCCTCCCCGGACCGAGGGCCTGGGCGTGCCGGGCAGGTGGGCAGCATGTGCGTCCGGGGAGGCTCCGGGGGTCCCCTCTGACCCGGTCCTTGTTCAGGGCGCCTTCTCTTCTGTCTAGGAGTCTCGTTGACACCGTGTATGCACTGAAGGATGAAGTCCAGGAGTTACGACAGGTGGGTCGTCGTCCGTCATTAATCTTCCTTTTGATGGGGGAAGAGAGGAAAACGTGGCGTTGGAAGTGAAGCCAGCTGTCCGTAAGCGCAGTAAGGCGGAAGAGAGAGCCTGACTCGCAGTATTGAGATTTCAGAAGCAGGACAACAGCTGGTCTTCCGTACAGGTGATAGACCAGGAAGTGAATCTTCAAAGTGGCTTTCTTTCCACTGCCCTGTTTTTGACACCATAAACCATCCCAGATTCTGCTGGAATAATCAGGCAGGAGATCTAAAATTCCATCTAGTTAAACAGTTTGGTAGGTCCCCACTGTGACCGTTCTCTGCCACTTCCTGGCGCAACACAGGGTCCTTGTTCTTGAGAAGCCACATCAGAACGTCAGTTAAACTTGGCTAACTAGCCAAGCATACTTTGTGTGTTTGTGCATTATTTGTTTGTATCAGTGGCTTTGCTGTCTGAGGAGGGGAGGCCGAGGAGAAGCCTGAGGACAGCGTGGCCTGGGCTGGGCAGGCGGCGGGGGCAGCAGCCACGTGCTCGGAGCTGCCCTCGGCCGTCCACATGCTTCCTCTTCCCCGTTCGGGGGGCTTCCTGGCTCTCAGCAGTGGCATACGTCTGTGTGTGCAGGGAGTGACGGGTCCTACTCACTCGGTCTCTGTTGCCCTCCTTCTCACAGAACCCTGTAGATAGGTCATCGCAGACGCGGAAGGAGTAGGAGGGACGTGAGGTGTGCCTTTTGTTCTTTTCAGCCGTTCGCTTATTCTCTTGTTCACAGTTACAAGTGGGGGCCCTAGGCCTGCTCCGTCTGTGATTTGTCTTGCTGCCCAGGAGCAGCTGTGCGTCCGTCAGACACTGGGGGGTCCCGGTCACTGCACCCCTGGCCGCGGCGCAGGGCGGTCCCAGCCCAGGGTTTCTTCCAGTGAGGCCCCAAGTCTCCTGGGGGAGGGGGTCCGCTTCAGCACCGAAGGCGGTTAATAGCCGGTGGTCTGCTTCACTTACAGGATAACAAGAAGATGAAGAAATCTCTGGAGGAGGAGCAGAGAGCCCGCAAAGACCTGGAAAAGCTGGTGAGGAAGGTTCTAAAGAACATGAACGATCCTGCTTGGGATGAGACCAACCTCTAAGGAACGTCCTGGGTTCTTTCTCGAAGACTGGTTACGAGACCAAGCTGGAGCCCCGTGACCACAACCGAGTGACTCTCAGGACCGCAGAGCAGGGCTGCACGGAAGTCCTCTTGCCTTCTGTGCGTAGAAAAGCTGCAGCTGATCACGGCCGTGGCGTTCCTGAAGAACCAGCATGAGGTGTAGACGCCGAGGCCGGACTGTGCTACCTTCCTCTCAACATCTCAGTACCTCATTTTGCAATAAGTGCAGTGACTGCGTCTGGTCTTTCAGGCTTTGATTGAATATATATAAATGTTACATATACGCCGCCTGTAAATGCTCCGTTTTGAATGCGTATCCGTGGTGGTCGTGTCGGGGCTGATGGCTGTGCTACAGTCCCCCTCCACTAACCTCTCTGGTCCCGCGCACTGGGACGCGTGCTCACGCACTCGTGGGAAGCAGAGTCTGGGGAGCGCACAGGTGTTCCTGGGAGATGCCTGCTCTGTTCTCCGCCACCGCAGTGCTCCGAAAACGCCTCCCACTGCAGTCTGCCTAGACAACTCACCTTGTTCGTACCTGCAGAGACACCTTCATCCCGCTGGAGAGTCTCCTGGTAAAGCAGTACCGCAGTCACTGGCGTGCGGCACTCTGGCTGAACTCGGGGGTCTGGGCCTCAGCCCCGAACACAAGAAATCGCGTCTGCCGCCACTGTGTCCAGAGACAGGTGTGCACGCGTCCGCTTCTTGTGAACACCTGAGCGTTGGAGGGTGTCCGGCCCGCTGGGGGGGGCCTGACGTGTAGGCTGGTTTAATACCTTGGCCAGGTGCACTGTTTTGTCCTCCCCCGAGAGAGCAAGCTCACTAGAGCCTGTAAATAAAGTGTGTTATTTATTACACGTCGCCGCAGCCCGCGAGGGTGAGCCGTCCCGCGGGTGGGGTTTCTGTGTGAGGCCGGTCTGACCCTGAGGCCTGCTCTCCCGTTGGGTGCAACAGGCAGAACAGGCAGGCCTTCCGTGCTCGCTGAAAAGGCAGTGTTTCCACTGTTTCAGCAAGAATGAAGCAATATACGCCTGAGATTCCCCTAAGGAGTGGGAGCTGAAATGTGCCCCTCCCCCCGCCCCACCTCCACCCCCGCCCCACCTCCACCCCCGCGTCCAGACAGCAGGGGGCACAGAGGAGGAAGCCTGTCCTCTCTGCAGCCCCGGGCGGGCGGGAAGCCCAGCCTCGGGCCCAGCTGGTTCCTGTGCTCTGCCCCCTGCCCTTCTGAAGAGGCCGTTTTTAAAGTGAGATAATCTGCAGAGAACAAGTGTCGTGTCTTTAAAAACCAGAATCCCAGCACATGGCGTCGGAGACGTCTCAGAAATGCCCACGTGGCACCAGATGTGACTCTGTGAGCTGCGCCCTCTCACTGCATCGGACTGTCTGATGTCCCCGAGCTGGGCGGCTCGGTCCTTGTGGTCCTCGGCCCACGGCCTCACTCTCGGGCTCCCCGGCTCGGCCGTTACCTGCTCAGCGGGTGTGCCTGGGGCCCGACGTTGACCTGCCCACACTCGACCTTGTTACGAGAATTGCCGACTTCCTGTACTTAGCGTTGTGTTCATTAGTGCCGGGGCCAGAAGAGGTGGTCTTCGGGGATTTTTGGTAAGCCCTGTCTTTACAGTAGTATCTTTTGAGGATGCGTAAGACGTTGCAGTGGGAAACAATCCAGTTCGAGTGTACTGAAGTTTGCCGTCTCGAGCAAATTCTAACTCAGGAACCACCTTCATCACCTGATCTCTCCAGCACTTTGTGACGGCATTGTTGCCGCCAGCACCCTGGGACGGGGCTCTTGCAGAACCTGCCTTACCTATTGATTTTAGCACCCCTTCTCCTGAAGGGGTGACCGTTGACATGCTTGTGTAACGCATTACCTTTTCTTCCCGTGGATCCAAGGTTTGACTAAGCTTTTGAGGGAGCAGAGAGCATGCGTCTGAGCAGCTCTTTCTAAAAACCTGCCCCGTCGTAAATGGACTGCACCCGTTTCTCCGTGTGACCTTCTGAGGGGCTGGGGGGTGGATGGGGACGTCAGGAAGGGGCCCCCTGCCTGCTGGAGTCACCTCTGCTCCCACCTTTTGTGGGTGAGGAGACGAAGCCATTGCCTCGCCTGGGACGGGAAGCGCTTGGAGGCGTGCGCGGCCCTGGGACGCGCTCTGCGGTGGGACGTGCCGGCCCGCGTGCGCCTCCCCTGTGGACTCCCGATGCCCCCCCCGGCCCCGTCCTCATTTCTCGGACATGCGGAGTCCCCGTTCACAGCTGTGGGGACACTTCACGACATGCCACAGGCGGTGTCCTGGCCTTGACTACTCATGCTACGTTGTTGTCATTATTAAACTATTTTTCTTATGTTACAGACGTGTCACTTTATCTGTGATGTGTTTTTTTCGTGTGTGTTAACCTTTACACTTCCTTTTGATTTTTTTTTATACCTTAAAATTCTGGTTTGAATTTTTGACACTGGAAAATACCACATTTGCCTTTAAAATCTAGGGTTTGGGAACACTGGACGATAAATAAAAATAGAAAACAAAGTTTGGGGGCAGGAAGTGGAAGGAAAGGCTGCCAGGCGCGGCCTCCGCTTCGCCTGCCGTCCGTGGACCAACGGCTCCCGTCCCGGAGTCCCGGTAAACCGAGCGTGGGGCTCGATGGCTGAGCGCCGCTCTCTGGGTTCTGTGGGTCCTTCTAGAGTGTCGTGTGGCAAATGGAAGTGGCCTCTGATGCAGCCTTGCCCTTCGCCCTACACGCCACCCCGTTTAAGGAGGCCAGAAACCCGTGTTCAGGGGAGAAGCCAGGCGGGCGAGGCGGGGCAGAGGGTTCCCGGTGCTTCTCCTTCCCCAGTGCTTCCACCCTCGACCTGAGGACGGAGCTGGTGGCACGGTTGTCACAGTCACCGTGGCTTAAGGGAATGTTCGGGTAACTCGGGAACCAGGGTTTGTCACGTTTCGGTCGGATCTCAGGGAGACGAACGGTGGACGTGTGTCTTGGCAGACAACCCAGTCTGTCTGTCTGTCCCTGTGTGTGTGCGGTCCTCAGGGTCCTCTGGTCAGGCCCCGGCCCTCCAGATGGCTGGCCTGCAGGCTGGTGAGGACAGACCGCAGGCCCCTGCAGCTGCGAGCTGGCGCCTCCCCCTCAGGACCTGCAGCCCCGTGACGGGGCCTAGAAACCTCCTCTGAGCTCTAACGTTTCGACAGAGCTGGCCAATTTCCTAGGGGGGAGTGTTAGACGTGATGTCCTTCCCAGCTTCACGGTTCCAGTTCCTCACGAAAGGGAGGGAGGGAGGTTTAAGTGCCGCCTGAAATGTCCTGACATGTTCACACCGACGCCACGGGCTCCACGATGAACTCGCCACCGGGGGAGGAGGTGGTGCCGGCGTTTCCCCACCTGCCCCCATGATGCCCGTTTTGTCCCCAGTCTACCCGTCACCGAATTTCTCCTTTATCTGGCGGTAGTTAGAAAGCAAGTAAACCCCGCCCGCAGTCTGCCATCCCCACCCGCCAAGGATCCTCTCCAGCAGAGGTTCCCAGGGCGCCGTGGATGGGACTGCCCCCCGCCCTGCTCCCCGGGGCCCAGGGAGCCACCGCGCTGGCTGGGGGAGGACGGGGGCGGGCAGGGCAGCGGGCACGCGGGCCGCTCGCCTTCCATCCCGGGAGGAGCCGCGCCAGCCCGCCAGTGCCCCCGGCCCCCCGGCCTCCCGGTCCTGGACGAGGCCCTTCGCTTGGCCGCTGCTGCTCGCGTGGCGTCTGACTTTTTATTGCAGAAAATTGAAGCCCGTTTAGAAGTAACAGGTGACCATTACTCCCCAGGATTCAGGCGTGTGGCCGTCACCTGCTGCTCCGCGGGTCACATGCCAGCAGTTTGCCGAGTGCTTCCTGTGAAGGGGCTGCACGTTACATCACTGTAGGATGGTCCTCTCTCATTTCTGGATTGGAAGGTGCCGGGAGTTTCCAGTGTTTTCTGGAAATCCACCAGAGGGAGGGGGAGGCGCTGGACAGTCTGAAAACTGCCCCACAGGACAGGATGGGGACAGCGTAGGTCTTTTGGAGGTTTCCTTGCGTGCAGGTCACGCGAGGCTGCCTTTTCCTAACACACGGCTGGATGCTGATCACCTGGGCTCCGCAGGGGCTGAAGTTGTGCCGTTCTAATTTCTCCCTTAGATGCGGTATTTGACGAACTCGATTTTACTTGTAAAGGGAAGTGGTTGGCGCTTAACAGGAAGGAGGCGGGAAGTGGCGCCGCCCCTGCACACGGCACCCCTGCAGGAGTGAGCGCTGAGGAATCCGCTCAGATTCTGTCCTGGCCGTGAGGGCCGAGCACGTGGCGGGGCCGTGGGGCTCCAGCCCTGGGCGGCGTGGCCCGCGGTGCCCGACCCAGGCCCACCCACCTTTAAGCCACCGCCCTTGGGTTTGTTTGGTCCCCTAAGAGCCGCGTTAGGTGTGTGTTAGGGTTTGGAGGCTTCCTTCTCTGGCTATTGTCCCAGCAAAATTGATGACACAGGTGCTGGTTTCCCGAGGCTGCTGTGACAGGTACAATGAGCTGGTGGGTCCTGACAGCAGAGGCTGATTCTCTCGTGGTCCTGAGGCCCAAAGTCTGGAGCCCACCTATCGGGGGGCCTTGGTCCCTCTGGAGGCGCTGGGGGAGGCCCCTTCCAGCCCCCGTGGCGCCTGTCCCAGAGGTGCCCGGCTCTGCCTCTGTTGGCATGTGGCCGGCTGTGTCTTCTCGGCGCCCTTCTCCCCATGTGTCTGTTTTCTCTCCTTGGTGGGACACCAGTCGTTTTGGATTAGGGCCATGGCAATGACCTCATCTTAGCCCAGTGACATCTGCAAAGACCCAGCTTCAAACAGCGTCACGTTCACAGGTACTCAGGTCAGGACTTGAACGCATCTCCTCGGGGGGACATGACTCAGCCCGTCACGGGCGCTGGCCGGTCCCCGCCTCCAGCCTGGGTGGGGTACCTGCCCTCCCAGAAGCCGGCCTGAGTGTGGCCGCAGGTTCTCAGCTAAACCCCACCCTGACGATAACCAGGGAGGGGAGTCGCGCAGGGTCCCCAGAGGCTGCAGTGGGTCCCAGCAGAGCTTCTCCTGTTCTAGAAAAGCCAGGGCAGCTCCCACGGTTCCCAAGGGAACACCACTCGGTCCAGGACAGCAAGCGTCTTGCTTTTTAGCTAAAACTGTATCACAGGGGAACAGGGCTTGGCTGGTAAAGGGAGACCTTAGCCCAGGTCACGCTGGAGCTCCCCCTGTGGCCCATGAAGCCTCCATCCTCCGCAGGCCTGGCCGGTCAGGGAAGTGGACGGCAGGTCATGGGCAGCCCAGGCACCGGCCACCACCCCGAGATGCCCCCAGGGTCTCCCCATACAGCATGCTCGGCTCTCGGGTTATAGCCACCCGGTGGCGGAAGTAGCAGCGCGTCGTCCTGGGGTCCCCGGGCAGTGGGTTCCTTTCTCTTCTTTGGGTCCTACCAGCACCGCTGTGACCTCCTGAGCCCCAGGGCAGTCCCCACGCTGCTCCCTTGTCTCCACCTGAGTCAATCCTTTGAAACCTCAGATCCCATCTGGCCTTGCCCCGGGGGGCCCGACGTGACCCCGCACCCCCCAACCCTGGGCTTCCTCAGCCTCTTGTGCTGACCCAGCCTTCACATGGCCACATGTGACCGTCTCCACCGCTTCCCGGAAGCTCGTTGATAAATGCACTTGAACCCTCTCCAAGGTGGTTTGAAGTCTGAAGTCCCCAGGAGGGGACCCGGCTGCCTACACTCCTGGTGGGGACGGCGACTGGGGCGGCCGCTCTGAAGACAGTCTGGCCATTCCTCAGAAGGTTAGCCTTGAGTCACCACCTGACCCAGCCAGGCCACGCCCAGGAGCGTGTCCAAGGGAGATGGAAACACGTGCACACAAAACTCCTACGTGAAGGCCCACAGCTGCATTCCACATAACAGCCAAAAACGTGGAACAGCCCAGACGTCCGTCAACAGAGAAACCGATCAACGAAACGTCTGTCCGTGTGGTGGACTTCCTTCAGCCGTGGAAGGAGTGGGGCTCTGGCACGCGCTGTCACGCGGGTGTATCTTGAACACGTCAAGTGGGAGAAGCCAGACTCAAAGGCCACGCATCGTTGTGATTCCACTGACGGGACGTGTCCAGAGGCACGAGTCCCCGGACTCGGGGTGGGCTAGTGGTCACCAGGAGCGGTGGGGAGCGGAGCTTCTGCGTACCACACGGGGGCTTTTCCTAGGCTGCGAGGGTGCCGTGCTGGGGAACGCAGACCGTGGACGCCGAGCGCCACTGCAGCGTACGCTCCAGACAGGTGAGTTGTGCGCAGCGGGCGGCAGTGCAGCCTCGGGAGCTGCCGGACGCCCACCCTGACCTTCCAAGTCTCCGGACGTGGGCGCCGTTTACTGGGCATCAGCCACGCGACAGTCAAGTGCCTGTGCGTGTGTATCATCACCTTGGTTTCAGAAGAGGAAACCAAGGCCCTGGGAGGCTTGGTCGCGTGGTCACGAGGAGGAGCCAAAGCCGCTTCATCTGGCACCAGCGTGCTCTGCGCCATCCACCAGGGCCCGGTCACTCCCGCGGCTCCGCCCTGCAGGCTCTGACCCGTCCCCCTCCCACGTGGCTTGCCCTCCCCTCCCTGGTTCTCCCTGCTCCTCGTCCCATCCGTCCATGACCTCGAGTGACCTTGACCCTCTAGGCCTCGGCCACCTGCTCCCCGGGTCAGGCACACCTGGGCTCTGGCTCCCACCGTGAGCCTCCGTTCCGCCCTCGGCCTCCCCCCTTGCCCTCTCCTCTCGTCACCATCACCCGCTGGGCCTGAGCAGTCCTGTCTCCTCCCCTCCCCTCTCTGCCCCCATCCCCCCCACCCCCCCACCCCCGGGGCCCAGTGTCCACCTGTCCAGCCTGGCCTCCCCTCTCACCGCGTCCATCAGGCTACCAGTCGCTGACTCTAATTAAAAGGACACACGGAAAGCACTCGACCGGCCCTGACCCCGGTCCCCCCTCTAATTTTCTCCTACCTCATCGCGTTATCCCCAAGCTCACTCACGCCTGCTTAGAGTCTGTTTCAGCACAGCCAGGGTGATGCTGTTAAGACGTAATTCACCTTCCCTCTGCACAGAAGCCTGTCCTACCGCCCGACTTCCCTCGGCGTGAAGGCCAAAGCCCCCCACGCCACCCACACGCGTGCTCGTGCTTTGGCCTCCGTCGCCTCTCCTCTGCCTGCCTTCCCTCGAGCCGCGCCGGGTCCTCGCGGTTCTCAGATTCGCCAGGCAGGCCTGCCTCACCCCAGGGCCTGGGCACTTACTGCTGCCTCAGCCTCGCTGGGCCCGGTTCTGAGGATGAGCCTGGCCGGCCGATGGGGTGGGCGTCGCTAAGGAAAGGGGCTGGGGTGCGGGGTCTGGAGGCTGCCGGCCTCCACCCCTGTCCGGGCCGTCTGTGTGATGCCGCGGGGCCTGTGTGACATCACAGCCGCGGGGCGGGCCTTCCACTGGCCAGGAGCAGTGGGGGGGGAGGCGGCGGCCAGGCTCTTGTTTGATCCGAGAGCTGCCGTCCGCGTGAGCGTGACCGTGAGCTGTGTGACTGGAGCTCAGCCGGGGACGGGCCCGCCCGGCCTCCTCCCTCCCTGGCGCAAACTGCGCTGTGGCCCGGCCTCCGGGTCCCCTGTGCTGACTGCTGTCTCCCCCAGATTCCCTTGACCCCCTGGCTGTCCTTCAGCTGCTGCGATGAGATACGCTCCAGAATTCAAGAAGTCCCCCTCGCACCTCCTGAAGACATTTGCCGGTAACAGGCCGGGCCGCGCAGGGCTCCGGGGAGGCTGTGGTTTCCCAGCCACGAGGCCCGGCGCAGGGGCGGCGGGAGGGTGCGCGGGGGCCGAGCGGGAAGCGGGGAGGGCCAGCCCGGAGCGGGGGGAGGGCCAGCCCGGAGCGGGGGAGGGCCGTGTGCATCCCGTGGGAACACCGCCTGTGCGGAGGGGACGGGGCCGGGCCTCGGGGGCCGGGGACACGCAGCCCTTGAGGGGTCGTCTGCGGGTCCAGTTCTGCCTGGCAGTCCCGCAGCTTCGCACCCACACTGCCCCACCGCTGCCCTCTCTCCGTCAGGTCACCCGTCCAGGGACCCCTCGGAGGGACATGCCCCCGAGTGACCCAGGGATCCGGGGCCTCGGACACCGGGCCAGGCGGAGGGCAGCAGGGTGGAGCCGCTCCCTGGAGAGGGCAGCATGGTCATGGGGCCGAGATGGGGTCACACAGAGGTTCCCAGGAAGGAGGGCCCAGCTGGGGGTGGGCGCCACCGCGCAGACAGGGCCCAGGGAGCCTCCCCAGGTGCTCGCTTCCCGGAAGAAACGCTCCGCGGAAACCTGACGTGAAGAAAAATGCCTAAAAGCACACGTGGTTTCCCAACTATGTACCGAGGGAATTTCCCCCAGTGGGAGGCTCTCTCCCGGGGACCCGGGCACCCTGACACCCTCCGGTGCCCTGACCCTGCGCCCTGGTCTGTCTGGGGAGCCCTGATGCAGCCACGCGGGACACGTGTCCCTCTCACATCTGAGACCCGCGTCACGTGCTGGGCTCAGGTCCAAACCCACGTGTCACTTGTCTGGGCACAAGGGTCCAGGCCTCCTGAACTGCAGAAGCCAAACCAGGGGAAGGAGGTGGGGAGGGGACCCACGGGGCCGTCGCAGCCGGGCCAGGCCATGCAGGGGCTCTGAGGGGCCGTCCGGGTGCCGGGTGTCCCTTCCACCTGGAAGCTCGGGTCTGGGAAGCGCCGTGGATTCTGGAACCCAAGAGGACCCCGACGAGGGTATAATGGGTGTGGGATGCCCCGCGGTCCAGGGGCACAGGACCGGCTGCCGTGCTGCTTCTCGAGCCCCCCTTTTCCTTATGAGCCACTCTGCAGAAATAACCCAAATGGTCTGTGCGGCGCTTTACAGTTTGTAGGGCGCTTTCGCAGAAACGATTGCAATTTTCACGGCCCCTCTGTGAGGGAATCAACGTTGGCTTTAGACCGACAGGCAGAGTGGACAGAGGTGCACAGTAGGTCAACAGCGGAGAGCACAGGCCGCACGGCCAGGTCCCCGGGTCAAGCCCTTCCTCCCCACGCTGGCTTGACCTTCACTCCCTCACCTCTAACACTGGCGGGCGTGAGGAGGGTCTCTGAAGAGGGGCTGCTGGAACGATCAAAGGAGATAGAACTTGGAGAAATCCCCGAGGGGGCTCCTTGCAGCCCTGACACACTTGAAGCAAAACCCAGCACAGCTCACGTCCCCTCACAGTCTGCAGGGACCGAGCCCTCGCCCGAGACCTTGGCGACCACGGCGACCACGGCCCAGGAGCCAGCACAGCCCTGCCAGCCCCGGGCCAGTGGGCCGGCTCTGGCCCCCAGGCTCCGGCTGCAGGGCGTCCCCAACTCTGTCCAGCCTTCCGTCTGCAGCGGTGGCCTCCGCAGCACAGGCCCCACGACGGGGAGGCCGAGGAGACGGGATGGGGCGCACCTGGAGTAGGGGTGTCCTGGGACATGGAGGAAAGGGCATGGGAGGGCGGCAGGTTTCCCTGGAATCCCACAGTCTGAGAGAACAAACTCCCCCCACCGACCCGAGGAAGACGGCGTTCCCTGGAGACTCAGGAAAGGGTGGGCCCTGCTCCGCGCCCGCCCGGGGAGACCGTGTTTACTGCTGATGGGCACCTGCTCAGAGCTGAGACCCTGCGGTCCTTCGCCCTCCGCTGCAAGGCACGTGCCTTCCTGGCACTATACTTTCTGTCCTTTCGATTCGACTTTTAAATTCTGAAATAATCCTCATGTTGGTCATTTTAACTCAGTCTGCGCTTAAATGTGGATTAAGAACATGTTACTGCCCGAACTCCCAAACACCCATTGTATTAGGTCTTTGTTTCCCAATTGCTTTGTGGAGCGCTGAGCCCGGCGAGCTCTCCGCCGGGATGCGTTATCTCCTTAATCACTGGGGGACCGCGCATTATTCTGTGTGTGTCATCAACTTGACATTGTCGTGGTCAGAAGTCTAATTCATTCCAGATCTGAGTTTCAAAGTGAGACGTATATGATGCATAATGAAAACTGTAACAAAACCCACCACGCAAACCCGCGAGCTCCCCCTCCCTGCCCCGCGTTCCTTCGAGTCAGAGGGGGGCTGGGTATCGGGGTAATGTCCGTGTGTGTCTGCTTTGCAGTGTGCGACATCCCTCTGTACGACATATGTGACTACAACGTCACCAGAGATCGGTGCCAGGAACTCGGGTGCTGCTTTTATAAAGGCATCTGCTATGAGAAGGCCATTCCCAGTAAGTATCCAGCCAGGCCCGCCCTGGCGGACAAAGCCACGCAGGCCAAGAACGGCCTGCTTCCCTCTCCCGGGTCTCCGTTGCTGTTCGGGCCTCTTTCTTTGTTCCGTGGTCACATCGCCCTGCTCGGTGCAGCTGCAGGAGAGACGGCTCTGAGGGCCTGGGCCTGGGACTTCAGCCACCGGAAAAAGTCCACTCCCGGGTGGGCCAGACGTGCTGTTGAAGAGGCTTATTTGAGATCCCTCCATCCTGGGGGGGCGAGAGGGTGTAGAAGCCTGGGTTGGAGGAGACGGTTCTGCAAAAGCAGCTGGCTCGGGGCGGGGCCCCTGCGGCTGTGCGCGAGGGGAGGCCTGACCCAGGCGGGAGCTGGAGCCCTGAGGACCCAGGACAGACCCCCAACTGGGGTCAGGATGAAACATAGACCTGACACTGAGCTTGGCTGCCGGTCCCTGAAGCCCAGGATGTGCCTGGGGAGGTGGAACTAGTAGGAGGGCCTGGGATCGGGAGGGGGCCCGAGCTGGGGGGGAGGCCGGGCCCTCCCAGTCAGACAGCAAGGGAGGCACCCAGGACTCAGAGGGCAGCAGGAGGGGCGAGGGGGGAGGAGGAGGTGAGCTGGGTCTCCTGGCCCAGAAGGGATGCCCTAACGACGCTTTCTGGATACTTCCCCACACTTCTGCCTCTGGAATTGTCTAAATTAGTATTTCCAGACACTCAAATTCTACTTGACGGTTGATGCTTTTCCTTGCCCTGTATGCATCCCTTTTAGAAACGGGGGTGAGGGCTCTAGGACTTTGGGGAAGGGGTAAACACGTCCCTGGAACAGGGCAGCCTGCAGGAGACCTCACCGGGGAGGAGGAATGTGTCCCCAGATACAGAAAGCTGGCCATGGACCCTCAGCTCCAATGCTCTGAGAAATGTGTCCTGTACCCTCCTCCGCCCTCACCCCTCGGGGGTCAAGGGCGCAGCTGTGTCCTGTGACTTTCCGGGATTTCTTCTTCCCTTGTTTCTCCTCTGCGGTCCCAGCTGGGCTCAGCCGCCCACCCCCAAGGCCTGCCTTCTCGTTCCTAGACACAGGAAGTCAGAAACATTACCCTCGGGGCAGCCCCATCCCACAGACTCAAAACCTTCCGCCAGCTCCTTCAAGAAGTGATATTCTGGGCTTCCCTGGTGGCGCAGTGGTTGAGAATCTGCCTGCCAATGCAGGGGACACGGGTTCGAGCCCTGGTCTGGGAAGATCCCACATGCCGCGGAGCAGCTGGGCCCGTGAGCCACAACTACTGAGCCTGCGCGTCTGGAGCCTGTGCCCCGTAACGGGAGGGGCCGCGATAGTGAAAGGCCCGCGCACCGCGATGAAGAGCGGTCCCCACACCGCGATGAAGAGTGGCCCCCGCTTGCCGCAACTAGAGAAAGCCCTCGCACGAACCGAAGACCCAACACAGCCAAAAATAAATAAATAAATAAATAAAGTAGCTATAACATGGGTTGAGGGACTTGCCTGCTTAGTAAAAAAAAAAAAAAAAAAAAAAAAAAGAAGCTAAAGCATTGGCAAGATCCGGGTTCAGCCAAAGGGAGCGCAGTGTCTTCCTTTATGGTGGAGATTTGGTGTGTAGGGCCAAAGCGGAGTCAGTTTAGCTCAAAAAGAGGCAGAGAAGAGGCCACAACGAACACTCCTCATAGCTGGGAGGATTTTCTGGTGACAATTTCTCCTTCAGATCTTGAGTTAGAAGACTTGGGACCAGATCTCCTTACTCATCCCACCTGCCACCTTCAGGGACCCCAGCACCCCTAGGATCCCACACCCCTTCCCCTGTACCTGAAGATAGAAGCAATTGGAAGTTACCTCCTTTGGTTGTTATTTTTACTGAGATAGAATTCTCATGCCGTAAAATTCACCCTTTTAAAGTGTATAATTCAGTGACTTTTAGTATATTCACAAAGTTATACACTATAAATTCCAGAACATTTTCATTATCCCCAAAAGAAACCTGCACCCACTGAACCATCACCCTATTCCCCTCCCCCTCCAGTCCCTTGTAACCACCAATCTGTGTCTATGGATCTACCTGTTCTGAACATTTCATACACATGGAATCATACCATATGGGGTGGCCTTTTGTGTCTGGCTTCTTTCACTTACATAATGTTTTCAAGGTTCATCTATGATGTACCATGTGTCAGTACATCATTCCTTTTTATGGCTGAATTATATTCCATTGCCTGGATGGACCACATTTTGTTTATCATTTGTCTGTTGATGGGCATTTGGGTTGTTTCCACTTTTTAGCTATTATGAATGAAGCTACTATGAACAAATGCACACAGATTTTACATGAACATGTTCTCAATTCTGGACCATATATTAACTCTATTTTAAAATTTTGAGGAAATGTCAAACTAGTTTCCAAGTGGCTGTACCATTTTACAGTCTAAAGCAGCAGCATATGAGGGTTCCAGTTTCTCCATCTTCTCACCAACACTTTTCATCCGTCTTTTTGATTATACGCATTGTAATGGGTGTGAAGTTATATTTCATTGTCATTTTGATTTGTATTTCCCTAATGAGTAATGACGAGCTTATTTTCATGCGCTTATTGACTGTTTGTGTATCTTCTCTGGTGAAAAGTCTATTAAAATCCTTTGCTCAGTTTTGAACTGGGTTAATTATCTTTTTATCGTGGAGTTGTAAGGGCTATTCATATATTCTCGTAGACCCTTTTCAGATATATGATTTCAAATACATTCTCCCAAATCTGTTGACTGTCCTTTCACTTTCTTGATAGCATCCTTTGAAGCACAAAAACTTTCAGTTTTGATGATGTCCAGTTTATCTATTTGTTCTTTGGTTGCTTGTGCTTTGGGGGTTTTTATCTAAGAAACCATTGTCTAATTCAAGGTCACAAAGATTTACATTTAGGATATCTTCTAAGGGTTGTGTAGTTTTATCTCATACATTTCCGTCTTTGATACAGTTTGTGTTCATTTTTGTACGTGGTGTGAGGCAGGGGTACAACTTCATTCTTCTACAGATGTCCAGTTTTCCCAGAACCATTTGTTGATAAGACTGTTCTCCACTGAATTGTCTCCACAGCCTTGTTGAAATCAATTGCTCCTAAGTGTGAGGGTTTATTTCTAGACTCTCAATTCCATCCCATTGATCTATGTGTCTATCTTTAATCAGCACCGCCAGGCTTTGATCACTGTAGCCCTGTAATAAGTACTGAAATGTGAGTCCTCCAATTTTGTTGTTCATTTTCAAGATTGTTTAAGTTATTATGGGTCCTTTGAATTTCCATATGAATTCTAGGATCCCTTGTCAATTTCTGCAAAAAGCCATCTGGCATTTTGATAGGGATTGTGTTCAATCTGTAGATAATTTGGGGGAAGGTGTAAAGGGGTATTGCTATTTTAGTAATATTAAGTTTTCTCGTCTTCTGAATAGTGGATGTTTTCCACTTTATATTGTTTTAAATTTCTTTCAATAATATATTGTAGTTTTCAGTATGCTAATCTGTTTTTGTTTTATTAAAGTTATTCCTACTTATTTTATTCTAATGTTATTGTAAATTGAATTGTCTTTTCAATTTTATTTTCAGATTGTATATAGAATCCTAGGTATATATGCAGTAGAATTGAAAGGTTGCTAGTGTATAGAAATAACATAAAATTTGTATGTTGATCTTGTATCCTGCAACCTTCTTGAACTTGTTTATTAATTCTTGTCATTTTTTAGTTTATTTCTTAGAATTTTCTACATATAAGATCATATCATCTGCACATAGAGATAGTTCTACTTCTTCCTTTCCAATCTAGATGGTTTTATTTCATTTTCCTGCTAGAACTTCAGTACAGTGGTGAATAGAGGCAGTGAAACTGGACATCCTTGTCTTGATTCTGATACTTGGGGGAAGCTTTCAGTGTTTCACCATTAAGTACCATGGTAGCTTGGGTTTTATTATATATCATTTATCAGGTCAAGGAAGTTCCCTTGTCTTCCTAGTTTTTTGAGTATTTTTATCATAAAAAGATGTTGGATTTTATCAAATTCTTTGCATCTATGAGCACCTCAGGTGTGGTCTTTTTGTGTGTGTGTGTTATGAAAAGCACTTTTAATTCTGTATAGGATTTAAAAGACAAAAGCATAAAAATAACTAACTATAAACTATGTTAATGGATACAATTTATATAAAGATGTAATTTGTGACATCAATATAAAGTAGGGGTGGGAAGATGCAAAAGAGGTATTTTTTTTGAATTTTATTTTATTTTATTTTTTATACAGCAGGTTCTTATTAGTTATCTATTTTATACATATTAGTGTATATATGTCAATCCCAATCTCCCAATCCATCCCACGACCACCACCCCCCCTCAGGGGTGGTCTATATTACTTATGTAGATTTGAGTTACTATCTAGTGTCCTTTTCTTTCATCCTGGAGGACTCCCTTTAGTATTTCTTGTAAGGCAGGTCTGCTAGTGCTGAATTCTCTCAGTTTTTGTTTATCTGGGAATATCTTAATTTCTCCTTCATTTTTGAAGGATAAGTTTATAAAATTCTGAGTTGACAGTCTGTCAGCACTTTGAATATTTCATCCCATTGCCTCTGCCCTCTATGGTTTCTGGTGAGAAATCTGCTGATTATCTTAAGGCTTCTTTATACACAGCATGTCGCTTCTCTTATGCTGCTTTCAAGGTTCTATTTTGACAGTTTATCATGTGTCTAGGCGTGGATCTCTTTGATTTTATCCTACTCAGAGTTCATGAGCTTCTTGGGAATGTAGATGAATGTTTATCAAATTTAGGAAGTTTTTGCCATTTCTTCAAATATTCTTTCTGCCCTCTCCTCTCCCTCTGGGACTCTCATCCTACATATTTGGTACACTCCATGGTGTCCCACAGATCTCTGAGGTTCTATTAAGTTTTCTTAATTTGATTTTCTTTCTGTTACTCAGACTGGTTACTCTCAATGGACTTATCTTCAGGTTTGCTGACTCTTTTGCCTGCTCAAATCTACCATTGAGGTCCTCTGGTGAGATTTTCATTTCCATTATTATACTTTCAACTTCAGAATTTCTATTTGGTTCTTTTTTTAAAATTAAATAATTTCTATCTTTTTGTTGATATTCTCCATTTGGTGAGATATCATTCTCATACTCCAGCTCTTTAGATATAGCTTCCTTTATTTCTTTGAACATATTTAAAATAAAGTCTTTGCCTAGTAAGTCTAACATCTGGGCTTCCTGGGGGACCATTTCTGTGGATGGCCTTTTTCCATGGACATGGCCATATTTTCTTATTTTGCATGTCTCGTATTTTTTGTTGACAGTAGACATTTTAAATAATATAATGTGGCAACTCTGAAAATCAGGTTCTCCTGCCTCCCCAGATCTCTTGCTCTTGCTATTGTCATTGTTTCATGACTTTTCTGGATGAATTCTGTAACGTCTGTATTCTTTGTGGTGTGTACTCATTGAAGACTCTGCTTGGTCAGCCTAGTGGTCAGACTAATGGCTGGACAGAAATCTCTGTAAACACCTGGAAACAATTATCTCTCAGTCTCTGCTGAGGGCCCTGTGTGTGTGTTGGGACCCACCTTCTACACTCAGCCAGATAGTTCCCAACTCTACCTTAACCTTCACTTCCTGCTTGCACAGAACCTCAAGGTCAGCCAGCAGTGCAAGCTTGGAGCCTTCTCAGGTCTTTCCTAGGTATGTGCACAGCCCTGGACGTGCCCACTGCCTTCTAGGTTCCAAGGACTATGTCACAGCTTTCCAAACCTCCCTGTAGACAGATCATCCCCCAGGTTTTCCCTCTAAGCTTTTTGGTCAGCCTGTTGTTTGCCCCCAACTGCTATCAACCACCTCAGCCATCGTGATTCTCAACAATTGCCTCTGATTATTCCAGCAAATGGCTGAGGGAAAGGCTGTTCACACTACATGAGCTCCAAGTCAAGTCACATAAAGACAACCTTGTGAGTGGGATCTTCCAGTGAAGCACCAGATGGAACAAAGGGTGACCATTTTCTGGGAATGGGACTTTGAAGGAGCTTCAGTCCTGTTCCTTACCCTCCGGTGGTACCAAGCTGCTGGTTGTCACCAGGACTGTGGGCTGTAGGTTTTCATGACTGTCATGGAACTGGAGAGAGGGCAGGAGAGGTGGGAACAGGCATGTTAAAATGTCCAAATATCACTGTTGTTGCTGAGATTCATCTGTTCATCTTGAATAAAGAGACTGCTGCAAGATTTTGGTTAATTTCCAAAGTTTTGAAAAAGTTTATTACCTTAATTTTGGCCCTTGTTCTCATTGCTTTTCTGAAGGAGGGTATTTTGGGGCAGGGGCTTCTGCTCTGCCATTTTTTCTGATGTCACCCTGAAAGTTAATTTTGGGCTTTAATGGACCTCTAGTCCAGTTGTACACAATGGGGTAGTGAGAGAGGTACCACAAGATATAGTACTTTTTTTTTTTTTTTTTAAAGGAGTTCATTCTCCTCCATCTATCTCATTGTAAAACCCATGGCATCTTACTTGAGAGAGCTGGATGAGTCTCAGGTCTTCCACTGTTGAATGACCCACCACATTGCTGCATCCCAGCCGCTCGTTCACTGGGGGATGTGACAGGTACTCCTGAAGCTGATTTCATGGCACTGAGTGGTGGTTTGGCCATAATTTGCTGCTTTTTGCACTTGTCATCCTTTTGTTGCTTTGTGGTTTTAGCGGTTGGACGCACACACATATCACTATTTGGAGAGCAGCCGATGATTAATCTGGCTCACTTCATTTCCATCACGGAGTTTTGCTTCTTAGAGGACTCTGGTGTCCTAGGCACGTATGCAACTTAATTTTTCTGAGACGTTTACCGCATGGGGCTCCTCAAATCAGGAAACATTAACAACCAAAGGGTATGTGAGTTTGTTCCTTCAATCGTCTACATATAAAGAGGCAAAAGGCATTCAATTCCCAGGTCAAGTTACAGGCCAGGGCATAGTCTTTGGCCATTAATTGTCCCAATTTACTCACATCCTAATGAAATGGAGCCCTAACAGCATAAAGCAATGAAATGGATCATTCAAGGAAGAATGCAGCCAGCAAAGGAACAGAAATCCAAGCTGCTGCTGCTGCTTTTTCTTTATTTTTCATCTGTTCCATCCCCTGAGCATCTTCTCATCAGAGTTTTATTGTGGGAGTTGGCCATTTTGTAAATGTTAGTATTTCAGACATCATTTAAATTAGAACAATCACCTGATGCCTGTCACTTATTTGAAAAATGAACCTTATTCTTTATAGCACCTTAATTATTAGTGTCCTTAAGGAACCCAGAAAAGAACACAAACTGAAGAATTTTTGTCCTTGCAGAGGGCTCATTGTTCTGCAAGTGGGTATGTCATTTTTGCATGGAGGTGAGTATTAATCCTTTTTCCACTCTTTCAATTATAATAAATGAGATGTGTGAGCTAGGCTTTTTCTTCAGACTTCTTTCAAGCTCAAGAGGTTGGGCCATCTGTGGGAAGAGTCTGGGCAGTGAGCCCTGCATTTGGGTTCTCACCATGCCCTCAAATTATTTTTCATTTCTTTGACATCCTTCTCATTCAAGACGGCGAGCGAACCTTTGTACTGTGTAAGTTGTAGTATTCGGTGACAGGGTATTATGAGTTCTTTGTGCACGTAATTCCATGTTATGAAAACCTTTCACCAACTTCTTAAATTGGCTGGTTTGAAGTGCACATTGTGTTGTGGCATAATCTGTATTATTAGGAACATGAACTTGGGGAATTAGCATTAGATCTTTGAGAAAGAATTGGGAATTCAAAGAGGATGACTTGCTTTCATTCCTCAGTCTTGATTGTAGGGTACAGTATTTAACCTGTCATTTCTTCTAAGTGTTTGACTTCAGTTTCTTCATGGGACTTGCTGAGACGATTTCAAAACTTTTGTTTAACTGTATTTGGGGGAGGACTTGCCAAGATATTCCTTCAGTTGCTGCTGTTTCTGAGTGATCAATCATAGTATGTGTTTTATGATAAATCACACATATTGCTTGTAACAAATAGCGTGCTGGCCAGAGACTGTGCAGAGAGAATCATTGAGATTCAATCTCTGCCTTCAGGAGCTTGACCTCAAGAACAAAAAGTACTCGCACATGTAAAGATGCAGAAGACATGCTGACAGTAGAAAACTAAATCATTGACTAAATATGTGTGTCTCACTAACAGGGATTCACTTACATACAGATTCTGAATTTCTTTCACGAACCAGGACACAAAACCACACTAAGGAATATACACTCCTTGGAATTCAAGAATTCGTGGGTTGCCTTCTTGTCCCTTAAAATCTCCTAATTCGCACTTTGTTTGTTTCAATTCCATTCATTCGACATCGTTTAAAGCGTACTTTGTGTCAAGGCCTAGGACCCCCTGTATTAGTTATCTATCGCCGTGTGACAGATGACCCCAAACTCAGTGGCCTCAAGCAACAACTGAGGGGCTTAGCTGGGTGGTTTGGGCTCAGGTGACTCATGGGAATTGTAGTCAAGATTTCAGGAGGCTGCGCCAGTCGTCCGAGGCCGGCCTGGGGCTGCACCATCTGCCCCGTGGGTCTCACCTTGTCACAAGTCTGCCTGCACGTCCTTCTACATGAGACGGTCTTCCCCACAGCCAGCGAGCGGCGAAAGAGCAGAGTAGGAGCCACGGTGACTCGGACCTCGCCTTGGGGGTTCAGAGGTCAGCCCCATACACCGCAGAAGCGTCTACACCCGCAGAAGCGTCTACACCACGGTGTAAATTCCAGGAGGCGAGAATCACTGGAGGCATCTCGGAGGCCCTGGAGATTCGGGAGTGAACCCAGGTGCACGCATTTCCACGGGAAAGGCCTCATGGAAAGAAAGAAGCCAACTGATCGGAAAGAGCCTCCAACAGGAAGTTTCCTAATTTGGTCACCGTTGCGGGGAGGCAGACTGTATCCAGCCCCAGGTCTCCCCCGAACCCCGCCCTCTCCCTGTGAACTCCCGAGCGTGAGCGCCTGCTGTATACCCAGCCTCTGCTCGCTGAGCACCAGCAGTTCCAGGAAACTGAGCATCTGCGTTTCCATCTCTGAGCTATTTGGCTTCAACCCCTTTCAGTTTTCTGACTTCAGCCCCACATCGAGGACCCCCGTGCCCCCCACGACTGCCAGAGCCCCTGCAGATTAGCCAGTGCAGGTCCCACTGGAGTCATCTTCGCATCCTGGGAGGCAGCTTTCTCTAGAACCATCGCTTACCTTCTGTTCTGGGTTGGACTGTGTCTCCCGAGGAGAGATGCTAAAGCCCTAGCCTCCAGTACCTGTTGTGTGACCTTGTTTGGATGTGATGTTAAGATGGGGTCATCCTGGAGGAGGTGGGCCCTTGTTCCAACATGACTGGTGTCTTATAAGAGGAGACGCAGAGACACAGACTCGGGAGACACAGACTCGGGGAGAATGCTCGGTGAAGGCAGACACACAGGGACGGCGGCCGTGTGATGACGGAGCCAGAGGTGGGGTGATGCGCTCACATGCCTGGGGTTGCCGGGAGCCACAGGAGCTGGAAGAAGCAGGAAGGATCCCCACCTCCACCCCCCAGAACCTTCAGAGGGAGCACGGCCCTGCCGTCGCCTTGGCCTTGGGCTTCTGGCCTCCAGGCTGTGAGCCGATACACTTCTGTGGTTTCGAGCTGCCCAGTGGTGGAGCCCCTCCGTCATCACAGCCCCAGGAAAGCACTGCCCAAGCGGGGACACTCTGTCTGATGATGTTATTACTGGTTAAGGTGAAATGGTTCAGAGGGAGGAAGAAGTAAGAGAATTGAAGCAAATCACGTCACTCGAGGTCGGCGTTTGCAAGCCCGCCGGTTGCCTTCCTTTGAAAGGGCGGAAGGGCAGTCGGAGAGAGGCCAGCAATGCCGGTGGCCCAGCAAGTGTCACCGTGCACGAGCTCCTCCTGGCGCCATGCTGGCGGGCGTGCTCGCGTTCGCTCCTTTCAAGTCCTGGCGTGAGCCTGATGAAGGGAACGTGGAGGGTGGGACCGGGGCGGAAGGCTGTCTGATTACTGAGTGCAGCAGCGCTCACGCAGAACTGCCGGGCCTCAGGAGCCGTGGGTGCCGCCCCTCGGTTGCCCGAGCGCCGAGCCAGCCGGCGGGTGGAGGCCCACCGTCAGTCCTCGTGGGAGGCTGGTCCCCAGGCCCGCCTGTGAGCCTGGGCGCCGCGAGGCCCCTGCGGTGGGGAAGCCCTGGGGAAGGCTTGGGGGGCTCGCCCAGCTCCTCCTTCCCCCCCCTTCCCCGGCGTGGAGAGGGGCCAGGAATTGACCCCAATGCATGCTCCCGCACAGGGAAGCGCCAGGGTAGCGGTTGCCCCTGGGGCACCTTGAAAGGCTCAGGTTCTTCTGTCGGGGGTGGGTTTTGAGAAGACGTGAGCAACTTGGGGCAGTGCACACCCCTCGCTAATAAAGGAGGGCTCAGTCCATGAAATTTGACATCAGACCTGCGGGATTTTGGGGGTCACCCAAAATCATCTCCTAATGTTTTGGGACAATTGACCTGAGTATTGAGGGGCCATTTCCAGGGAGCTGGAGGCAGGGCGCGGGCCTGGGCACAGGAGGCAAGGAGGCCGCGTGCTGCTCTTTCTGGAGGACAGACCAGGGATCCTCTCCCCACAGCTGTCCTCAGGGGTCCTCTGGGAGCCACGGGCTGCCCTGAGTGCCTGCAGGTGGAGCCTTCTTCCCTCTGCGAGTGGCTTGGATCCTGGACGTGTTTCCGGGGGGGAGAAGGTGGAGAGGCGGGTGCTCAGGGCGGAGCTGGGCCTCAGGGGCAGGTGGAGGGCGTGGCCGACTCCGGGAAGCATCCCTTTGGGGATGGACCTGGGTCCAAATGATGAACTGAAATTGCTTTCCAGCTTATGTGCAAGTGTTTTCCGCCTTGATCGTGATCATCGCCGGGGCCTTTATCATCACCATTATTTACAGGTCAGTGCTTTCGTTCTCTGAGCCTCACCTGCAGACCCGAGAGGGAGAGGAACTCGATGGTGCGGGCGGGAGGCTCCCCAGCCTTGCCATGGGGAACGAGGAGGGCCCTCTGTGGACGCGAGCCTGCTGGGGGGACCAGCCTATGTCCCCGGCGCTCTTGATAGCAATGCCAGTGGCATCGAAGGACACCTGACATCTCCAGGTTGGCTCGTCCCGCCTCAGCCTCATGGCCAGCGAGCGCTGGGTCTGCAGAGCCCCGGCCGCTGGTCCACACCCAGGCTGCCCTGTCCTTCAGCCTGTGATGGTCGTGATGCAGCTGTGTGCTCAGACCCGAGTCCCCGGGCGGTGGCAGTGGTGAGGACTCACCAGGCCCTGGCAGTCACCTGTGGTCCACGGGCAGGACTGGAGTCCAGCCATCATGCGGGGCCCTGGCACCTGTGACAGGAACAAAAGCCACTGAGATTAGTTGAGTCACTGCGTCCAACAAGGAGGAAAACCGCTGTCCTCCTCCGAGTGGTGCCAGGTGGCGTCTAGATGGACGGGCCTGGCTGTGACCTGCACGTGACGCTCCCTGTTCTGTCCTGGGAAGCCGGGGTGCCACGTGCCGAGTCTGTTTAGAGCACGTGTAAGAAACAAAAACGAAGACTATTAAGACAAAGCATTTATCTTGGCAAATACACGTTCATGATCATGAAGCCTGTGTTTTTAGGGGCACGTCCTGGCGGAGGGCTGGGCGGCCCATAGAGTTTTCCACCCTTAATTTCTCTGATTGTGATAAAAACTCTCTTTCCATCAGAGTTGTCCAAGAGAGTAGGAGAGAAAAGGAAGTCCCTACAGAGGTACCTTTGTCCTCCAAGTCCAGCGCTACAGTGGAAATGGTGCCCTCGGGCGAGCGGCCGGCGGGGTCGAAGGCCCCGAGCACAGAGCCGTCGCACAAGAGCCTGGAGAGCGGTAGGGAGGAGGGTAAGGTGGCGGGAATGACCAGCTTTACTTCCTCGGCGGTCTTTGGTGAAGACACTCGGCAGCCATGTCAGCCCTTCTGCAAGTTATACTTGTTTTTTAGTTTGGACAAAAGTCTATCTTCTCCAGCTGGGAGGGGCGGGTTTGCAAGGCAGATTCTGCCCTCAGCACGGGCTTCCCGTCCACAAGGCCATTCCCTCCTGGAAACATCGCCTTCCCTCTCCTGCCCTCCATGTCCCCGCAGACACATCCTGCCGGGGCGTGGGCAGCGGGAGTGCCGGCTGAGCCGCAGCCCAGGTGCTGGCTGGCGGCGTGAGAGCGTCTCCTTCTGCAGCGCCTGCAGCTGTGAAGTGTCTCCCCGCTGCTCTGGTTTCCAGGAAGCCCAGTTGCTTGTCTGGTCACTCACCCTCTTAGGCGGCCTTTGGCCGGAGCCCCTGGCAGGTTAGAGAAGAGTGTCCTCAGTGATCGGCTCTGCCCTGGGCCACGTTCGTGCGGGAGCTCCGTCTAGGGCTCTTGGTATCACGGGTCACAAGGCGTGGCTTTCCTGGAGCAGTGAACGGCCTGCCCCGACGTCTTCAGGGACCTGGACGAGGCCCCTGGCGGATGTGCGGGCCCGGCGCGCACCTTCTCGGGGTGCCCCCTGCGGGGAGAGGTGCAGATGCTTCTCCCCCGGGAATGAGTGGAGAGACTCGGGACAGCAGAGACACCCCGCCACCAGACTTGCTTTGGAGTGAATCATGGCCAAGTGTGTGCCATGTAGCTGTGTTCACAGGCCTTGAAGAAATTCCCCTGGGGTGGCCGAGCATTCCATTCAGAAGCCACTTCTTTTTATTTTGTTCTTCATCCCGCAGCACTGGCCATACCAGAAGACGAAGAAACTGAGGACTGAGGTGCGTGCTGGGGACCAAGTGAAGATGGGAGGGAATCTCTGAAAGAAATGGGGCAGCAGGGGAACGGCTGTTGAAATATGTTATGCAATGGCCACCCGATGAGAAAAAATAAAAATATCTCGAAAGCTTCGTGTTCCGTGCTGTGTACCCAGGGCTGGAGTTTTACCTTCAGAGGCAGGAAGCCGTCGGAGCTGAGGCCATGCACCAGGAGCTTTCATTTCTGACGCTCGGCTTGGTACTGACCCCGGGACCGGCAGCTCACAGTGCTGACTGAGCACTGAGGCCCCCTTTGCAGGGCACAGGCTACAGCTTCACCGGGCGGGTTGCCACTCAGACCCACAGGGAGGGCAGGCCTTGCCCAGCAGGAGCAGCATGACACCGCCCAGGGTCCCCCTCCTGTGACAGGACGCACATGGGTTCAGCGTGACTGACACATGCTAAGTGTGGGTGATGCCAGCCCAGGGAGACCCCGTGGTCTTGGAGAATCCCTGCTTTTCTGTTGGAAACTTGCATTCTCCAGAGCTGCACAAAGGGATTATTTGGATAAGAAATCGCACAAAAAAGCCCCTAGAAGCCCTCGTTTCTTTTCTAGCTGGTAAATTCTAGCGCATGTGGATGTGAATGGTGGTGGGTCAGGGTCTTACTGCCCCTTCCGCCTCACAAGCGTCCTGCTGACCTTGGTTGTCACCCTCGGGTTGGTCTCGGTCAGGTGTCAGCACCCCGGTCATAAAGGACCAGATAGCAACTATTTTAGGCTCTGCGGGCCCTGCGTCCCGACACCTCTTCAACTCTGCTGGTGAGGCATCCAGGCGGCCACAGGTGATGGAAATGCCTGGGTGGATGTGGCAGGTTCCAATAAAATCTTTTTTATGAGAACAGGTAACAGGGTGGACGTCCCCGCCGGCCGTGGTTTGTCATCCCCGAGTCCTGAGATACTAGAAGTGTGTTTGTGTGACCTGGGTACCTGTGAACTCCTTGGACTATCTCTGAATAAAGGGGAAGATGCCCAAGGCCTTGGCCAGTGAATGGGGGCGAGCTCTGTCTATAGATTCGTGCTGTCCAGAGGGAGTCTGGTCCCTACCTGGCCTGGGCTGGACCACCGCTTGCAGAGATGAGGGGGATTAGATGCCCCAGAAGCAGCACTTAAGCCCCGAGTTTCGGTGCAGGGCACGCCTACTGCAGAGCTTCTGCCTTTAATGGGAAATGGAGTGTGTTTCCAAGGGACGTAGAAATGGCCTCTAGGCATCTCTTCCTCCAGGGTAGGTTGGGCCTGTGCTCCCCAGGCCCCAGGCCCCTTAGGCGACTCCGCGGCCTCTGGACACCAAGCTCCAGGTGGTACTGCCCCTCCCTAAAGCTGCCCCAGCTCAGCGATGTGCTGGAGGAGGGGCCGGGTCCCTGACAACCTGGCTGCTGAAGCCCCTCTGACCTGGTGGGTCTGGGTGTAGGGAAGGGCTTCCCCATTTTCCGAGCTCACTGAGCAACCCTCAAGGGTTTGGGTGCAGGGTCTGCTGAGGGTGGTGGGATGGGGTCTGAAGGCAGGGCGGTGCCCTGGTGTGGAGCCAGGAAGAGGGTGGGCCCAGCGGGATGGTCCTGAGCTCCCAGGGCTAGCGAGGTCGTCCATGCGCGGCCCTCAGGTGAGCCTGGCCACGGCAGGACGTGCGGGCTGACCTCCCCTGGCAGCTCCCATGGGCTCCTGAGCAGCAGCCGCAACACGGTGACCCCCTCGGGGCCAGGTGACATCGACAACATTTAACCACCTGGGTGGCATGTGACGTGGCCCCAGACAAGATCCCGGGCCCCGTCATCCCCTTATTTTCCAGATTACGGAGGGATTGCTGGGTAGGGGAGTGTCAGGAGGACGGGGCGACGGCTCCTCCTGGGAAATTCGGAGCTTCAGCCCTGCCGGTCCTGCTGCTGCCGGTCTTGGGCCTGGGGGTCCGTGCGGAGGTCCGTGGGGCTGCGGGGGACACTGACCCCTCCCCCGGCAACCGCTCTGGGCTCGGAGCAGAGGTGGGAGCTGGCGGAGATCTGAGTGCCTCTCACCTTGTGGTGGAAGCAGAAGAGTGAGTGACAACCTGCGTGTCACCTGGTGCCTGGGCAGGGGACACTGGGATGGGGGGCACGCGGGCTCTTGGGCGTCTTCCTGGGACAGGAGAAGGATGCAGGGCGGAGCGGGAGCCTTTGGACTGTGGCCTGAGGGAGGGGGCAGCTGGGTAAGCCGGCGGGGCCCCGAGCGCAGGGCGCTGGCCGAGCGTCCGCATGGGGCGAGCACAGCCTCAGCCGAAAGGCTGGGCTGCATCCTGGGCCGCTGACCTTGGGAGGTTCTTGGGACTCCCCTACCAATGCTGAGCACACACCTTCTGGAAGGGAGACCCACGTCGCCTTTGGCTGCTCTGCTGCTCCTAGCTGCACACGCTGGTCCCCAGGTGGCCTGACTCGGGCATCGGGAGCCACTCAGATTCTACCTGTCCTGGAGAACCTCGTGGATGGTGGGCCAGAAAGCTTCTTCCTTCTCAGGGACGGTTGGGGGCGGTGCCATCTTTGAAACAGCAGCGTTCAGGTAGGCTCTGTGGAGCCAAAGCTCTGTGCTAAAATCACTTCGGAGTTAAAAAAATAAGAGATTCTCCATGCAGCAGGTCTGGGGTGGAGCCTGGAAATCTCTTTCCAGGCATCTCCCTGAGATGATTCTGGTGCCGGGGAAGGTTTGGGGATCCCTGTGGTGACGGAGGGACGAATCCAAGCCCCCGGCCCATGCAGAAGGGGGATCCAAAACTGGGGCACTTCTAGGTTGTTTGACTGTATTTAAACTGAATCAACCATCACATGACTGATTATAACAAAATTGATGGTAATAAAACAAATTGAATCTGCCTTCCTTTGTGATGGATGGTGTGACTCATTTATAAACCAGTGCCTGCTTTGTTGGTGTACACTATCCTAGGAATTTTGAGATTCAGAGAAGTTAGAAAATAGTCCAGAAAACCAGGAATGACTTAAATTGATGTCTAAGGGTCAACTGAGATCACTATATGGTTTTTCTTTTTTAGTTTGCTAATAGGGTGAATTACACTGATTTTCAAATGTTAACCCAAACTTTTGTTCCTGGGGTGAATCCCATTCAGTCATAACATATTATCCTATTTGTATACTGTTAGAGCCTGTTTGCAAAATGTAGAAAACAATCTTATTGGTACCAGGAGGTAAGGAGTGGGGAAGGATAAATTGGGAGATTGGGACTGACATATACATACTACCATATAGAAAATAGATAACTAAGAAGGACCTACTGTAGAGCACAGGGAACTCTACTCCAGACTCTGTAATGGCCTATATGGGAAAAGAATCTAAAAAAGAGTGGACACATGTATAAGTGATTCACTTTGCTGTACAGCAGAAACTAACACAGCATCGTAAATCAACTATACCCCAATAAAAATTTTTTAAAAAAAGAATAGTTATTTTAAGAATTTGTTAGCTTTTCCTTCTCCTCGAGTTTTCTAAATTATGTTTGATGGTTGAAGTAAAAACTGTAACACTCTTGTAATGTGCTTTTCAATGCATGTGGAGGAAATATCTAAGACTGCTATATTACAAATGGATGCGGCTAAAGTGACAGAAGGGGAAGGAAGGTTTCCACCCTTCACTCAAACCGGTGCAAAATAGTTTGCCAGTTTCTTAAAAATTTAAACATATATTTACCATGCAACTAGCCAATGTGCTCCTGGGCATTTATGGCAGAGAAATGAAAACATTTATACAAAAACCTGTAATGATGTTCATGGAGACTTTATGTGTAATAGCCCCAAATTAGAAACAGTCCTACAAGTGAACGGTTAAACTGTGGTATATTCATACCAGGGAATAAAAGGAAAAGCTAATGATAACTAGCAATAATTTGGACGGATCTCAAAGGCACTATGTTGAGTAAGAAACCTATCTAAAAGGGTCACATACTGTGTGATTCCATTCAGATGACGACATTCTAGAAATGCCAGCCTTGTACGATGGGGAGCAGCTAGTGGTCGCCATGGTGAGGAAGGTTCTTGGTGGTGGTGAAGGGGGGGTGTACCCGTAAAGGGCAGCATGAAGGGGTCTTTGTGGTGCCCTGTGGTCTGCATCTTAGTTTCAGTGGTGGTCACATGAGTGTACACATGTCAACATGGCTTAAACACACACAAACACACACACACTGTTGCAGTGCAGTGTTCCTGGTTTTGGTTCTGTGCTGATGGAACCATGGGGAAATTCTGACTGAAGGGTACACAGAACCTCTCTGGGATGCTTTTGAAACTTCCTGTGAACTATGGTGATTTCAAACTAAAAAGCTAAAAAATGTAAAATGAAGTCTTTCTGACATTAAGAAAATAAAGGCCGATGAAATGGCCACCAGCCTCTAAAAAGTCAAGCAGCCCAAGCGCAGCCTGCAGAGATTGCAGACACGGGCATGGCGTTCGGTTCAGAGCAACAGGGAAGTTCTAATTCCTGTGCCATCAGAGACTCGGGTCAGAGGAGCATTTGAACACTGTGATAAAGCACAGCCCGCGCGGTAATTCCACCCTGTCACAGACACGTGATGGCATCCCAGCTTTGGTGTTCCCTGGAGCCGAGTTCTGATTTTCCCCCTACCCACACGGTTCTTTATGTTTCTTAATCAACAATTAAATCTTTAACAAACACCAAGCTCCCTTCAGTAGTTCGTTTCCTTAATTATCCTGCATCTTTTCTTTTCAGTATGATCCAATTTTACAAAAAAGAAAAAAAAGGCTTTCCACATTTGTGACTATTGCACCCATTATATTTGAGCTATCTTTTCATACTGATGAGGCTGATAAAAAGATAAAATTTTAAAGGACTCTTCTATCAGAGACAGGAGACCTCCTGTGTAGAAATTCTTATGTCCTGTGGCCCTTTCTCTTCCACAAGCTCATTAACCCAGACTTTATATGTGCTCTCGAGGAGAGAAAAATCTTGCAAATCATTTTCCCCCAAATTGTCTTTATTTCCTTCTATTATCACTTCTGTAACAATGTATATCTGTGTCCTTACCTTAATTCTGCTTTTACTCGATTTCCGAATAAAATATCAAACTCAGCCTAGTGCCTTGAATGTCGCTATGTCTTTATTCTTTCTTGGGCTGTGAGCTGTGAGTTGATAGCAGTGAAGTTAATCTATGGACTTGACCTGCCTTCTTCAATGCATCTAGGGTTATGTTTACACTAACCTCAACTCAGATGGTCTATATTTCCCAATTTCCAAAATTATTCCCAAATAATTCAGAATAAATCGACTTTTGTGGTAAATCCTTTGTGAAGAAATTGCTTTAGATATTTTACTAATAAAGCATCAACTTTGCAAACTAAGATCTGCAAGGAGATGTCCAAAACATTTGCTTTTGCAAAAAAGTAGTCTGTAAAATGCTTTGTATAGGAAGAAAATATGGAGGCAAGAGACTTTGCAATGACATTTGATGAGGGTGGACACACTTTGGTATAGAAACTTGCAGCATGGAAAAGTATGCAGTATAATAATAAAGGAATAATTCACAAGGAAACATGCAACCTTCCTGGTGGGTGACTGGGGAAGCAGAGGGGTAGAGACTTACCGTCCAAGAAAATCTGGGAGAGTGGAGGTACTTCCCCCGAGTTACGAATAGTTGGAACTTGATCAGGCTTAGGAGGCATCTGCTGACTGGAGGAGGGTACCAGGAAGAAATTCCATGCGTGGCAGAGTTTCTGGTTGTTTGGGGAGTGAGACTCTGCAGAGTTTTGCAAATCTTTAGAACGGAAGAGGGAAGCTGGCTGGATGTTTCACTGACATTGATGTCGCTGTGACGCCAACCTCGTGGGTCCCCAGGCTCACACGGGGTCCTGGGGCGCTCACGTTGGCATCAGCCCCGCTGGTCACCTCGGGTCTCCTCTACAATTAGGAGCCACAGCGATTCCTCTCAAAGCTGGAAGTACCGCGGTGTTTTATTTCCGAGATCGCTTTGCGTGGAGTGCACGCCAAGCCGACAGAGGCATCAGCTCCACCAAGAGTGCAGTGTCCTGTTGAGGAGGCTGAGTCTTCGGGAAACGACAGCTTAGCCCTCGACAGCTTAGCCCTCAACAGCTTAGCCCTCTGGTCTTTCTTTGATGCGGGGAACGGAAACAAGGTCGATTTGGTTCTAGAGCCGGGAGTGAGCTCTCACAGGCGCCTCTGGGGTCTTCACACGCTCTCCAAGCGTGAACCGCGGGAAGCTGGGAGGGGTCAAGACCGGCTTGCATTGCTGGGCTTACAAAACTCAGAACCGCACGGCAACATCACAAGTAGCACAAGCTGGAAAGAATTACTGCAGAGCAGCGTGGCGGTCAGAACGAGCTCAGTGGGGAAGAGGTTCCCGATATGAGGAGGACTTGTCAGCCTCCATCACTGCACAAGCCAGGTCCTTAGAATCAATCAGTCAGTCTCCTGTTGATTCTGTTTCTCTGGAGAATGCTGACTAGTACACCTCTGGGCAATAAAGAAGTCAGCCTCAGCCTAAAGAGAGATCTGGTGCCTGGGAGGTAACCTTGAAACCCACGGCACTTCCCAAGTGGTAGGCGTGTCCGTGTGACTCGGGGTGGAGGAGCCCACAGGTTTACGCTGACACAGTGGCTTAGGGTGGGAGCTGGCCGCACCAGAAAGACCGACCCCGGGATGCCAGCCCAACCTCTGGGAGGGAAGAGGTCTGGAGATCCAGGCGACGATCAATCATATCTGTATAAATGAAGCTGCAAAAACCACTCTGGACATTGAGGCTGGGCCGAGCGCCCCTGCGGGGTGACCCACATCGATGTAGCGGGAGGTGATGCTTCCCGAGGACACGGCAGCGTCACCTGTGGGACCCTCCCACCTCGCCCTGTGTAGCTCATCTTTTGGCTGGTTCTGATTCGCATCCTTTTGTGATCGTGAAACTGTAATCGTAAGAACAGTCCTTCCCTGAGCTCTGTGAGTTCTCACAAATTACGGAACATGAGGGTGGTCTCGAAGAACCCCACGTTGGCAGCCAGCTGGCCTGAAGTGTGGGTGGTCTGGGGACCCTGACTTGGGGCTGGCATCGGGGGCGAGAGCTGGTCCCTCAGGCTGCTGTGGTACATGCTCTTGTACCCCTTCCTCACTGCAGAGCTTTTCCTGCCGGCCCCCCACTGGCCGGGGTGGGAGCTAGACTTACACGCTCCTGTAAAGATCTGCTCTGTTGCTCACTGGGGACAGGAGAACCCTTGCCTTGCTGTGAGGGGCCAGGCCTGCTTTGCAAACACACAGAATGAGGCGTCTTCGCCAGGGTCGGGCAGAGGTGGGGAGAACGAAGCTCTGATCTTGGGGTGCCAGGGACATTCTGTGCCTGAAGGAAAACTGCGTCCCACCGAGAGCACCCCGTCTGAAACCCGGGCAGTAAACGCTCTCTGTCTGCATGCTGAATCTTGGAGTTGTTTTGTTCTCGACCGCTGAAGTCGGCTTCCCTCTGCAACAGGGGAACCAGAGAACCCTCACCGCAAGGAAACGATTCCCTTTCACAGTTGGCCTGACAGATTATGTAATGCTTTTCATTGTCCTCGCTTGTCTAAGAATAAAAACATTTTATTCTGAAAGTGAGGCGGCGTACACTATAATCTGATCTTTTGATGAAGCAAAGAAAAGCTGATTTATTTTTAGATAATGAACTTGCTGATAAGTCCTAATTTGGATCCAGCGTATGCAAGCGCCCGATGCCGTTCAGCCTTCTCCCCATTCTCTGTGGGCACACGGGTGTCTATAAGCCACCCGCCGGCACACGGCACTTTCTGGGTCCAATCCACACAGAGGCTGTTATTGATTCTCCACAAAGAAGAGAAATAAAGTCAGGGCTTTTGCTCTGGCTCAAAACTCTCCCTGCCCTCCCACGATGATTTCCAGCCTGGCTTTTCTTTTGCTTGTTTCTAGGTTGCAAGCACATGGATTTAAAAAATGAATCCCCATCTCTTGCCTTGTTAGAGTGGTTTTAGGAATTAAGTGGAGGGCTTAGGACAAAGGTCAAGTCCCTCTGCTGCGAGCGAAGGCTTTGTCCTCCCTCCACACGGGGGCCTCTGCTTCCCGGAGCATGGCTGGGGACAGGGGTGAGGTGTCATCTTTTCACGTCACGGACACATCTGGACGTGGAGAGGGAACAGAGCAAGTGGCCGAGGCTCGGGCTCAGCATGGGCCCCCTCGTCCGGGACGTTTGTGGCATCACTGGGGGCAGTGGGCAAGGCAGAGGAGATGCCGGGCGGGTGGGGGGAGCCTGCTGTCCGGCCCGGCCGCCGAGGGCAGAGCGTTTCGTCCTGTCTGAGAGCAGCATGTAATCAGTCCTTTCAGATGAATGAAGGAACAGGTTTCTATGAAGCGTCTGCATGTGCCAGGTTCTGGGTGAGATGGAATGAAACAGAGCTTGCCCAGGGATGCAGGGCTGGGACAGAGCTGGCCTGGGGGACACGGGGGTGGTGGTGAAACTGCTAAAATCCTGTGCGGGAAGCACCATCCTCAGCCAGGAGACAGGATGGGAAAGAGGCAGGAAGACGGCCCCGCAGACGACCACACCCTAAGCCCGGATCCTGTGACTCTGGAACCTACTTCACAGATGGGCTGACGGCCAGGGGCCTTGAGGTGGGAGGACGGTCCTGATCGTCCAGGTGGCCCCACTAACCACGTGGGTCCTGAGAAGGGCGGCCTCTCCGGGGGGGCTCAGAGGGCAATCCCACCACAGCGAGAGGCAAAGTGGTGTGACGTTGCCAGCTGTGCAGGTGGAGGGGCCGAGACCCGGGGAGTGTGGTGCTTCTGGAAGCTGGAAGAAGGCAAGCACGGCTTCTCCCTGGAGGCTCTGGGAGGGGCAGCCCTGTGACACCTTCGCTTGGGCCCAGGGAGCCTCGTGCTGGACTTCTGGCCTCAGGATCGTCAGATAACACGTTGTGTTGCGTCGTGCCCCAACGTTCGTGGCAGCAACAGCATGCTAGACGGTGGTGGAGGAGGCCTGGGGAGAGGGGGGCCGCTGTGAACTTGCCGTCTAGGACCCTGGGTACCAGCGGTATCAGCACCGCCTGGGAGCTCGTTAGAAACGCAGGCCCCTGTGTCCACAGCAGCCCGACTGAGGCAGAATGTGCATTTAACAGCATTGCAGGTGCTGCCTGCCCGAGTCCCGGAGAGCAGAGACGGGTAGGACCTGGGTCGGCACATCTTACCCTTATCTGTCAGGCCCCTGTCGACTTCCGTCCGGAACACTCCTCAGGCTTCCCTAGACGACCATGGAAGATTACAGCCCAGTTACCGAGTGTGACTTCCTCTGGGTTTGTGTGATGTTTCCTCGTGACCACATTCAGGCACACGGAGGAGGGGCTGGGTCTCATCACTGCACCCCTCAGGAGTCACCTTTAAGTAGCCTCATTGCGGGTGTCCGTCATCGTTAATCACTCGATGAAGTTGACGTCTCCCAGGGGTATCCATTTTATGTTTCTCTTTTCCCCATCTTAGCTAGTATTTTGTGTACACGTACTTTGGAATTATGTGTGTCCTCATTAAACTTCCCATTTATATATTCATTGATTCATTCATTCATAACCGCATGGACTTGTGGTCCAATGGTTTAAAGGACTATAATCTGTTACTACCATTATTTACTTTGATGTGTAAATTCTCTCTAGTTCAGCCAGAAGAAGCCCCTGCAAGCTGGCTCTGCCTCTCTTTGGCATGTCGCTGTTGTTCCATGAGAACCTTCCTGCTTCCTGACACGGCTCGGTATTCCAGGTCCAGCGCTGGGAGTGGCCGTCTCCCAGGAGCCCTGGTTCCTTTAGTGGTTCCCGCTTTACTCTTGAATATGAGGTCACAGCTACAGTCACACGGCCGTGAGGGGAGCAGGGGGGTCTTCCCTCGCCCCTCAGGAGGCTGCTTCACTGTCCCCTCCACGTGGGCCACCTTTCTTCCCGGCAGCTCCTGGGACCCGCCCAGGGCCTCCTTTCCTCCTGAGCAGAGGTCTGTGCCCATTACCCAGGCCCCACCTGTGCAGCACTGTGGCTCTTCTTCTTCTTCTTCTTTTTTTTTTTGGTTGACTTTGAAAAGCCCGCTTATCTATTCTGCTTCAGATTAATCCCCAAATGTTGCTTTTATCAAACCATTTGTTGCTGCAGTTGCTGTTGATTACGGATGTGCATTATTTCTCCCCCAGCCTTTTAAAGGGCCAATCACTATGGTAACCATATTACGGAAAATTGCTTTGTCTCCTTAAAATACCCTTCGGAAAAAGGTCATTTGGTATTAACATATTCTGACTAGAACTAGCAACGTGAGCAGCGCGTAGAATACCTTCCCCTGTGTGTGTGTTTTCAGTCGTGCAATTTCAGGAAACTCTCAAAACAAGACGAAATATTGAGAGCAGAGAGAGTTCCAATGCTACGACATATGTGTATGTGTGTTTGTAACTTTGAGAAAATATGTTTACTTGGGGTCTGTGGTTGCAGCGTGAGCTTTATTAGCTCTTGAGGATGACACCTTGCTGTTTCCCAGTTCCGGGTGTGGGTTGAGATTGAGAGAGAGACACCCTGCTCCCGTCGGAACTGGAGGGTGCCTGGAGCCACAGGGAAAGATGATCCTGGGGGCGGAGTGGCCCCAGAGACCCGCGTCCCACAGGCTGTGCCGACAGGTGAGGGTGGGCAGGCTAGCTAACTCTGGGTGTCACGATAGTGCCCGTGGCGGTAGAACGTTTTGCTGTGGTTTTCCATTTGCCCTCAAGATTTTTATATAACAGTTCATTGGCTGTAGGTTTACTTATTTCAGAATAAGAACCATTTGAGCTGTATTCTGGTTGCTCAGTTCTACCTTTTCATTTTCCAGGAGGAAACGGAAGCACAGAGGTGTGTACGTCTCAGAGCTGGTTTCTATCCAGACGGTGTTAGAAGTTGCACCTTGAATCCTGTGCTGCTTCCTTCTTAAAAATTACCCTCCATCAGATTCCTTCAGGAGCGGAGTTTAACATGCACATAGTCCTACATAGTTTATAACTAAATCAGCTTCCTTCCCACCCCCAGATCCTCTCCCCAGAGGTGGCCAAAGCTACTTGTTTCAGTGGTGACTTTGGGATTTTCCTGCATATTTCTAAACAATCTCCTGCTTAAGTAGCTGTTTCACCAGCGCTGTTTGATGCTTTGTACCAGGCACTCTCCGAAGCGCTTTCCACGTTTTAACTCCTGATTTTCTCAACAACCCAATGAGGCAGGTACTATCCGTAGACCCATGAGAAAACAGACACAGAGATGTTAAGTAGTTGGCCCAGACACACAGCGAGCAAGAGGCAGGGATGGGCTTTGACCCTGACGTCTCGGCTCCGGTGTTGTTGGTGTATCAGTTTTTCCTCCTGTTCACTGACTTACCGTCATGCAAGGTCAAGGCTTATTCTCTCACATCCTCCACTCCCATGTTTCCCCTACTTCCAGCTTCCCGTCTGCACCACTGATGGCCACGTTCATGTGCGTGCTCTGTCTCTGTCTCTGTCTGTCTCTGTCTCTATCTCTGTCACACACACACACGCGTGCGCGCGCACACACACACACACACACACACACGCAATTCTTGACTCACCCGGAGGTGCTTCAGCACTTACTTTCCAGGAACGAGGGTACCCCGACTTGACAGTGCTGATCTCATCCCCAGCAAATCAGAAACACTCTGTATTCCAACTTGCCCAATTGTCCCCAAAATGTCTTTTACATACTTTTTCAATCTAGGAACAATCAAGGGTCACACATTACGGTTGTTATAACTTCTCTCTAATTTCCTTTAATCTAGAGCAATACTACTGCCTTGTCCCTCCCCTCGTGACTCTTACACCACGGAGTCGGGGTGAGTTGTCTTGTGTGGTGTCCACGGAGTGGATTGGGTGCTTGTTTCCTCGGGATTCAGTTCAGGTCAAACATTTTGGCCAGACGGCCACATGGGTGATCTGCGTACCTCCTGCCTCATCGCATCGGGAGGATACAGCAATGGGTTGGATTTAATCGTTTGGTTGAGATGATTGACTGCCAGATTTCTCCAGTGTAAGTAGCGTGGCCCTTTTTGAAACTGGTAAGAAATCTGTGGGATGATAAATGGAAGCCATGTGAATATCCTGCACCCCCAAAAACGTTCACATGATGATTTTTATTGCTATCAACTATGGTTGCAGATATTCTAATTCTATCATAGCTCCCACATTTATTAACTGACTTTCTTTTGTAAAGAATAACTTTACCTCTCTAGTCTTTTTTTAAAAAATAATTCACTGTGGACTCAATTATTCTTTTTAATTCAATGTATTATAATCTATTACCATTATTATCCTTTTTCATGATCAGATTGTTCCAAGTCTGGCCAGTAGAAGCCTCTTCCATCAGGTTCTTGTACTTTTTGATATGCCCCATTCGTCTTTAAGTGGTTCTCTGCCTTCTGACATGAAAAGTGGTCCATGCTTACTGTACTTTCTCTGCCTGAGACCTGGGATGAGCTATTTTTCTAAGGAGTCTTGGTTACTTTTTGTGGGGAGTGGAGTTTATAAACAAAGACCTGGTGGTAGGAGTGCTAATCGCTCCTGGGGTGTCATTGCTTCTGGGCCTTCAAGTGGACACGGCTAGAAGTTATATATTCACACAAATGCTCCAGTTCAAGTCCAATCCCACAGGGTTGTACCTTGTCCCATGTTTGTATTTCCCTTCTTATGGTAAGACTCCAGGTTTCCTAAAGGTTAATATACCCCACCTCTTTGCTCTACGCTACACCATGCGCAAATTCACCCCAGAATCACTACAGCAACGCCACTGCCAAAAACAAGCTTGTGAAGAAAAATTCAAGATTTCCTTGCAATAATTGTTGTCGTCAGACTAGATCTCACGAAGTGTGAATAATCAGAGGACTGGGTTAGAACTTTGTTTGTGTTACTTCTCCTTGCTGTGAGGCTGTGTTATCAATCTGGTATGACATCACATTCCTTTGTTTCTGTGGGTTACCAACTTTAGGGTATGAGGTTTATCATCATATTTGACTTTTTAAGAAGTATGTTAAGCTTTTACATGCTTCAACAACAAAACTATATGAAAAAAGTGTAGTCAGAGAATTCTTATTCCCATCTACATCCCTTTTGTTTATTCCCTATTCACCAGCCCCTTGGGTAATAATTTTTATTAGTTTCTTGTTTATCCTCCTGTGTATATGTGTATGTATGTGTGTGTCTACATATGTGAGTGCATATATATATAGTATATATGTATTTCTTATTTAACCTTCTTTTGTATGTACACAAAAGGTAGTATACTGTATATACTCTTCTGTATTTTGCTTTTTTAACTTAAAATATATTCTGGAAATCACTCTATATTCGTTTATAATATTTTCCTATTTATAACTGCATAGTACATTATCTGGCTGTCCTATGGTTTATATAAGTAGTTGCCTGTGGATGGGCACTTAGGTAGTTATATACTGCAATTACAAATAACATCACAGTGAATAATCTTGGGCATGTCATTGTGAAGATGTATTTTTCAAGACTAGTTCCTAGAAGTGGGATTTTTGGATCAAAGGGTAAATGCACTTTTTTCTTAGGTATTGCCCAATTCCCCTCCATAGGTGGGTACCATTTTGCATTTCCAACAGCAGCGTACACCATGCCTGCTTCTCCCACAGTCTTGCCAACAGAGTGTGTGGTCAGGCTACTGAGTTTCCCCAGCATGAGAAGTGAGATGTCCTCACTGCAGTTTTAATCTGTCTTTATAAGCGAAGTTGAGCATCGTTTCATACATTAAGGGACTTTTGTATATTGTTCTCTATGAACTGTTCATGCTTTTGTCCATTTTCCACTGGATTTTCACGCTTTCTTTTCCTTTGTTTTTGAGATGCTATGTATAAGGGAGATTAACCTGCGAGAGTGTTGCAGACTTTTGGCCAGTTTGTCTCTTGTTATTCGACTTTATGGTGCTTTCCAAAAGTTTAAGAAAGTTTTCATAGTCAAATTAATCAACTGTTTCTTTTACTGCATATAAATTATGTCACGGTTTTAATAGTTTTCTTCACCCCTTTCATATACAGATTATAAAACAATTTACCCATATTTTCCTCTAGAAGTTTTCCCATTTAGATCACTGATCCATTTGGTCTTTATTCTGGTGTATGGTGTGAAGTGTAGACCCATTTCTGCCTTTTTTAAACGGCCATCCAATGATCACAATGTTGCCGAAAGTGGGGTCCGGCTGCTCGCAGCCCAAAAGCCAGTAAAGAGGCCAGGTTGGTGGAAAGGAAAGTTTGCTTTATTTCGGAAGCCAGCAACCCGGAAGATAGGGCGGACTCCTATCCAAGGGTCGAATCCCCGCTCCCCTCCCCACCCCAATCAGGGGGCAAGAGCTTTTACAGGCTGAGGCAGGGGCTCCATGCACACACAGTACAGGCAGCTCTGACCGTCATCTTGAAATGAGTCTCGGTGGTCTGATCAGCGTCATCTCGATTGTTTTAAGTACAGTTAGTCCTCAGTTCCATAGCCAGAAGCTCCCTGGAACTGCTGGCTATGGAACTGAATGGAAACATAGCCAGCATGTTTCCATTTCTTTGAGGCCAGTTCTCAGAATTGTGGCAACTTCTGTCATGGCTACAGTCTGATCATCATGTGGTTAACTTCTCCCACTTGGTGGGGTTTCAGTACCTATAAAACAGCTCAAGAGTTATGGCTCAGAATATTACCTATAGCCCTTGAGAAGGAACTAAAGGTCCTTGACTTTGCTTAATGTCTAAACTATTATTATTTAGTCTTGTTGGACTGTTTTCCTTTGTTTCTGCATTTTCTCACTTCTCTGATTAAACTTATTCTTTGGCTAAAGTTTTTCCACAGACAAAAGGCAGGCTGAGAACATGGGGGTGAGGGACCATAGGGTCCTGCTCTGGTTTAACAACATCCTTTATTATCACAGAGTCTATCTACTCCCCGTGAGTTGATCTGGCACCCGTACCCTTTACTATATTCGCATATACTCTTGGGTCTCTGCCTAGACTTACTGTTCCATTGGTCAGTCTATTCATTTGCCAAGATCACAGTTTAATTATTGAGCCTTTTTAGTATGTTTTAATATCTGGTAGGATTAATCCTCCCTCACTGCTCTGCTTTTAGAATTTTCCTAGCTCTTATTGCATTTATTGCATTTGAATAATATACAATAATAATCACATTGAAGGCTTAATTTTTCATTTAAACTTTAGAATCAACTTGTGTAAGTCCAGACTAAAAACTTACTGGGAGTTTTATTTCAATTTTTTAAAATTTGTATAGTACTCTAGGAGGATTGATGTTTTTATAATGTTGAGCTATCCTGTCCAAGAAAAAAGGATATTTTTGCATTTGTTCAAGTCATTTTTGTGTTCTTCTTTGAGTGGTTTGAAATTATTTTCATATGGATTTTGCATATTTCTTGATAAGTTAATTCCTAAGCTAAGCACTTTATCCTCTTTGTTGCTTTGGTAATGGCGAGTTTCTCTTCCATTACACACCCACACACATGTGCTATTGATTTTTGTAGATTCATTTTACATTCTTCTATTTTTTAAAATTCTTTTATTGTTTTTGTTACTTTCATTATTGCGTCTCTTTGGTTTTCCAAGTATATTATTACATCTGTGCACATAAAGTTTTATTTCTTTCCAAATTTTTAACGCTGTAATGCCTTTTCCTTATCCAATTGTATTCATTATATTTTCAATACAGCGTTAAATAGTAGTGCAGATAGTGGGAATTCTTGCCTTGTTTCTGCTCTTAGTGGGAAATACCTCTATTGTTTTCCTGCTAAGAAAGATAATGACCTAAAGGCTGATTTTACATCTGTGTATGTATATACATGCATATGTGTGTGTATAGATACAAATGTAGATAGCTCTATATATGTGTGTAAATATGTGTATGTATTTAGAGAAATATCCATGAATTCTTATTGAAATTATTGTTGAATGTTGTTGAAGACTTTTTTAGTATTTTGGAGAAAATCATATCATTTTTTTCCTTACAGCTATTATTAATGTGGCAAACAATATTAATGGATTTTCTAATATTGATCCAGCCTTACATTCCTAATAAGTTCTACTTGGACATGATGTACTGTTTTTTCAATGTGTTTTTGGATTTTATGTGCTAATTTTTTTTTTAAGGATTTTTTGTATTGATATTTATAAAAAATATGGATCTCTGGCTTTCCTTTTGGTGCTGTCTTTATTGGTTTCTCTCAATATTATAGTTGCTTCAAGAAAGAATTTGAAAGTTTCCAGCTTTTTATATTCTGGAACAATTTAACTAATGTTGAGATTATCTTGTATTTGCATAATAGATTCCCTATGAAACCATCTTGGTTTTATTTTTTAATGAAACAGTTCTTTGATAACTTTCTGTATTTTGTGTGTGGAAGTAGGTCTGTTTAAGCTTTCTATCTTTATTTGAGTCAATTTTAGCAAATTGTGTCTTCCTAAGATATTATTTGTTTCATCTGTATTTTTAAATGAATTTGCATAGAGTTGTACAAAACAGTTCTTATGAGTTTTTTATGTTCATCTTTTTCATTGTTATTTTTCCCTTATTTCTTTTTTTTTTCTTTATTTTCTTGATTAGGCAAATTATAGAAGTGTCTGTTCATTTCTTCTAACAGAAATGGCATTTTGATTTATTTAATAGTTCTGTTTAATATCCGATTATACTCTATTAATAGTTATGGTCAATATTACTAAGTAAATATTAAGTTAATACTAATTTAGTTTCTATTCTGTCACATTTGCTTTTAGCCTTATTATTTTTTCCTTCTGTTTTTCTCTTGGTTTATTTTACAGCTATTTTTCCAGGTTTTCAGTTGGGAACTTATTTCCTTTATTTTTATTCCTTTATTCTATTGGTATAATATTTTTTTAAATGGAGTTGTCATCAACCAAAGTAGCTTTGTTTTGTTGTTTGTTTGTTTTGACAGTGTGAGGAGTTTCAGAAGTTCCGTTTTGAACACAGTGATTTTTAAAAATATTTTATTTTATTTTTTTGGCTGTGTCAGGTCTTCGTTGCTGCACGCGGGCTTCTCTCTAGTTGTGGCGTGTGGGCTCCAGAATGCGTGGGCCCAGGAGTTGCAGCGTGTCAGCTCTGGTTGTGGCACACAAGCTCTGTAGTTGTGGTGCATGGGCTTAGTTGCCCCGAAGCATGTGGGATCTTATTTCCCCAGCCAGGGATTGAACCTGCGTCCCCTGCATTGGAAGGCAGATTCTTTACTGCTAGACCACCAGGGAAGTCCCATCTATTGCTATAATTTTTTAAAGTTACAAAATTTTCCCTGATCACTGTTTTAATTGTATCCCATAAATCCTGATATGCAGCATTTTTATCACCACTAAATTTTAGTAATTCTACAACTTTTATTTGTACTTTTCAGTCAATTGCTGTTTATTACGGAGCTTTTTTTGTCTTTTTTTTAAAAACAGCTTTATTGAGCAATATCTAACACATCATACAAATCATCCTTTTGAAGTGTACAATTAATTCAGTGTGAATCAATTCTTTTTTAAAAATTAATTAATTAATTAATCAATTTACTTATTTTTGGCTGTGTTGGGTCTTTGTTGCTGTGTGTGGGCTTTCTCTAGTTGCAGCGAGCAGGGGCTACTCTTCATTGCGGTGCACGGGCTTCTCATTGCAGTGGCTTCTCTTGTTGCAGAGCACAGCCTCCAGGCACATGGGCTTCAGTAATTGTGGCACGTGGGCTCAGTAGTTGTGGCTTGCGGGCTCTAGAGCGCAGGCTCAGTAGTTGTGGCGCACGGGCTTAGTTGCTTCATGGCATGTGGGATCTTCCCGGAGCAGGGCTCGAACCCATGTCCCCTGCATTGGCAGACAGATTCTTAACCACTGCACCACCAGGGAAGCCCTTTTATTGTTTTCTTCAAGAGAAAGGCTTTTTGGTATTTTGATTTTGTGTTCCAGCTTTTGGGCATTCCTAATGGAGATTTATGTTTGTATTTCATTACTAAACTTTTACTTGTGGCTAAATGTGATAGATTTCTGTGGCTGCTTGTTGCCTCTTCCACCCCGAAGGCACTTAGTTTTCATCATTATTTTTCTCTGTCAGTTGCCATTGTGTACCTGCTTTCCATCTTCCCAAAACTCAGTGATATCTTGAATCTGCCAGCAATGCCTTTTCCGTTCTGTTTGGGGAGCACCTTTTCTGTTCTGTCAGGGTGAATTTAGTGTCGAGGGAGCAGAGATAAAGGATGTTCTAGCCTGCTGAGTTCAACCGGAAGCTGCCTTCTGTGTTGCTGTCAAGCTGTTTATTTATCATTTTGGCCTCACCAACCCTACCTTTTTCTTTTTCGACATGTCTACAAAGATGTTTAAATTTGAAAAGTTGTCATTTGTTGTTACAAAAATGCTTCCTACCCGGAAAATTTGGACCTTTCTCAATGAAAACAAAAATGAGTTGGTAGAATTATTTCTCGAGGCGTGAGTGTGTGTGAGTGTGTGAGAGAGTGTGTGTGTGTGTGAGAGAGTGAGTGTGTGAGAGGGTGAGTTGTGTGAGTGTGTGTGGGAGAGTGTGTGTGAGTGTGAATGTGTGTGTGCGCACGAGTGTGAGTGTATGTGTGAGTGTGTGTGAGAGTATGAGAGAGTGTGTGTGTGAGTAAGTGTGTGTGTGTGGTGTGCAAGGAGTGGAAGGCAGAATGAGAGTGGAGTGTCCAAGTACAGGAAGACCAGATAAGTTCACAGAATGCCCAAAACAAAGCTGTAGCTTGGATGCTAATTTGCTCAGAAGCGTGCACGTCACTGATAGCAAGTTGTGCCCATGACATTCTGACACTGTCTCCCAGGAAAGAGAAGGACCTGCAGGATGCCCCTGTAATTGGAAAGCCAGCTGAGATCTGAGGCGCCTGGGGATGAGGACCGCCATTTCTCTGCACAATGGCACTGGTGGAAGGTTGTACATAAGGTGGCCTTATTAAAGTGACAAGGCAATTTAATTCCTTTGTGCACGATGATTCTACTTCATTGATTTACAATGGGAAGGATATAATTTTGCTAGTGTTGGCAAAAAGCTCAAATGTCAGCCTTTTCAAATTGCTATACTTGCCTTGTTCAGGATGAATAATGAATAAGTCACCTTTTGTCTGCAGTTAAATATTCTTGAATAAATACAAAGAACATAAAAGACATAAATGATTGCCTGATTTATATTTAAAATAAAGATCAACATTGTGATAAATGGTTGAAAACGCTGTGTGTGCAGCGTATGACTCTCCTGCTAATGACGTTATCAATGAGGAGCGCCAGGTGTAGACTGTGGTCGGGTGCGACCCCCTTACCTGGGAGCCACCTCCAGCAGCTCCATGAAGGGAGCTTGGGTCCCCACAGAAGTGCCTGTGCTCCGCAGACCCCTCCCCATCCTGCACCTGAGGCCGGTGGAGGGCAGGGGAGCCCGGCATCCAAGGGCCTCAGCAGGAGGAGATGGGACTTTGGAAGGGCTGGTTCCCACTGGGCCACCATTGGAACGGGTTGTATAAGAAACATTGGGGAAGAGTAGGAAAGCAGATTCAGCTGGAAAATCAGCAAATCCTTGGTTGAATAACTGGCATATCCATAGAATTCTATGCAGCTACTGGAAATGAGCAGGACAGGGAGAAGCTTTCATGATGAACAAATCTACCTGCCTTGCTCTCAGGTGAATAAAACAAGGTGTCCGTCACTATGAAGATGAGTTGATTTTTATTAAAAATGTGTATAAATACATGTATCAGTCAGGGACTAATTTTCTGTAGCTTGCTGGAGAAAAAAACCAATAGAATGTGTGTGTGTGTGTGTGTGTGTGTGTGTGTGTGTACAGCTATATATATATAACTGTTATATATACACACATATACATAGAAAAAAGATTGAAAGAAAATACATCAAAATTCTACCAATGCTTATCTCTGTGTGATTTTTCTTTTCTGTGTACTTGCATTTTCTAATTGTTTTTGCAATGAAGGCGTTTTATTTTGCAGTGAGATATAATACAACATAATATATATATTTAAAATCCTGAGTCCCAGATCTACTGTGTGAAATCCACTTGGCGCTCAGTGTTTCCAGGACCTCGTTCGACAGTGATACACTTGAGGGATGGACCTTTTCCCTTTGGCCGTCAGGGGTCTCCCCCGCTCCCCAGTGTGTCACTGGAGACGACCCCACAGAGGACCTGGATGGAGGCTGGGCAGACCTCAGCACTGCCTCTGAGGACAAGTCACTCATTTCTGGGGTCTGTGTCCTCACATTGTCAGTGCAGGCTTGGGCTACATCAGTAGCTCCTACTGCAGGGACATCTTTGGGGTCTTAATGATTGTGGGGTGAGCTGAAACGGCCTTCAGTGGGTGACTTCAGCAGTGCCAGACCTCTGACAACACGTGGAGCTGAAAGCCAGGTGTGGCCTGCATCCCACTTGTCCTGCCAGCCATGCGCGTTGGCGAGAAAACAGGTGGTCATTGGCTGAGCTTAGAAGCCAGCCCTGTCTTACAAATGTGTGCAAAGCATTTTGCACACTTTTAAAATTATTATTATTATTATTATCATTATTGGCTGCATTGGGTCTTCGTTGCTGCGCGCGGGCTTTCTCTAGTCGTGGTGAGCGGGAGCTAATCTTCATTGCGGTGCGCGGGCTTCTCATTGCGGTGGCTTCTCTTGCTGCGGAGCACTGGCTCTAGGCGTGTGGGCTTCAGTAGTTGTGGTTCATGGGCTCAGTAGTTGTGGCTCACGGGCTCTAGAGCGCAGGCTCAGTAGTTGTGGTGCACAGGCTTAGTTGCTCCGCGGCATGTGGGATCTTCCCGGACCAGGGATCGAGCCCGTGTCCCCTGCATTGGCAGGCGGATTCTTAACCACTGTGCCCCCAGGGAAGCCCCTTGCACACTTTCAATATGCACTCATTTTCCCCCTGAGAATGCAGCCACAGTGGAAATGGAGGTGACGCTGCACTACTCTGGGATTTACCCGAGTGTCCATCGCGGGAACCTGAGCAGAGGCAGAGGTGGTCCAGCACAGACCCCTGCACGTCATCAGCACACCAGGGCTGGGACACCAGTACCGCCTGTGAATTACTCTCACTTCTGATTTACAGTATAGTTACAGTGTTATACGTTTTTTGAAATTATAGCAGTGAGAAGACCCTATATCTATGCCTTGTATTTCAGGACAGTGAAGGAGCCCTTACAAACACTGTCATAAAAAAGGGACATTTGGTGAGCTGGGTGGAGACCCAGACAGATGCTGTCCGTGTCTGAAGCATGATGACTCTACAATCCAATTGAGAATAAATGGAAACACCCACGTATTTGCCCTCAGTTTTATTAGGAGGCTGTCTGTTTGCCTTTCCTGTGTCTGGCTTTGCAGGGGAGGAAGGAGGGCTGGTCCCCAGACGCTGCGGGGTCTGCTCGTGCCTCCATCTCTGCTCACCGGGGTGTTGAAGGGGCCTCCTGCCTGTCTCCCCTCCATCCCACCACGATGGCCGGACGGGCATGTCTCTCCAAAGCGCAGTGAAGTGCAGCATGCTTAATTCGGGCCCCGAGGCCTGACCCCTCGGCCGGGTGGGGTTCCCCATCTGACACTTGTCACTGCTTTCACGTTTCCCTCACAGCACCGATCAAGGGCTGGGGGCCGTATCCCTGCCTGTGACCACTGATGAGCGGCCCCCGCCATAGCCAGACCCCTGCTTGACCTCCACCGCAACCCCAGATCTAGCCCAGGGCTGCCCGCACACTGTGGGTCCATCCGAGTAGGAGTGGAATGCACACATGAGTCTAAAACACCCCTTCTCTTTCAGCCGCAACACCTCTCACTCAGGGACTGGGGTCCTCCACGGGCTCCAAGCCTCGCTCCCCTCCGTGTAAGCCAACGTCACCCAGAGGGACTGTCCCTCCAGCTTCCCTACTCCCTGTACCCTCGTCCTGAACGTGCCCATGGAGAGGCAGTGTCCACTCCCCCTTCACTTCCGCCTGGATGGGTGTGAGAAAGGGAGGGGGCGTGTGCGGGTGTGTGTGAATGTGTGTGTGCACGAGTGCCAGTGCCTGCTGGGGCATCAGGCCACGCATGCCTGGACAGGCCTCGTCCCGTGGGAGTGCCAGGGTGCAGGATGCAGGCACAGACTGCACATCGCAGAGGGAGCTGGCGGCACCTGGTGACAAGCAGAGGGTCGGCAGGGGAGGAGAGGGTGGCGGTGCGGAGCTGGGTCTGGAGGTCAGCGGTGGCCGGGTCACCCAGCGAGCTGCCAGCGTCCACTGGATTCCTTCTCTGCTTCTCTGACCGAGAGCCGTTTACTTTCAAGTTCAGTGTTAATTATTAGCCACATGTTCTCTGAGAATATACGTATACAGAGATATATATACACATATATAGCTATATAAACAAATATTAAATTAACAAAGTCATAACATATACGTTTGTTAAATTGAGCTCTTCTGGTCTATGACCCAGTGGGTCTCCTTTAAACTGTTTTGTCTTCCTTTGCTTGAGATATGCCACGAGATCTCAGTCACTTGCAAATGAAAGATAGAAGATCTTGGAGATGCTTATCACAGGATCTCGTCCTCAGGGCAGTGAGGACGCCTGGAGTGTCTGCTGCCACGTGACTGTGCAGGGCTGAGGGTCCCCACCGAGATGAGAGAGAACCCCGGTTCTGAGGCTCCGTGGTAGGCAGGCTGTGTGGTTCACAAGCTGTGCCCCTGGGAACCCAGCGGCGAGAGACTCGAGGTCTGGGCGCCCACCTGCTCTCGCTCGCCTTCCCGCTCCCGTCCCGGGGCGGCGTCACCCTGGAAAACAGCCCTGGGGACACGGATGGCCAACGTCGAGTCTGCAGGCTGGTGGGGACCGGGGACCGTGCCCGGTTCTCCTTCCCATCCCAGCGCCTCCCACCAGGCTGGAGTCTGGGTTTGCGGGAGGGCACGCGAACCCCAGGGCTTGCGGCGGAGAGACAACTGGCTGCTCTCAATACACCCCGGATTACATTAGTCAGTACCGCTGTCCCGGCTACTGATTTTTAGGGGTCAGGACAACGTTTGCTCTCAATTCTTAACCCATTAACAGAGTCATTTCCCACCGTCACCAAACACATGCTTTTCTAGATAAGAGGCGTCAGTAATGAGGGGACAGGACCCCGGGAAGCAAGCACAAAAGCTCGGCGGCCGGGCCCGGGACCCTCTGCCAGAGCCGCTCGGTCTGCGCTGCCTTGAGGGCCGGGACCTGCTCAAAGCCCCACGCAGCCCCGCTCAGGATCCGGAGGAAAGCGCGTTGCATAGGAGCTGCGACGCTCCCCACGCGGGCGCTCACGCGCTTGACGGCCCCTCCCCTTTCTCCCTCTTTGTTCATCATCATCTCATTTACTTAAGGTCCCTCCTGGGCTCAGTCCCGTGGCTGCTGTCTGTGGTCCCCAGCGGGCGCTCGGTTCTGCACCGGGTGCCAGCGGAGCATCTGCGGACGACACTGGTTGATGCACCTCGAGTCCAGATGTGAGCGGCGGGCAGGCCTCCTGCTCCATCTTCTTTCAAAGTGATTCCTAGAGTCATCGCCAACCCCAAAACTCCCGCTCAGACACGGGCGCGCGTGCAGCCGCGGGAGAGCGGCGGGTCGGCCTTTGCAGGTCTCGGGGTAACTCCTCGGCCCAACAGTAGTCATTTGCTTGGGGGCCCCCCGTGCCCACCAAGCCCAGGGAGAACGGGGGAAGCCTCCCCAGCAGAAGCGGGTGCTGCTGCGTTGACTGCTCCTCCAAGTAACAAAAATGTGTCCTTGGAAAATAGGGACTTTGGGGCGCTGTTTCTTCTGGTTAGATCACGGTAGAAACGAGAGGAGGGATGGATGTGTGAGAGCTTCGCAAGAGCGGTCAGGGCCACGGTGAGTCAGTCTGGTCAACCATTAAAAAGGATGGGCGGTTTCTGAGTGGTGCCTCATCGACCTCAGGACGCTCAGGTGACAGACGGGCGAGTCAATGTTAGACTGTGAAGAATGTAACCCAGGACTTTGGGATCTGGCCCTGCACACTTTTCCTTCTCTAGGGAACCAAGGTTCCTCGTCCCAAAGTCTCCTACCCCTTGCACGTGCGAGTAGAAGCTGCAATACGATTAGCTCTGAATCCATAGCAGAAAAGAAGGGTGGTTTTAGAATTCAGAGTATGCAGGTGGAGCCCAGGCTGCGTGAGATGCGGAGATGTCAGGTCTCGAGACGTGGCCACGTGCGCTTTCAGCCACCTTCTCAGCTCATCTGAGACCCACGAGAGCAGCTGGCAGGGCGGGGGACCAGCCTGAATCACAGGGGGTTCAGGAGGAGAGAGGCTCGAGCCGAGCCAGGGCGCCCCCAGGGGGACGAGACGCGGTGAAGAGATGGGTCCTCACTGTTTCTGCTACAAACATAAAGCCCAAGCCCGTCACACAGAAAGACAATACCTTCTGCTTCTGGGGCTCTTTTTCTTCCCCCAAACGTCGAGCTGCTGCGCAGACGTGTTTCATTCTGGTTCCACCTCTGGGAGGGCAGGTATTTGGCAGGAATGATGTTTCTTTCACAGACGGAAAATTGGGGACATAAAGAAGCGAGGACGCATTCCGCGCCTCGCTACGGCAGAGTCTAAATGGACAACGGGCGTCCAGAATCTGGGGGGACAGAGCCTGTCACCAACCGTCCCTGGGGTGCAGCAGGCACGGGATGGGGTGGCGTGCGTCCTACAGAAGGCAGCAGGGAGGTCCTGGAGGAGACGGGGGGGAGGCGAGAGCCACGACAGAGGGCCGGTCACTGCAGCAGCACTGCAGCCGAGGAGCTGCCTGGGGAGCACAGTGGTCCGCGACAAGCCCTCCGGGCGCGGCAGCCACCACCAGCGTGTTCGTGGGCTTCCGTCCCCCTTTTATTTATTTACTTATTTATTTGGCTGCACCAGGTCTTTAGTTGCGGCATGCGGTATCTAGCTCCCCGACCAGGGATTGAACCCAGGTCCCCTGCGCTGGGAACGAGGAGTCTCAACCACTGGACCTCCAGGGACAGCCCCGGTCCCCTTTATTACATCATTTCATCCCAACCACAAGCCTTTGCACTAAGGCACAGCAATCTCCCCACTTCCCAGCCAGAACCTAAGGAACAGAGAGGCCAAGACACTTCCCCACAGTCACAAAGTTCAGGACTCAAGTCCCAACTGCCTCCAAGACCCGCCCCGAACCACTCTGCTGTGAGACTTTTGAATTGTACCTGTCGGAAACGCACCTCCACCTGTGCCCGTAGCTCTTAATTCCCTCCCCGGGCAAGCGGAGGTCCAGGCTCCAACCCCAGCCGGGGTTCTGGATGCTGGGGCCCATCTGAGCGTCGGGCAGCCGAGGAAAGTGGACACAGTGTCTAGTGGGAAAAGTGTGCTTGAGGAGCCAAGCAGAGGGTCCGAGTGGACCCTCACCCAGAGAGGCTGGGCAGAGAGGGCTGGGGCCAGGCAGTCTGTCACCTGAAGGAGGACCTGGGCGGTCAGGGGGCTGCAGGGCTAGCCTGGGAGTCTAGCCCTGGGATCAGGAGCCCTTCCGGGGCTGTGCTGTGGGCAAGGAAGGAGGTTAAGCCTTAAGGTGCCAAGCCTGAGGCGGACAGTCAGATGGGGAGAGGGAGAGGCGCACCCTGGGGTCTCCTCGGGCGGGGCTGGTCCTGGACAGGGCAGGTGGGGTGGTGCAGCGCCTCACCTCCCCCAGCGTCCAGGAAACACTCTCCCTTCCTCACTCCCTCTTTTCCCTCCCCCCTCCTCCTCTTCTCCATCCTCTCCTCCCTTCTGTTCACGCTGACGGGGGATAAGGCTCACGTGCACATCAGGCGTAGTTGGGCGGGGCAAGGCAGCCCTCCTGGCCTTGGCGGTCGTGGTCGTGGGTTGTCAGCACCTTCGGCAGAGACCCCAGGACACACCTGAGCTGGAGCACACCTGCCGGGTGTCCCAGGGAGAGCAGCCAGAGGGACTCAACGGAAGGCCCGCGTTAGGTGATTTGGGGAGGGTTTAAGGAAGGGCTTTGCTCTGGGTTGGAGGCAGGGGTAGGTCTGTGGTTGGGCATCTTTGTGACTCTGGTCTGGGGGGAGGGCAGCCCCGAGCAGGCTGAGACCCGGCCGGTGAGGAAGCAGCCAGGCTGGGTGGGTGTGTCCTCATGGTGGACCACGCTGGATTGCGTGCACCCTCTGTCTGGGCTCGGACACAGGCCCGGGTGGTCCAGGTACTGTCTACACTCAGCAGGAGACTACCCTGTCAGGCCACCTTCCCCGTCCCTCCCAGGCTTCAGGGACGCGTATCTGAAGCTGATGCCTCTTTATACTCAGGTGACAGGGGCGTCTCCTTGTCCAGTTCTCTCTCGCCAGTTATTCGCAGAGGTGGACTTACCACAGAACTACTGACACGGAAAGCTTCCCCTCCAAGGCTTCTGCCTGGCTCTGTGTTTGCAAGTTTGGATTCTTTTTTAGAAAAGGGTTCCCCAAACTATTTGAGCTTCAGTCCCCTGCCCCTCCACCCCGTTATCTCCCTGCAACCTCCGTCTCTCCTGATTCAGCGTCCAGGGTCCTCTTCAAGCCCACAGATGCTCTGCTCTTTAGGTGGGCGACCCCCCCCAGGAGATTAGAAACATCAGACCAAGGCCCCTGAGGCGCCCTCCCCCAGGCAGACCGGGAGGGGTCTGGTGCGGAGTAACAGCCACTGGCCAGACTCTTCCGAGCTCTCGTCTGAGGACGTGGACCGTTCTACTAAGCCCTGTCGCCTCTCTGAGCCTCAGTTTGTCTAGCCAGGATGGAAGAGAGTACTGAATGCGACCCCGTCCACAAATGCTTTCAGTTCTGGGGTCTAAGACAAACCCTTTGAGAGATGAGTTTCCCTGCGACTAATAATTTCAGAGGCGGACGTCAGGATAGGTGTTGGCATCCCTGGGGAAAGAAGTCCCAGATCAACGGGATCGAGGCGGTTCTCTGCCTGCTCCTCGCCTTACCGAGAGACGTGGGCTGAGAGGTGTGAAGTGACTTCTTCTAAACCAAATCCTGCAGCTTGTCGCTGGTGGAGCTAGATCACGCAGTAACTCAGCTCTGCTGGGCCCTGGTCTGGGTGGCCCCTCCCGGGGGGTGGGAAGCGAGATCAGGGGGCTGAGCTGTGGGAGGTGCAGGTGGGGCAGCTCCCTGGGTACGGAGCTTCCGTCTCTGGCAGAGCTGTGGGCTGATCCAGGGCAGCCCAGATAGAACGTTATGGTAATGCCTCACGGAACCAAACCGAAAAGGAAAACAAGTGTTGCTAGGGCACATTCTGGTTAAGTGTCCTGCCATGGTATTCTTGGTACTGGTGGGGATCTAGGTCTGGGAACGTGGCAGAGCAGCAGTGGGAGGAAACACACACATCACGCTACACACACACTTGCGCGCTTTCTGGGACTTCGGGGACGTCTCTGGGTTTTGGCGTTCTGCTCTTCGATCTGGCGGAGCCGTGCTCTTTCATTGGGGTCATTAAAACACTAATAAAAACCCGCATCCCCGGCATGCCAGCAGGGTCCCAGCTGCCCTCAACTTTTTTCCTACATAAAATGGTCAGCCTTTCATCACACTAAATGTATTTTAAAAAATCGGATTCATTCAGATTAAATGCAAAACAAATCGATAGAAGAATTTTGTTTCGTTTAGAGAAAAAGGAGCTTTGCCCACGGTGGAGGGTTTCTGGTTTCATGAGGATGAACAGAAAGCAAACAATCCCTTCCTTTGGTCATGAAGGGCTTGGGTATTTGCAGAATCAAGTGGAATCTCTCAGCCGCTGCTTTGGGTGTCCTTTCTGGTCTTTTGTACACCCAGTCCTTTCTTCTATTTAAAGAATCCTCACCCAGATCACCAGCAAATGTGACGGCATTAAATATAAATACATCCCCCCTCAATTGTCTGCACAGCTGTGTGCAGAGGTTTTGCCAGAAAATGCAGACCCAGGGCACAACCTTTTAAAGCCTTATTTGAAAACACAGAAGAAAATTACTCCCAGACTCAGTTGATTTCCTAAATAAGTAAAAGAAAAAATAACTTAAATATACAAAATAAAAACTGACTCCACTGGCCAAAGCTTTTATTCTTGATCTCCAGGCAAACATATCCAGAAGAGCCGCCTCTTCCCCACTCCCTCCGATGCTTTAAATTGAAAACCCAACAGCTCTCCGCATCGGCCTGTCCCCACCTCTCCCTGGCCACTGAGTCCGGAGGTTTGTGGGTATCACCGGTCCACAGCGCCTTGTGGCAGACTGCACCATGGCTCTCCTCCCACCAGAGCCGGGGCCGGTTCTCTACGCCTGGCACCTGGGCTGACACGTGGTTTGCTGTGGCCAGCACATGGAGTAAGGCTGTCCTCGCCCCAGTCCTCGGGCGGTCTTGTGTCTTCCCGCCCCTCCTGGCGCTACTGCTGCCCCGTGAACACACCCAGGCTCCCTGCTGGAGGCTGGCGGTAGGGACCCCGCCGCACCAGCAGAAGCAGCGCCAGCTGATGACCGCTGCCCGCAGAGGCCAGATGTGCCCCAGTCAAGCCTCGCTCAGAGCACCGGTTCCCAGAGCCCAAATCTAAACCAGCAGCTGTTGTGCAAGCCGCCAAGTGTGGGTGGTTTGTTTTGCATCAAAAACACGTTGTCACAGGTCGCCCGCTGTGTTATTGCAGTGTGATGACCCAGGTGCGGCCGTGCCAGTGGTCAGAACACAGAAATGCTCCTGCAGCGGCTGGTGATAGACCCTCCCTCAGGCCTCCTGAGTCCCACTCCTCTGCCGCCAGGCCCTGGGCCCCCCGGAGCCACCGGCATAGGGGCTCAGGGCTCGCAGGCCCTTGTCTTTGTACGACGTCTCCCCTGTGTGACTGGCCGGTGCCCCGCCGTATGGTTATTGAGTGTTTTGATTGTCACTGGTGAGTACTGGGCAGGCTGCTGTCTGCACGGCTGCTGGCCGTGTCCTGCTGGGCCGGCCCCCAGCTCTGGCCTGGGGGCTCCCGAGCATAGGCCGGCATCCCTCCCGCCCACGTTCTCTAAAGTGTCCCACATGGGAGACAAAGAACACGGTCACCCAGCTCTAGAGGAAGCCTCTCACGCTGGCGGGGCCAGAGGAGGGTGGAGGGCAGGCCCCTCTGAGGGGTCTCGCGTGTTGACATGAGTTTGGGGATCTGAGTTGGAATCCTGCTGTTGGGTTGTGCTTTGAGGCCGCGGTTCCTCGCCTGTGAAAGGGGGCGATGCTTCTGTGCCCGTGGGCCGAGTGCTGGGCTCCCAGAGGACAGAGGGCAGCCTGACCTTGAGCCTCAGCTGATGGACAGACGATGAGGCGAGTCGGCTGACTCATCTGGCCGTCAACCAGCAGGTGGAACTTGTCTAAATGCCTCCACAGTCCCTCACTCAGCTTTCACTGGGTTCCTGGTGCCACGGCACCCGTTTTGCCCAGATGATCTGGGAACCACTGTGCAGCCGGGCTCTGCCCCGTCCTCCCAACGCGGCCCTGAGGCCTTTGTGGAGCCCGCTCTCCCCGTGTTTTCTCGAAGACCCTTCCACACGCACGCCTGCTACAGGCCGTCACTTACCACGGCACTCCCCGAACCATTCTGTGCTTTGCCTTTTTCTTCTTTTTTCTCTGGAACATTCCTCCCTCTGACGGCTCCTCCTTCTCCACCTTGTGAAGAGGCTCCGATCTCTGCATTTCACCCTCCCTAACGGCTTCAGCTCCCATTTAACAGCCTTCAGCAAGATTTATTTCCTTGCTCTGATTTGGATACACAGGAGCAAGTCTGGCACTTTCTAAGCCTTGTTAGTGTGCGTGAGTGTGTGAGAATGTGTGTGAGTGTGAGTGTGGGAGAGTGTGTTGTGTGTGGGTGTGTGTACGAGTGTGTATGTGTGAGCAAGTTGTGTGTCTCTGAGTGTGTGTGTGAGTGAGTGTGTGTACGTGAATGTGTGTGTGTAAGTGAAGTTGCATTCACACGTCATTCTGGATGGTTCCACACCAGCTAATCATCAACTCCTGCTTTGCTTATTGTAAGCTCGGCTTACCAGGGTGGTCTCGGGTTTTGGGGTAATATTTTGATTTCTGCAGGAGAAAAGATGTTTTCATTTAGGAGCGCTGCGTCCTCCTGCCCCCCGCTGAGACCACTGGCCGCGTCCTCCTCTCCCCACGGACTCCCTCACCTCCTCTGGCCCGTCGCCTCCCACGCATTTGCGTGATGTCCTGTCTGACGCCAGTGTTTCTTTGTATTGGACCTGTATTTCTCTTTGCCTCTCTTTCCAAATCATTTCCTCCTCTGTTTCCCTGGGTTTAATATCTTATCTAGATTTTTTCCTTTTCTTTTTTTCCTGGGAAAAGAAAATGTCTATAGCTGGTCTTGATGTACCAGCTGATCAGTTTCAAATCGGATGTATATTCAGCTATAAGGAGATTCTGAACCAGATGTGGCCTGCAGGACCAGCTGTGTCCACGATGAGGTGCATTTCTGGAGGAAGGTGAAGCCCCGATGATAATGTGGTCCACACCCTGCTTCTCCCACGTGGGAGGCTCAAGGGGGATGGAGTCTGGGATCAGTTTGCTCTGGGTGAAATAGGTGAGAAAAATACGTGTTGACTGACATTCCAGGGCTCCATCCCCGGGGCAGGGACACGGGATGAGCCACGAGGGGACACAACAGACCATGTCCCTGTTGAGGATGCCTGGCCTGGGGGGTGCGCTGAGGCTGCAGGGCCAGGCTCAAGGCGGGTTCTGTCTGCCGTGGCTGCCGCTCCCACCCACCCTGCCCCAGGATGGGGGGACCCCGCGGGCCTGCCTGGGGCCTGTCCACACAGCTGAAGCAGGTGACCCTGTCCTGACGCCGAGCCAGATGCCACAGTCACAGGCACTGACCCCTCTCTCCGTTCCCTGAAGCCTGTGGGCGTCGAGTCTGACAGCTTGACCTGACCTCAGCTGGCCCCCTCCTGCCCCCGCCTCTCAGCCAGCACGGCCTCCCTCCTCCCTCTTGAAAAGCTGCCCTTTCCTCCCGGCGTGGCTGGCTGCTCCCCCAGCCTGTCCGCCCCAGCAGGGGCCTCCCTTGGCCCTTGGCCCGAGCGCGGCTGCAGGAACCCTCAGAACCTGGAGTGCCAGCAAACGCGAGGGCAGCGGAGGCCCCCGAGGGCAGGGTGCACAGACCCCTCTGTGAGTCCGGCGCGGGTGCCGTGGGCTGGGAGCAGAGCCGACGCCCAGGGCGGGGGGTGTCTACCCCGAGTCTGAGAAGCTTCTCAGGGGCACAGCTCGCCCTGCGCCCCAGACCTGCGTCCATGACCTGGAGCTGCGTGACGGTGGGGAGTCGGGATCCGCGGAGCAGGTATAGCACAGCGTGGGCAGGGGTCCTGGTACCAGAGTCCAGAGAGCAGGTCGGTCGATGCTCTGGCGTGTCTGTGGTGTCCCCAGATGGGGCTGGCATTTGCGTCAAGGGTCGCTCTCCCCTGTGCGTAGCCCTCCAACCATAGCCGGTTGGACAGAGCGAAGGAGGGGTGGGTGGGCTTCTCTCTCCCCCAGCTGCTGAGCTGCGGCAGGCTCTTCCCCTCCCTCTGCATCTGCCCCTCAGGCCTTCAACCCCGACTGGGGTCCATGCCGTGGGCTCTCCCAGGTCTAACAGGATGACCTTGGAGATGGTGGGACCAGCAGACGGTGGGACGTCTCAGCCTCCATAATCATGTGAACTAATGGCTCTTAATAAGCCGCTTCATAAATGCATCCTATTGGTTCTGAGGAGCCTTGAGTAGCGCATGACAGGACTCACCGTGTAGCGCCGCTGAGGGTTACTGGTCTGTGGTCCTGGCCTCAGGTCCAGCTGTCCTGAGGCCTGTTCAGCTCCACTCCGTTCTGACCAGTACGTGACAAGAGTGCCCAACAGGAAGACATGTCAGCTAAGATCTGCACTGGGAGGGGATTCTGGATTTCATGTCGCCACCCACCCCAGAGGCCAGGCATCGTCCCCACGCCCTTGCGGGGACAAGGGTGGCTTGGCCCGGGCCAGCCATGCTGGGCCTGCAGGTGCTGAGGGGACGGACCCACCACCCAGGAGAGGACAGACAGTGAGAAGGAGCCCCCAAGGCAGAGTGGCTACTACACCAACTCACTTCTGCTTGTTACACCTTCAGCCTCGTGGAACCGCAACCCCAAGCTTAGTCCAGGCTTGTGGAGCACAAAGAGGACCACAGACCTCCCATGTGCCTGGACCATCCCGAGCAGAGGGGCTGGGACACTCGCTGAGGGGTGGCGTCAGAAAATGTGAATCGTCCCCACCCCCATTCCCGTCACAGAGCTCCGCAAACCCTGGGAGTTTCCTGAGTGTCTTGCTACTCGTAAGGAAACTCTTGGCTGTGCCTGAGTTTATGCTAATGAGATGCCCCCACCCCCTGGGAACCGACCGCAGGATGAGCCGCTTTAGGACTCGCAGCCCCACCCCTTTGAACTCCCGGGCGGGGAGAGGGACAGGTGATAGAGTTCAATCAATCACGCCTGTGTGATGTGGATTGAATTACAGGACGCGCATTTGCTCTTGGAGAATTGCCATAGACCATCCTGGGTAAATGACTGCTCTGCGGCTGGTTGATACCATGCTTCGCTGGCCCGACGTCACATGTGTTCTTCATCTTAAAGGGATAATTGTCTCCAAACCCACCGCAGGCCAAGCTGGGCTTCCCCTCAGTCAGGAAGGCTGCGAGGGTGGGGTGGCTTGTCGTCGGCACCCACTTCCTTCCTGAGACCCCAGTGGCCGTTCTCCAGGTCGTTTGGGTGCACCTTCTGGGGAGGGCCGGAAGAGGACAGATCCAATGCACATTTGGGGGTGTGGGCCTCCCCTCGGGGCACAGCTGGCCTTTGAACTTATCAGATGGCCATGCCTGTTCCCAGGCACCACCTGAGAAGCCTTGGAGATCATAATGCCCATCACTGGAGCAAGTTGAAAAGAGTCTTGTCAAAATCCAGAAGGATTTTAACTTGAAATTTCCTCAGTGAGGTAATTTGTCCTCTGGGTTGAGTCTGGCTCATTTTCTTACTGCTTTATATATGGAAATAGAGGCTAAAATGGCTCATACCCATCTGGAGTCTAATTTTCAGATGTGCAGTTATTGTAAGAACTTGTGAGCCAACTACATGAGGCCAGAGTCTCTATTTTTTGTTAATTGGAGGAGGGAAAAAAAGAGGAGAGTGGGACGGGGTAAGTACGCCATCAAATCACAGACAAAGTGTCTGGATCATAATTTTGAAACATAAAGTGGAATAAGATAAACGCTGGACAATGAAAAAAAATGGAAAGTGATTTTCAACCTAGTGTAGTTTTTAGATTTTCTCCTTGAGCAGTGGATGGCTATCAAGTTAAACGGCAGCGTGCTCTGCTGCTTAAATGTCTGGTAACTAAATGTGTCCTCTGACACCATCAGACTTGGGGAAGTATCTTCCCAAGGTACTTGGAGCCTTGGGGGAAGCAGTGAGATGTGTTGTCATGTTCCAATAATGGCACGAACGCCTGTCACTGCTTGGCGAGGATTAAATGGGGCCACCCAGGGCTGGGCTCAGGGACACTTTTACCTCTTGGATAACATTGTTCTTCATTTCCGCAGCCTCCTGACTTCCAATCTGTTCCAGGGTTTTGCTTCTCAGGGGACTTGACTTTGCTTGAGGGGATGAAACGTAAGGACAAAGTATCACGGGACATTCTGGACCCTTGGAGATCTGGTGAGACTTTCTGGAACCCAGATTATATGGTTATTGATTTCAGGTGGTTGCAGGCCTGTGTACAGGGGAGGTGCTTTCTCACCCGGCAGTGCTTCTGTTTCTTTGTGTCTGGATCCTAGCGGTCAGGTGAAAGTTTTCAGGTGAGTGGGGTTCACGTGTGTCCGGATGATGAGGAAGGGGCAGGAGACCGACGCGGTGTGGCTGAAAGACGTTCTAAATTGTTTGAAAATGTAAGTGGGGCCTCACAATTTTAAAGATCCCTCTCTTTCCGGTAAACAAGCTCGTAACATTGGACTTCACCGTCACCCTCCCCACTTATATTAATTCTTAGCGCTTGACCTTGGCCAATGTATAGTGAAGGCCTTGGATTCCATCCTGTAATGTTTAAGGCGTTTCATCCTAATACTTTACCAAGCACCGAATATGTGCTGGCTCCGTGAACCCAGGACAAACGAGGGGACCTCCTGGTCCTCGAGGAGCTCAGAGTTTAACGGAGAGACTGAGAAATTGGCCCACAAGCAAGTGGCAGGTCTGCCTGACACTAGAGCCAGACCTTTCTTGGCTTTCTGGACACGACAACAACATGGGGAAAAGCTTCCTTTCATTTTCAGTGTCCCCCCTGTGTTTGAGGTTGACGTCATTGATGAGGGAGGATATTTTCTGTCCATTCTGTGCATTCCTTTGCCCCTCGAAGTCAGGAAATGTTCCTCTTAGTTAAGCCTAGGCAAGCACACCTGAGGGCAGGTTTCCGAGCCATGCTTGGCTGCCTGGCCGAGGGTCTGCAGACTCTCTGGGCCCAGGTCGCCATTCGGACGAGAGGAGCTGCAGCTGCGGGGGGGCTCTTTCCAAGACCCTGCGTTGACCTGCTCTGCGTGGTGGTTTCCTTCAATCCTTCTCTAATCTGCTCGACTGATAGCAATGTTTTTCTAACTTAATGAGGTTGAGGGGTCACCTGGGCTGGTGAGTCAGGAAAGCGATTCCCAGGGCCCTACAACCAGGTGGACCCCAAACTTCCTCTCCTGACAATGGATGGTGATGTGATGGTGATGTGATGTCAGGGGTCCAAAGCCACATTTTGAAAAATTGCCCCCCTCTGGGGTGGGCACCCAGGCCCCATGGGCTGGTCCCAGTGCTCCTGGGCCTGTCCCCTGACCTGGGTGCTGCTTCTCCCTCCCCCCCCCACCGGACCTCCTCCCTCAGGGTCTCTCTGAACCCCCCCGCTGTTTCCTGCCCTCACTGCGGACTGGAGTTGATATACAGTAGGTGCTCACTAGTGGTTATGGTTGATGAAGTGCCACATCTCTGCTCCACTTTTCACTGTGTCTTAATCTGCTCAGGCCGCCAAAACACCACAGCCCCGGTGGCTTAAACACAGGCATTTACTTCTCCCAGTTCCGGAGGCTGGAGGTCTGAGACCAAGGTGTCAGTGAGGCTGGTTTCTCCTAAGACCTCTCTCCCTGGCTTGCAGGTGGCCACCCCCTTGCTGTGTCCTCACACAGCCTTTCCTCAGTTTGTTCACATGGAGAAGGAGAGAAAGAGCTCTCTTCCTCTTCTTATAAGGCCACCAATTGTATCAGATCAGGGCTCCACCCCTCTGACCTCATTTAACCTTAACTAGCTCCTAAAGGTCCCATCTCCAAATACGGTCACATCGGGGGTTAGGGCTTCAACACTTGCATTTTGGGAGGACAAGTTCAGTCCACAGCTTTCTGGACACAAACGCAAACGGCCTTACGTCAAAAAAAGAATGGGGTTGATTCTCTTTCATGATTCTATATCTGCAAATTCGCCTACTTGCTCAAGTTTATTTGTAACCCCAGATCCATATTCGCGGAGCTTTCAATGTCACTCATGGATGGGCGTGTACAGTGTAGCACAAAATATGTATCAACCAACATGCAGGTCCCCAGCTCAGGCCAGATGAGACGGTAGCCGTTTCTCGTTCTAGTTTTCTCACTATAAACATTTTCACAGTCTTAGAGCCACATTTTTCAAATTTTTGTGATTTGGGGGTGGTTTTGCTGTTATCAAGGCCCCAAAGCGTGGTGCTGAAGTGCTGTCTGCTTTTCCTAAGTCCAGGAAGGCTGGGATGTACGGAGAAACTACGTGCATCAGATGAGCCCCTTTCGGGCCCGAGTAAGAGTGCTGCTGGCTGTGGGTTCCATGTTAATGAATCCATGATAAATATTAAGTAAGGTGTCTTTAAGCAGAAACATACATGAAACAAGTTCCTGGGTTGATTGGTCGGTGGGCATGTTGTGACCAGAGGCTCGCAGGAAACTCCCTGTGTGTCCACGGGAGCCGAGGTCAGTATTTGCTAATTCAGGGTTCACGGTGACTTTACAGGACAAAATTACTGTGAATATTTGACCTTAGGTCCCTAAAGCCAAGAAACCCTAGGGAAGGTGCAGCTGGCATTAGTTATTTGGATTTTGTTGTCAAGCCAATGCTGAACGCTTAGATATCTGTAAGCACATGGATGCTTGGCGGGAGCCTGGCTTTTTAATTATTAGCTTTGACATCACAATGTACGGCGTCAGCAGTCACACACAGTGACAACAGGGGAAGTCTTGGAAAATGACTTATTACAACTGGAAGCCCTCCTTCCTAGCGAACAGTGGGGCTCAGATGCCTGACTCGAGAAGAGAGAAAACACCCGTATTTCGTGTTCAAATTCAACAGTCTTTGAAAAATGTAGTGGCCAACTAGGGTCGTTTTACTTTTTTTGGTTAGTTTGTTTTTAAATATCAATGTTGTTTTCCAGTAAAACATTGAACATGACACATTCTTCACTTGTAAAACCGGATGGTGCCGTGTAGACGAGCAAGTGCAGGGATTGGCCCGCTGGCTAGTAAGTAGATTTTTAAGTGCATCTTTTCAGTTTTGGTTGGTCCGATCCCCCCTGCGGTGTCCGTGTGAGCGGGCCACGGCCCGGGCACCTCCAGGGCCAAGTTATTACACTGTAGACTCTATTTGCATAACGTCAAGTGCAGGTTTCTTTGGCAATCCCGCCAGCTTAGCCATTACTGCTCAAATTTTAATGAAAAGAGGAGTGCTGTGAGTCTGGAGAGAGACATTTTAGCAACAACCTGTGTCATTTAAACGTTTACCTCCAAACCGTTCTTGTGAGCAGCTGAGGCCTTGCAAACTTCACGCTTCCCTGGGGAATGGAAACAAACAAGCTGACACACAGAGGGCCTCCCTACATGCACCCTCCAGGGAGGCCCCAGGACAGACTATCCAGGTGCGAAGCAGGCATCCAGCCTCTGGGGCACTGGGCCATTGTTTGCAGCTGCGGATTTTTCCCATTTTAAATTGTGAAGATGAACAAATGTTCTGGTGGGGGGTGAACATTCCCCCCATGGAGCCCGAGTCATGGCTCTACATGCTAAGAGCACATGAAGCCCCTTCACGGACGCCCCAACTGCCCTCAGCTCCTGCCCACAAGGCGACAATGCCTGCATGAACTTAGTCCCTGGGTGTGTGTCTTTGGAGCGTGCCGGGGTGACATTCAGTCTCTACGTTCGTTTTTATGATAATTCCGAGTAAATTGTGGTGCAATAAACTCTTCAAGCCTGTCTTTCTTGTGAAAGCCGTGAATCAATCAGCTGTGGGCTTTTTTGGGGGGCTTTTCAGTGTATGGTGATCATTTAGATTTGACGTGCATTGTGAGACCTTCGCTCTCCTCCTCTCCCTGGTCTGTCATTAATTCCAGCCTTTGCTATTCTGAAGTACAGTGAAGGATGGCTGAGAAATCACTGCCCTCTTCAGCTCTGTTATTGCACAAAATAGCAGCGCAATAATTTTTTGTCAATGTTTTACTCTAAAAGCTTTCTGCGTCAGTTTTGAAAAGGAAGCAATAAAGCCCATTCAATGGTATGAATAAAAATCCTTTGAGGGTTAGGAGCAGAGCTTCTTTTCTTCAGCTGGTAATCAAATTGGAGCTAAAATGAAATTGAGTTTTCTTATGAAAATAGCCTTTGTTGCTGGGAAGGCTGGTAATTCATAAACAATAACCTGCTCTTTTGTGTGGATAATAATATATTCATGTTCTTTCAATAGGGTAAAAGCCAGACCTAGTGCATTATGGTACAGTAAAAACAGCAGAAGGAGCTGGCTGGAACGGTCTTGAGGAGGAAATGTAGCATTCGGTGGCTTCAGCTTTCAGCATCCTCCAGAAGCGGCACTTTGCTTGATTTGTGCGCTGGTTTTCCCGGTTGATTTGTTGCTGCCGTACAACATTTGGCTCATTGTGGACGGTCTCCAGCTGTGCTCGTCGCTGCCTCGGCCTCCGCGGCTGCGGAGACCCCGCCTGCTGCCCCAGGACGCTGGGATGCTTCGGGCAGCCTCTCAGTGCCATGAGGACCAGGGAGTCCCCGAGCCCCGGCCCAGACGGGCAGCTGGACGCCGGCGCAGGAGGTATGCTGTGGGTCCCCCCTGCAGGAGGGGGTGTCCTTGGGCGGCATGGGGAGGGGGGACGTGTGGGAGCACACCCGGCCATGCCTCTTCTGCTGAGTGTTGGGGTGCGGGGGGAGGGTCTGGTCGTCTGTACTGCAGTGGCTGCCCCCGGATCACAGGTTGGGCCACGGCAGCTCTGCCCGGGATCCGGCGTGGGATCCTTTCGTGGGAGCCCCGGGGACCTGTGTGCTGGCCGCTGGGGCCGTGCTCGGGGTCCTCGAGGTCACTGTGTGACCAGGAGGCAGAAGGATGCTTTCTCCTGGGCAGGAGTGACCTGCCGTGGGACTCAGGTGGGGCTGGATTGCCACCTGCGATTCATTACGACTGTTGCTACCTGGGCAACGGAGACTTTTGTTCTCTCTCTCAAGTTGGTGAAAAGTTATGATCTGGGGATTGCAGAAATGTGTGCCAGCCCCACCTTTAAGTGTTTGCTATGTTTGTGAAAATAGCCACGGTGCTCCTGGACCCAGACCTAGGGGCCGGGGCCAGTCAGGTGAAGGGACGTTCCCTGGAGGTCATTTTCTGTTACCGTCTCCCAGTGACTATAAGAGTAACCAAGCGTGAACACTTCCATTCTGATAGGATGCCCTGGCTGTGCTCTGGGGAATCATTTCTGGTTGCTTTTTAAGTTCCAATTTCTTGGCTCTGAATATAGTTCAAAGGGCAAACAGAGAAAAAGAAAGGAAGGAAGGAAGGGAGGGAGGGAGGAGGGGAGAGAGAGAGAGAGAAAGAAAGAAAGAAAGAAAGAAAGAAAGAAAGAAAGAAAGAAAGAAAGAAAGAAAGAAAGAAAGAAAGAAAGAAAGAAAGAAAGAAAGAAAGAAAAAGAAAGGAAGGAAGGAAGGAAGGAAGGAAGGAAGGAAGGAAGGAAGGGAAGGAAGGAAGGAAGGAAGGAAGGAAGAAAGAAAGAAAGAAAGAAAGGAAGAAAGAAAGGAAGGAAGAAAGAAAGGGAAAGAAAGAAGGAAAGAAAGAAAGAGAAAGAAAGAAAGAAGGAAAGAAAGAAAGAAAGGGAAAGAGAAAGAAAGGGAAAGAAAGAACGAAGGAAAGAAAGAAAGAGAAAAAGAAAGGGAAAGAGAAAGAAAGGGAAAGAAAGAAGGGGAAAGAAAGAAAGGAGGGGAGAGAAAGGAAAACCCTTCTGAGTGCTGAGAAATGTATAGGGTGGCGTGGGCAGCATCTGCCCTCGTCGGAATAATGTCATTCTCGCTGGGTTTTGATTGTTTGGTGGACAGCGGCAGTTTTACTCTGGGTTACGGTTTTTGTGAGAATCCTACGAAATAATGAGTATTTTCTGGCTTAGCCTGAGGGCTCTGCAAACTCCATCCTTGGTTCAGAACTGAAGAAGGGAGAAATTGAGATGAAGACCATGGTGTGTAATTTTAAACTACCAAACTTTGAGCTTCAGGGAAGCTGAGTCAATAAACAGTGAGCTTACCCCACGGAAACGAACAGAAAAGAGAAAAGGAGAGAAGCCTAGAGTGTTTATTTGCACTGAGATAAGGCAGCGGTGTGTGCTAGGTTCAGTGCTGGCTAACAGGTATTTTTGTGTTGTTTTGGTATTTTAATGATGAAATTTCGTGCTTAACAAAAGGAACTTTTAAAGGCACGGTGGAAGCTGACAGCTGGGATAATATATGTCATTATCCAATTAGTTTACAGGAGTGTATGTTTTGATGCTTTACTTAACATACCTCTATGTGTTTTCAGCTGTAACGAATATTACTTTCTTTGAAGTCTTTCAAAATGAGGATTCTAATTGTATGTATTTTACTCTGCTGCAGTTAGTGTTCTGTGCTTTTCAATATCATGAGCACCTGAATAAATTCTGATTTTTAAAATCTCTTTCACATTCAGTTAGGGGGAAAAAAGGCAGGATTCTTTTGGCTTTCATTACATACTTTGTCAGAAAAAACCTGACAAGTTCCTTCTTACTTTCTCCCACTGACAGAGCTGCATCGCGTGGGGCTTTATTCTTATGCTAAAGTTAAATTGATGCAAAAGAAAAGATCGCTAATTGTCAAAGAATTACCTTTCAACTTCATGTAAGGGAACTGGTAAAGAAAAGTTCATGGAGTATTTTCACTGTGGAAGAAATGATGAAAAAGATTTTATTCATGATGGAAACCGCTGATCACGTATCACAGCAAATTTTCAACCTGAAAATTATAATTTCCTGCATTTTAACTATTTGGTGGCCTTGAAGAAAAGTTCTTCTCTATAATTCCTGTTTTAACATGCTGTGGCTTTGTTCTCTCCACATGAGATGTGCGTGGTAAAGAGTGGGGAGAAATGAGGGGTTTCCGTGGGTGGTGAGCTGCCAGCCGGCAGGCACATGGGCTCTGGTTTTGAGCCTGGTTTCTCTCCAGTTACTTAAAAGAGAGAAAAGCAAGTGGTACGTCTTGTCCCCTGCTTGGGTGGCCTGGTGCGTTTCCTCTGGGGATGCTGTCACGGCAGAGACGGTTACAGGCGATTTCCCCAGGCACCGCTGGCACCGCTGTCACCGCACGGCCCCTCCCCCGGCCCAGGGCACCAGATGGGCGTCTAGGAGCCTGGTGGACATTCGGCTGAGCGGGCCTGCAGACGGGAGCCGCCGAATGGGTGCTGCGGGAGGGTGGATGCGAGGTGTAGTCTGTGGAGTCTCTAAGACGCAGCGACGTGAAGGCGCCCTCCCTCCACCAGCACTGGGGTCACCGGGGTCACCGAGGTCAGGCCACTCTGCCGCCCTGCACCCACCCTCCCGACCTTGCTCTGGGCTCTGGCTCCGCCTCGGGCTGGTGACAAGGACGGACTCTCCCCCACCTGCTCCCGCAGCCCCGTGGCAGCCTCACAGCCCGGGGCTGAGCATCCCTCTTTTCTTTCTGACTCGGGTCTCCAGGGTGGACGGGGGTGAGGCAATGGCGGGAAGCGAGCTGAGAGACGCGGGAGGGCCGGCGGGCGCACACTCGGACCAGGAGGGTCTTCCAAAGCTTTCTCAGCTCAGGCCCCGAACCTGTCTGCACAAATCCTCCAGCAGCCGGTCGGTCCCGGCTCTAAAGCCACCAGCTCCTCCCTGGGAGCAGCCCCAGCTCCCGCATCGCGGCCACAGCGCCTTCATCCTGCCTTGTGTGGCGACACCGAGCCTTCGGTCTCCAGCCTGGAGAGCCACCAGGACTGAGGGTCACCGCAGCCTCGAGGCCCCGTCCCGCCGAGGCCGCCTGCTGCTGACCGGCGTGGGCGGTTGTTGCTTCCTTGGTTTCCATGGAGACAGGGAGGCTGAGCCCGCCCCCATGGCAAGCTCACCTGGAACACAGGTAGCAGCTCACCTTGGGAGAGCCTGCATCACTCTGGGCGGGTGACCTGGATCCTGGGGTGCGAGACCGCACGGTCCGGTGGAGCGTGCGGTTTCTGACAGGTGTGAAGGTGACTGGCTTAGTTTCCTCTGATGACTTTTGATAACACTGTAAGCTGACTCTGGAGGTGGAGGAGGGAGGGATAAAGAGAGAGGGTGAATGTCCGCGCAGGACAGCGTCGGCGTGTTCCGCCGGGACCCATCTCAGCCATGCACGCGGCCTCACGCAGGCGAACCCACCCTGTAAATTAGGAAGCAAGTAACCTGGATTTACTCTAAGGCAGATGTCGATGGAGTCAAAAGGCTCTTCGTTACTTGTTTTTGCAGAACTCTCCGCCCATTAACATCATTTCAGTCTTTTAATCCTGGACTGTCAAGTGACTTGTGGTTACCTTGGCCGGTCTAGGTTTTCCACAAGGCAAGGAAGGATGTATTAAGTATGTAATAGGGATGTTTGAAAGTACATTTTTTATTTTTTAGGGAATCAGAATGTAGATTAAACCTAATGACTTTTGATCATTAGAAAAAGATGACATATAAAAGTTAGGTTAAAAAAAATAGGCAGGTTTTTTTAGTGCTAACAGCCAATGTCAACCATTTCAAAGGACATAATGCAGATAATAATCTGTCAAGAACTGCATCTCATTTTTTTTTTTTTTCTGTTTTAGTCTGTGCCAGTTGACCTTCCTCTCTTTGGAACTTTGGGGCCTTGGGTTAAATGCTTTTCTACTGCTCTATGCAAATCACCTCTCCAAAGTTCACCCATCTGGTATGGAGCTGTCCCGACTTAGGAGATTCCCTTTTGTCTTGTGCTATTGAAAATTAAAAGCTTGTTTGCAGATGGCTGTTCCTTATCCACTGCAGACACATAAGGTTTTCAGATCCTACTTAAACTGTGTTCTCATCCCAAGCACACATTTCATAAACCTAATGACCGAATCTTCTTCCAGCTATTTCTGAAAAATTTCACATTACTGAAAGACAAACCTGACAATATGCAATTATATATTTTACCCCAGTTTTAGTTTTTCCTTAGTGTATACTATTCAGAAGGCCATCTGTCAGGTATCTGGGATATTTTATCTTGAAAGTGAAAAAATGTCTCTAGCATTCTTTGGAAAGTATTGGATACATTCTCAAAATATCATTTCTCTTCTTTTTGAAAAGTTAAAATAATGTTTTAGGATATAACTATTACATCCAAACTCCTAGCCCTAGTAGAAAGCATTTAGTCAGTGGGAGTATTATGATTCTAGAAATATCCAGTGTGTATTTCCAACATGGAGAACATTTATTTCCTGCATCGTGGTTTGGATGTCCTTTGGGATTGATGTCTGAGAACTCATGAGTGCACTTATTTCTGGAGACAATGGTTGGAATTATTATTAGAGTTAGTTTTCATTCTTTTCTCAGTATTACTTTATAGTGCAGGTATCTTTAATTTTAAAGAAAGTATACAACAAAGGTATGTTTTATAACATGAATCATCTATCCAATTGGTTTTACTTATAGTTGAGTTCTGCTAGAAAATATTTTTGCTTTTATTCTTGGGTTTGAAGCAAAGATTTTGAAAACATAACTTTAAAAGGAAAACAATGAACTGAGGGAGGTCTGACAGTAGCCGCAATCACATCACTGGGCATTAAGTAAGAACAGTGCAGCGGGCGGTGACCCCAGGTCATGTTCATTCTTTAAAAGTGGATTATTACCTTTGCATATACATGTCTGCTTTCTCCTTCTCTTGGATTTGTTGATTATTTGAATCCACCCATCTTTTCCATTCCTGACACTGGCTACTTCGCTGGGCCTTCCGTCCTTCAGCTGAAAATAAAGGAGTTATTTGTTCCCGGGGTCATTTAAATCCTTACATTCTTGTTTTCAAGGAACACACACGCAGCAAGCAAACAGCCAAGCCCCAAAGCATGTAGAGCTGGGCTCCCATCCCTAATATTAGTGGAGCCCAGGGCGAGAGTACAAAGGGAGGCCCATGGACCACATGTCTGGGTACTTCAGTTACAAAGCAAGCTACCGAATGTGGGTCCTGCCCCTCCTTGACGAAATGCCTTCCTGATAACCTGTGGGCCTGGCGTGCATGTAGAATTCTCACCTCCAGGGCCTCGGCTCAGGAACCTGGTAGGTTAAGGTAAATTGGCTCCAGAGCACCAAGCGCCCCACTCCTGCCTCAGGGAAACGGCCCGTGCAGGCCCAGGAAGGGGGCTTGCGTCCGTCCGCACCGGGGTTCTGAGGTCCTGGCACCCTGGTGTGGAACGTGGGTCCAATCCGGGCGAGCCTGTCCACTGGGGTGGGGTTGACTGGGGGGCGGCTCAAGCAGGAGCCCGGGAGGGGTAGGGCTCAGGTAGGCGCCCCCAGCCCTGGTCCAAGGACAGAGGACTCAGTGGTCCCCCAGTTGTGCAGTTCTCAGAAAACGGGTCAGAGTATGGACCCCGTGGGCTGCATCTCTATGAGGCAGTGCAGTCTTAACTTTAGGATGTATTTACTCAACTCTTGGCAAGTCCTGCCCTCATCAAGGGCTGTTTGTCTTTACAATGGGATTTGTTCAAGTTAGCCAACACTTGGACTTTGTTGAACCTTAACTAAAACAATTTAGGCCCAACTCGCCCTTAGAGGGTGGACGTACCTTCAGTTGGATGCAAGGCGACAGTGGCAAGACCCAGGGGCCACCTGCCTGGATACAGCCTGCATCGGCCACCCTCGCCTCCCCGAGGCTGGCTCTCCCTGTTCATGAAACTGGGACAGTTAGATAATGAGATCTATCCCCTAGGGCCATGCTGAGGATGAAATGAGCTAATATCAACGCATATGAAGTGCTGGGAGTTCCCTGAGCATGTGAAGAGCTCTCAGTACATGTTGGCTGTTATTGTTGTGTCAGAGATTTTTTTTTTTTTTTTTTTTTTTTTTGGCTATGTCGCGGGGCATGTGGGATCTTAATTCCCCGACTAGGGATTGAACCCATGCCCCCTACGTTGGAAACACAGAGTCTTAACCACTGGACCACCAGGGAAGTCCCTGCTGTGTCTCAGATTCTAACATGAACTTTCTTACATTTTAATATCTGTGAAATCAGGATGTCTGTATTGTAACAGCTTGGATTTGGTGAGCTATGGCAATCAATCCGATTGACTCTTCAATAATTAATGAATTATCTGAGGATTTGCTGAATTTCTGAGAAGGAAAGGATATCTGGGTGGATTATTGATGAAAATCTGTCTCCCAGAATCCATTTCCCCGAGATGCTCAAGTAAAGAGGAACCACAATGTCAATGTTTAGATTCATGTTGGTCAAATTTTTAAAACTGAGACACGGAACAAACAGCATCTTGAAGCAATAAGCCCTGTAATCAGCACCAGAACATTGGATGTTCAGAAAGACACAAATTGCTCTGTTTTGAAAGGGACAAAACATTTTGTCTTATATTCTGGGCACACACAGTCTTTACAAAAAGAAGATAATTGACTTGAAATCTTTCGCCCTTCCCTTGGAAGGGGATCAGCTCTACTCAGGATCTAGTATTAAATCCAAACCAAACGTTCTCTCAGAACTGTCATCTTTCCCGTTACTTTTGTAAAATGCCTTGTGTCCTAACTTGCTTCCAGACACACTGACGCCCCAGGCCAGACCTCAGGGCAGCCTCTCACGTCCCCCTCAGCTTCCTTTAGGATGCTGTGCTCTCCGTGGCTTCTGGCTGTACTCACCCGGGAGCTAAGCAGGGCTCTCGGGACGTGCGTGCCCTTCATCTCCCTCCAGAAATGCAGACCAAGCTCGTCTGGTTTCTGCTTCTACTGCCCTGGCATCGTCAGAGAGCCTGCTTCCTTCCCTCCTGTGTGCCGGGTCCTGTTACCGAGGATGCCCCAAAAAATGGTTTTCCCAGAAAATGAGAAATGGGTGCCCTGAGAGCGGTACCTGAGAAAAGAGGATGGCGCCACCTTATTAATTTGGGTCAAGACTCTGTGGCCTGGGATGCTGGCCGGACTACAGGGGGTGTCCTCACTGGGGTGGCATTCGGCCTCTCGGTGTCGGGAAGGTTGCCTGGAGGCGGGGGACGGGGGGGAGGCCCAGTCTCCTCCTCCTCCACCTCCCTGCCTGCCGGGTGGTCCATGGGGGCCTTAATGTACTTTCTTACCTTCACCTACTTAAGAGACTCTCAAGGTCACCTGGATAGGAGAGAAACCCTCGGGGGGCGCTTACGTTCACCCTGATCGAGAAGTTGATGATCTAGAGCATGTAGATGCCTCATGGAGAAGGATTTGGTGCCCTCCTGATATATGTGTGTTTGTTCTCATAAGCCGTGCAGGTGTTGCTGGTCTAACACATTGTGTACATTTGCTGGTGGCGTCCTGGCACGAAATTCATGGCAGATTCAAAAAGGGCAAGTGAGGAGTTTCCGGCAAACACTCTACGAAGAAGTAGGCTGGGCTGAGGGGCCAGGAGTGATGGGGCAGCCCCCCTGCCCGGGGCTGTGGCCACCCAGAGCCTCTGCCCTGGAAGAAGCACCAGGCACTATGGCTTCAGGGGGAGGAATGCAGCCCCCGCTGGGCCGCCACCTGGTTTCGTAAATAAACACCCCAGACGCTCTCTTTTCTGGAATACTCAATTTTCTACAAATGTCTCCCGTTGGCAAGAAGCAACCAGGAGCAAAAGGACCAGGTGATGGGGTTTATAGGTGACAGTTTCCGAGGCCCAGACGGAGTGAACAGGAGGGGGTTGCAGAGGGAGGGACAGGCTGAGAACACCCAGCAAGGGGCTCATTAAAAAAAAAACCTTCAAAAGAAATAGTTAAAAAAAAGGTGAAATAAAGTAAATCCAAACAGTATAGATTTAGGGGTCTCCAAACTGTCTGAAGTCAGCCTGGCAGCAGAGAAATTGTCAGGCCAGCATTTTCTCTCTGCACCCCAGGGCACTAGGGGGGCCGTGGGGAGAGAATGGAGGATGCATGGGGGGAGGGGCGGCACTGGGAAGGTTCTGGAAACCCAGCCCCACCCTGCAACCTGGCGGTTCTATCCCAGACCAAATGTAGAGATAGCCCGTCACCTGGAGCTGATGGCATCCTGAAAGGTTCCTGTCAGGCCTCCTCAAATACATAATTAATTGATTTATCTCTGCCTCTTAGGGTATTTGTTTACATGGACAAATCCACTCAAATAGAATTAGCAACCTGGCACAAGAGAACAGTGTACAATGGAACCTGAGGGACAAAAATCAAAGCAGCACAGTTTCATTGTCTTTTTTGTTTTTTAAGTCAGATGTTACCTTACGGTTTCTACATGCTTTGAAATTGCCATTAAAACTTTTTGTTGCCATATAAAATCTACCCTGTAATCATTAAATTTCACAAGTCTAGTTTTCTTTATAAAGGTAATATAAGCTCATTAATGCAAATTAAAAAATACTTGAAAAATAATAAAAATCACCCAAAGGCAGCTGATCTTAATCTCTGGTGTGATTCTTCTAGTCTTTTTTTTTTTTTTTGACCTGAAATCTCTTTGCTTTCATATGAGAAAAATAAGAAAAACCCCAAACTGATCAGACTATGAATAAGCAGATATTCTCTTTGGATCTTCTTTGGCTTGGATTTTCTGAGCACACAGAAGATCCGTCCTGTGCCTGCTGAACCTGTCCTGAGTCAGAGAACGCAGACCTGTGCAGCCGGGTTTATAGAAAGGAGAAGCCCCCCTAACCATAGCCAGAAGGAAAACATCCCTCTCCCCTTTGGCTGAGGACTGAAATCCACGCTTAGAGCTTCACTCCTTTGACACAACCCTGCCACCGACATCTCACTCCTCAGCTGCATGTTTGCATGATGCATACCTCACATCTTTGCAAAAAGAGCTGCTTTTGCATCAGGGGAAATTGAGGTCACAGTGAATGGATGCAAAAGCTAAAGGATGTTGCTATTGACTGTTGGAGGAGGTCATTGAGAGGGCATGACCACCGGATGACCCTCCTGGATGTGGGCAATCAGAGGCCCGTCACCCCCTCCCCGGCCTTGGCATGCAGGCTCTGCTCAGTGCTCCCGCAGTGGGAACTGTTCCAGCGACGCAGCCTCGAGAGAGCAAGGTGTGCCTGAGACCCCCTGGATGGTGTACACGCCTGAACCCTGCTAAGGCCTCTCTGTAAACTTTTGAGACTCTGGCGGGCGGGGCCGGGAGCCCGGCAAGCCGCGTAGGTAGGTTTCCTGCTTATGACACCTGCTCCGCGGATCCGGAGTGACCCCCTTCCTCTGGCCCCTCCCTGCCCTCCGCGTGCGGGCCCGTTTGAGAACCAGCACAGAGGAGGCAGGAGGCCCCGGACAGCGGACTGCCGAGGCCACCACGGGCCTCTGCGCGTCTGGAAGGAACCGGCACCCGGAGCCGGGTCGGAGCTGGCGTCTGTGCTCAGGAGAAGCGTGAGTCTGGCTGCAGGTCTTCAGGTGCCGTCTTGCTTGGTACCTTGTGTACCCGCGTGACGGTCATCCTGGGGTGGGTCCTGCCATCTCTCTGCACTTGTGGGCGGTAAGTCCGTCGGCTCAGAAGCGTCCCCGGGAAGGAGGACACAGACTCTTCCCTGGGGACTGCGTCTGCATCCGAGGGGTGCCGGTGGAGGGCCCGACCCCGGGTAAGCGTGGTCACTGCCCTCGTGTGCCCTCCATGCTGAAGGGACAGGACACGGCTGTCACCTGAACTCTGGCCCGAGCACCTCCCTGGCTTCATCTGGCAAAGGCTCCCCGTGACGTTCATTGACGTGTATAAAACACAGGATTCGTCTTTATGACTCAGCTTCCATAACAGGGCCGCTGGGATTTCTAACGGAGTGAAGAGTTCCTGACCCTTCCTCAGGAGGCCTAGCCGTGCTGCGGGAAGTCAGGGTGAGGTGGACGGGGTCGGGCTGGCGGCCAGACGGGGGTGCGGATGGTCCCAGCATCCTTTCTTCCATCTGGGGACTCCCTGCGTGGCCGTAGCCTGGAGTCATATGTCGGTGGTGCAGGGGTGAATCCTGCAGGGGACGTGCTGGGGAAAGGACTGCGGGAAACGCGGGCAAGGGGCAACGACAAGAGGGCGTTTGCCAGAGAAAGGGCGCCGTAGCCCTCGTGCCCAGGTGGGGCTGCCGGGCCGCGAGGAGGGGTGTGGGGTTCGGCAGAGCTGAGTGGGTTCCTGCTGGTGGTCCAGGATGCCGGCCCCGGGGGAGAGCTCGGGAGTTCTGGACGCTGGACTGGCCGAGGCCTCAGGCGCCCAGCCAACGGGGTGGGGCTTCTTCTCAGGGGCCGTGTGAGTCCCCAGCGTTCGGGGGGAGTGCGTCAAAGGCCCTTTCTTAGGAGGGACTGAACTTTGCCATGCGTCCTGTTGACGAAGACGCTTTTCCGGTATTTCCTGCGTCCGTAGCCTTACTAGGTCGGGGGGCGCAGGGCTGGCGATGGGGTCTGGACTCTTCATGGCGGCGGAGCCGGCAGACGGGAATCCGCGCACAGCCAGGTCGCGATGGTGCGCGTGGCTGAAAGCAGAGGGGTTTCTCCGAGAGTCTGCGTCATTCACGCCGACCCAGGTACCGTGCGTTCCGGGGACCCCGCTCAGCACGCTCAGGCAGACGTCGGAAGTCAGCGTGGTCTCTGCGCCTGCGGTCTAGACAGCGATCCCGTCCCGCCCACTCCCCAGCCTTCGCGCGGGGCCCGGCCCGGCCAGCTGTCCGCGCGGCCCCAGGCGTGGCGCCGGGGGCCCAGCCCGAGAGCTGGCTCTCACTTCCACAAAGGCTGCACGCAAAGTGCTCACAGGGCCTCCGGGCCGTGGACGCCGCGCCGAAGGGTGAGCGGGTGAGGGCTTCACAGGCACAGCACAAACACCTGGGCATCCAGCCCCTCTGCCGTGTCCCCCTCCCAGGCTGCGCCGGCCAACGGGCGGCCTTCTCTCCCCGGCCTCGACCTTGACCCGCTCGCTGCCCGTCCAGCCCCTCCCACTGGCTCTGTCTTGGCCCCAGTCTCAAGCCGGCAGACCAACCCTCCAGGGCCCCGGGGACCCAGAGAGCCTTGCATTCAGTGGGTTCCCCTCACCCCGGGGCAGCTGTGCCCTTAGGGAGCCGTCGGCCCCTCTGTCCTAGGCTCCTGGTGTAGCGAATGCCTCCACAAACGCCCACAGATGGGAGCAGGTTTTGATTCCCTCTGTGTGCAGACACAGAAGCTGGGGCCGGAGTGACCCCACCGCAGGACGGAGAAGCAGGACGTGGTCAGCACGGACCTCCACCTCCAAATCACGCGTCTCGAGGAGCCTTCGCAGTCAGCCAGCTTTGCAACGTGGCCTTCTGTTGAACGAAAATCGTCAGCAGTCGCCATTAGTAAGGAATTCTTAACATGCCACCGTGAACAACGGGCTGAAGTCAATGTTGGGAAGTGTCCTTCAGATGCAGAAAGGAGCGCTTAGACGGACGCCAGGCGTTTGGAATTGGTTGCCATCTGCCCCTGCGTCAAACACAGCCCCCGCCTCACAGTTGGTGCCTGGTAAATGTTTACTAGTTTGCATTCTTGCTGGTTGCTTTCCAAGGAAAACAGTAAACATTCAGGACACATGGGACTAGCAACTTTAAATAGAAGAGATGAGAGATTGGGACTGACATATACACACTACTATGTATAAAAGAGATAACTAATGAGAACCTGCTGTAGAGCGCAGGGAACTCTACTCAGTGCTCTGTGGTGACCTAAATGGGAAGGAAATCCAAAAAAGAGGGGATATGTGTATACTTATAGCTGACTCACTTTGCCGTGCACCTGAAACTAACACAACAATGTAAAGCAACTCTACTCCAATAAAAATTAATACAAACTGAGAAAAAAAGAAATGAGCTAAGGGAGAAAAACGTGCTGTGCTGTACGTGGTGTTCGGTCTAGAAATAGTGATTTCATACTAGGGGTGAGTGACTACAGCTTTGAGGAGAAGGTTATCTATCAAAGACTCAGGGCAGTCAAAAGAGTTCTCAGGAGTGTTCATACACCTTTTCAGTCTGCAATGTATACTTTGTGTCCATGTCAGCAAGAGAACGCACAATTTCAGGCATTGAGGAAAATTCTGGATTTTCTGTGGACGGAATAACCATGAAATTCCAGAGCAATGGAAGCCAGCTGGAAGCAGGATGAGTAAAACATCCCACAGAATCTCCATTTCTCTCCGACAGTAATATAATTTGGTTAAGAGAGTATTACTAAAAATCACGTTCCAGACTTGATATCGCAATGAAAATCCAGCTCTTTCTCTGTGGAGGCTTTTCCTGTTAGAAGTCAGTTTGATGGTTGAGGGATCAGAAGACTTGAGGTGGTTACACAGAGAGAAGTTAAAAGAGTCGTTAGGAATCAACAGCAGAAGACAACAACTGCACTTAGAAGATTTGCCCATCATGCCACGTTCCTGTCCCTGCCAGTGTACACAGAGTGGGTCAGACCCTTCCCTCCAGAGGATGATGGCCATGTGGGTGAGGCGGGGTGGCAGAGCCTGGGTAGCAGGTCTGGGCAGCAGGATTCTTCCTTTCTGGGAGGCCCGTCTCTACTGCCAGCTTGGTCTGTACTGCAGAAGAGCGTGCACCAGGGACCCTGCTCTCAAGGGGTGAGGTAGGAGGTCAGGACCCAACGCAAGAGGTGGTGGACCTCTGCAGGAAGAAACTGCCCTCCAGGGCCCAAGACCCTCAGCCGATGTCCAGGAAGGAGCCATTCTGACGATGTCCTTGTTGCCAGACCCCAGAGAGCAGAGGGGGTGGCGATCTCTTTTTCTCCCTTTCCATCTTAAACCTGATGAGGAACAAATACAATGGGGCATTTTGGGAGCAAGAATGAATGCATGAATCATTAAAGCCAGAAGAGATTTTTGCTTCTGGTAAATTTCAGGCTGGGCATGCGGCCGTACATGTCATCCCATCATTTGTCACAGCTGACAGGCTGGATCCAGGTACCTTTTTGAGGGGTCGGGGGTGTCCCTCCTGACAGCAGACGGACGTGAAGGGGCTGTACAGACCTGTGCTCCACACGGCACGACTGTGTTCCAGGAGACCCCTCCTGGTCTCTGCAACTGAAAAGTCTTCAGTGGCGGTTCTGGTGTCACCAAATCTGGAAGTCCTCTGTCCTCTCTGTTGTAGGACTTACCACGAGGAGGTGCGATTTCCTGTTTTGTATCCTTATTTCTCCACGACCAGAGACTTGGTGAGGGGAGGGACAGGGTCTTAGCCAGGTGAGATTCCCATCACCAGGTGCAGGTACCTGGCACACTGTAGGGGCTTGAATGGACGACTGAGTAACAGTGGCATTAACGGATTTTAAAGGGAAGAATGGGGTAGAGTGGGGGTAACACCTGAGCTGTTTCCTTAGCTCAGCACCTTGTGTCTAGGAGACTGATTTCATATCATGGATTTGGTTTTCTCTCTGCACAATTCATAGGTTTGCTTGGAGGATCTGAGAAGGGCCTTTGAGCTGCGTGGACTCCTGCTGCCTTTTTTTTTTTTTTAATTAATTAATTTATTTATTTTTGGCTGTGTTGGGTCTTCGTTTCTGTGCGAGGGCTTTCTCCAGTTGCGGCAAGCGGGGGCCACTCTTCATCGCGGTGCGCGGGTCTCTCACTGTCGTGGCCTCTCTTGTTGCGGAGCACAGGCTCCAGACGCGCAGGCTCAGTAGTTGTGGCTCATGGGCCTAGTTGCTCCGCGGCATGTGGGATCTTCCCAGACCAGGGCCGAACCCGTGTCCCCTGCATTGGCAGGCAGATTCTCAACCACTGCGCCACCAGGGAAGCCCTCCTGCTGCCTTTTGATGTTCAATGGTAGATAGTTGATCCTCACTAATCCTCACCGTTTGGGGATTTGGTGTTTATTTGCAAATCCACCTACTCACCCAAATGCCTTTGTAACCCTAAAGTCAGTACCACAGGGGCTGGGGGGCTTTCGCTGGTGGTCATCGAGAAGCACAGGAACGGGTCTTCCAACAGCACATGCTCCCGGTGGGAGGGGAGGCCAAGCCTTCTGGGTTCGGCTCTCACAGTGAACAAGCCCTTTTGTTGTCTATTTAGTGCCATGTTTTCACTTTTTTAAAAAAATTGAAGTCTAGTTGATTTCCAGTGTTAATTTCTGCTGTACAGCAAAATGATTCAGTTATACATATATATATACACGTTCTTTTTCATATTCTTTTCCCTTATGGTTTGTCACAGGATATTGAATAGAGTTCCCTGTGCTGTACAGTAGGACCTTGTTGCTTATCCGTTCTGTATATAATAGTTTGCATCTGCTAACCCCAAACTCCCAATCTGTCCCCTTCGTCCCCTCCCCCTTTTAGTGCCATGTTTTCTCGTGTTTGTGGTTTTTGTTGGTGATGTAGTCACTTGAAATGGTCCCCGAGCATCACTCTGAAATGCTGTCTGATGTTTGTAAGTCCAAGAAGGCTGCGACGTGCCCAAGTGTCAGTACTGATGGCTGTGGGGTCCTTGTTAATGAATCAGCAGTATATAGTGAATAAGGTGTCTGAAGTGGTCAGGGTTCTCCCGAGGAACAGAACCAACAGGATGGATATGTATATATAGACAGAGATTTGTTATAAGGAATCGGCTCATGTGATTATGGAGACTGAGAAGTCCCGAGACATGTAGATGGCAAGTTGTGACCCAGGACGGCGGTTGTTTCAGGTCACGTTTGAAAGCTGGAAAAGACCAACGTCCAGGCCCAGCAGACAGGCAGGAGTTCCCTCTTTACTCGGTCTTTTTGTTCTGTTCAGACCCTTATCTGATTAGGTGAGGCCCTCCCACACTGGGGAGGGCAATCTGCTTCCTCAGTCCACCAACTCAAACACTACTCTCATCCAGAAACACCTGGAATAACGTTTGGCCAAATAGCAGGGCACCCATGGCCCAGTCAAGCCAACACATAGAATTAATCATCACAGTGTCCTTGAACAAAACCATGCATAAAACATGGTTAAGTAGTGATCTGTTGATGAAAATGTTGTGATCAGAGGCTCTTGGGAACCCCACAAGGCAACTTTACAGAACACAATTCCCACAAATAATGAGAAGCACTGTGTGAAGACACATGGCCATGGCCAACCCTCCAAAGTTTCCTCTATATTCCATTACTTTTCTGACCCTACAGAAATAAACGTGTACATGAGATCTAATCACGTTCTGATGGGGGAGAGAGGGGGGAGAGGAAGAAGAAGGAAGAGAAGAATCTAAATCAACCCTTATTCTGGTGGCCACACCTTCTTATTCCCCCGTGACGCCCCAGTCGCTCCAGCTGGGCCCCATTCCACATGCTGTTTTGTGTAATTCTGTGGACCTGCAACCGTGCCTCCCATAGCACTTTCTGTGATGGCGGGGATGTCGCTACGTGTGCCGCCCACGACAGCAGACATGGCTACACATGGCCGTGGGCGCTCAAAACGTGGCCACTGGGACTGAGGGACTGAGGGTTAAACTGCAATTAATTCAAGCTGAATTTGCCGTGTGTGGCCAGTGGCAGCAACACAGGACAGTGCAGACTTTTAGGTCCGGTCCTTGGCCAAAGTTCTGTGATGTGCGTGCTGTGGACTCCAGGGTGGTGTAGTTATATGAGGAGTGGGTTACAGGCTGGGAACAAGCCGGGAGCAGGGGGCCTGCCATTCAGGAGGCCGTGCACCCTCCTCCCTTCACTACCCTCTGACCTCCCCACAGCTCTGCCTGCGAGTCCCGAGGACCCCGATGCATCCGTGTGTCCTCAGCGCCCCTTCCTCCAGCCCCGTGGCCCTGGTGGGGGACCTGCTCTATGGCACCTCCAGGACCAGAAGAGCTTGCTCTGCAAGCGGCTCCCTCCTCTCCTTTCCCACCTCGCCCACAGAACTGCCGACCTCAGCTTGCTGCTAGGGCATTTGAGAAAGGACCCTTTTATCCCTCGGTTGTTAAGATTTCAGAGTTTCTGACCAAGGGAAGTGGAGAATCTGTCAGAGGTGCATATTGCGGGGTGGCGGGCCCTCTGGCCGCTGTGGGGTATTTACCTGCACGGCTGCAGAAAGAGGTGCAGCTGAAGTCAGGAAAGAATGGAGGGAGCCGTGGTCAGTCTTGCCTAGTTAAAAGGCTAATGTGCCCCTGGCAACTGGCTAAATGCTGTCTCCTTTAATCCCACCACTAAGTGGTGAAGTGGGGCTTTGTCACCTGCATTGCGTGGACGGGGAGATGGAGATCCTGAAGTTGCCCACGGCCCCACGTTGGCAAGTGCTGGAATCAGGTGTGACAGCGGGTCCCAGGATGCCACGGGCTTTTCTGATGGAAGGGACCGTGGCGTGTCCCAGCCAATGGTCCCCTTTCCTGCCCTAAAATCACGCTCTTCTAAAACCAGTAACCCCAACCATTATAGGAAAGAACCATTTTGGGGAAAAAGGGTTTTTTAGCCTCAGACTTTCTCTTTATCAGTCTAACAAATCGAAGAAAAGTGTAGGTGAGGAAGAAAACCCACCGGTGACGTAACCTGCGGTGGGTACCGTGAATGGGGCTTAACCGGCACTTGAAAGGTGTCTTTAAATTGTCGAAGGGCAGAGCTGCTCGTGACGGGGAGGACTTGGCACTGCCCTCAAGTGTCCCCAAGTACAATGGGAAGACGTCTGGAAGCCCCACACGCCTCTCCTGGGAAGGTAAACGACCCCAAGAGAGAACTACATGGATCCCCCGGCCAGGCCTGTGGCTGCGGACTTCACCGACCACCTTTAATTTCCATCCAGCGTTAATACCGGATTTTGACATGCAGCTGTTCCTGCTACAAATCTGCCCACATTTAATAACATCATTTCTCGGCCCGCCAGGTGCCTCTGATATCCGTAGCAGAGAGAACATGCAGAATTTTCCCCGCCGCAGGGGGTGGGGGCCAGGTAGTTTGTTCATATAAAAATAGCAGGATTTCTCTTCTTTATGGCCAGCAAAATAACAGGGTAGGGAATTAATGGGGTTACGTCTTGATCTGGGGCGGGGTGTAAAGTGGAAATCACTCCCGACTGAGAGCTGCGCCCCCAGCCATCCACTCCAAGTGTCTGACAGCCCCAGGCTCTCAGGCACAAAGTGGCCTCTCGTCAGGGAAACGGAACCCCCGGAGCCCCCTCTGTGCCTGGCCCCGGGTACCGGCAGGAGACCAGCCATGTGTGTGTGATTCTTTAGATGGTTAGAGCCAGGCTGGGTGACTTGTGAGGCTTTGTGATACCGAGTGGGGTCTGTGGAAGGAGCAGTTATTGGAGCAGTGGAATCTTTTAGGCGCTGACTTCCCTCTTTCCCAAGTGATTGTGGAATAGACTGGTCTGTGCATCACCTAAAGACACGTGAGTGCAGGGCTGTGGATGGCAGTTCCTTCCCCGGACCGGCCAGAGACTGACGGGGATCACCTGGGGAGGACCTTGAACTACGTCACGTGCTCAAACCCTGTGACCTGCCCGACTCCACGCGGCTCAGCGAGTCCTTCACCGAAACTCGTCATTCACTGAAACCTTGCTTAGCTGTTTGGATTTTCACCTATGGAAGGGGAGTCTTTGCTTTCTCCTTGGTGTACAGTGGCACCCTACCTGGGGGTGTTCTACATATTTAACAACCAGCAGGACCCAGGCTCCCACCCGCCGGAAAAGGTGATCCCCGTGAACTGTCCTTCCAGACAGGTCTTGCTGAATCGAGTTAGGAGCACAAGGAAAGGTTATTTTTGCTAAGATTGCACAGCATTTTTCTGTAGTGCAATAATTCTTATATATTTTTCTCCAGTGGTTCAAAAGCTAATGACCCTCTCTCCAGGAAATGGTGTGCACACACCCAATTTTGCTTACAGAGTGAGGGGTTCAGAGACTTGCTGAAGTTCTCACTCATCACAGAGCACTTTATCTGCACTGGTGAGATACTCAAAAATTCTGCTACCACCCTTGCAGGCATTAAAATCCGTGTTAGTGGAGCCAAAGATAGCAATCAGATTTCACGGCTGGTAAGACCTGCAGAAGGGATGATATTTCATTTTTAAATATTTTTGGCAAATTTTTATTTTAATATAATTTCAATCTTAAAGAAAAGCTGCAAGAATAGTCCAATAAACTTCCACATACCCTTTAGCTAGGTTCATCAGTTATTTACCTTTTGCTCCATTGTTTATCATTTTCTTTCTTTCTCCACACACACACACACACATACACACACCAATACACACGTGTGCACACACACATAACTTTTCAAACCACTTAATTTGAGGTTAAGTCAAGACCCTTCACCACAGTGTGTATTTACTAAGAACATGACATTCTTTCACATACATAAGGCTTACTTATCAAAACTGAGGAGTTTAACATTGACCCTGGTATATCATTAATCTGGTGGTTCTCCAGGTGGGGTCCTTGGACCAGCAGCAGCTCCTGGGAACCTGTTAGAAATGCAGACTCCAAGCCCTGCCCCAGCCCTTCTGAGTCAGGAACCCCGGTGACGGGGCAGGAAGCTTCGACAAGCCCTCGGGGGGAATTCGGACACACAGCGAGGGGCCTGGAACCGCTGGTCTCATTCTCAGGCAATATCGTTTGTTACCAATTGACCTGACAGCATCGTTTGTGGATGCTCTTTTCCCATCAGAGTCTGGTCCTGGATGAGGAATGACACTGCGCTGTCACGTCTCTTTAATGTTCTTCTGTCTGGAACTGCTCTTCCGCTTTCCTGGTCGGTCTTGACCTTGACGTCTTTGAAGAGGATGGGCTGTTATTTGGATTGATCGGTGCTTCTGCGTGACTGGATTCAGGCCCTGCACCTGGGGCGGGGCTGTCACCAAAGAGTGTTGTGCCTGACGTGTCATCAGAGGCACTGATGTTGGGGGCTCCAACCTTGACCATGTCGGCCTTGTCACCGCACATGTGGTTAGGATGGTGTCTCTACTGGAAAGTGACGTTTTATCCTAATTAATTAGTAATTTGTGGGATATACACTGAGTCTGTGGAAATACTCTGTTCCTCATTCAACTCTGTCCACTGATTTTAGCATCTGTTAGTGCTTTTCTAAGCCCATCATTTCTTCTACATCTATTATTATTTCTACATCTATTATTAGATATTATTGATAAGATATAACACAACATAACAAAATATAATATAATGGAATATCATATTATATAGAGACAGACACAGGCATTCTGCTGTAAGGAAGAGCTTTCTTTTCCTTTATCTTTTTCTTTTTCTTTTCTTTTTTGGAGCAGAGAAAGGTTTATTGCAGGACCAAGCAAGAAGAATGGGTGGCTTGTGCTTAAAAAGCCCAAAACTCAGGAAGAGCTTTCTTATTTCCCCAATTTATTTATTATTTATTGACATTGGCCATTCCGACCCCACCTCTAGGCTCTTTCACTTGAAAGCTCTGTCTGCCTTACAGCACCAATGATTCCCCAGGGTAAGATACCCCTTCTGCTAACTTCTTCTTCCCCTTAGGGTGCTGTCCACGGCACCTCTCCCCATCTGCCTGTGAATACCTACTGACCAGCATGGCCACTTCCAGGCCAAGCCAAGCTTTTCCTTTCTGTGACCCAGTCGGGGTCGCCCCCCATCTGCTCTTCCCCCAAACATTTGACTGCTTTTTGGTACTGACCCCTATTAGGCCATGCACCTTGCCAGACTTTCCTCACCTGCTCCCATGAAGTCTTCCCAAGTAGACTGTTAGCAACGTTGAGAGACTGACTTTAAATCATCTTTAAATCTGTTCCACCTGGATTAGTACCTGGTACACAGCAGATGTTCAACAAAGCTTTGCTGGATGAAAATGTTATGACCCCCTGGCCTGACTGAAAGAAGTTATGTAACAGGATTGAACGCAGAAAGTGTCAGCTGAATGACAGCTGTTACTAGAAAATCAACCACTTCCGACAGACTTGAAAAGATCCATTCTCCTACCTTTATGGAGGACCTATACAAACCACCTCCAGTGGAGGAGAGGTTTCTGTGATTGACTTGTTTTTATGACTCAGGCAATCTTAAATATTTAAATAGTTTAGAACCACCACTGTTAAGTCTGAACACACTCTTTTGTTTGTTTTTCATAGACAATTTGCTACAACTTGAATCTTAAATGTCCTTGTGAGACTTTAGGAAATCTTTTCCTGTATTCATGTTAGAATGTGAGACTGGACCCCAAGGAAAATCTTCAGGGGAGATGGAAATAATATTTTCAGTCTCATTAATTATTAAAGTGAGTCACTGAAAGTGTGGAATTTGAAGTGAGTCTTGAAAAGAGATGTGAACTTAGCAATGGAAGGAAATTGTCCTGACATTCGGGCGTCACAGTAAAATGCATTAACAAAGAGGTGGTGGAGACCAGCCTGCAGGGCGGCCTCAGTTCTGGGGTGGGGGGGCGTGGTTTGGGGCAGGTGCAAGCAGAGCCCCAGGAGCTCCAGGACAGAGACGGTTCATCCGAACCCTTTCCAGTGGTGATGCCACACATCTCAACTTCACACAGGAGTCAGGTGGTTCAGCTGAGTTCTGCTCGGGAATTGTCAGGAAAAGTCCATACAGGCGTTCTCTTTATCGTGTTCCCAGATGAAGCTTTATGTAAAAAAGGCGTCTGGCGCAGGAACTGCCTTTCTTTGTCCCCTCTCTCCTCTCCACAAGTGCATCTTTGGATGGTGCCGTGTGACACCATCAGGAAAGCGTCTAAGGCTCATCAAGAAACTAATGGGGAGACACTGAGCCTTGCCACTGTGTGTGTGCTATCGCTCTATGAACTTGAACACCTAAACTACACTGTGGAAGGTTTCATGGGTTCCTTTGCTCTCACACACTGTTGGTTATTGGAAAAAACAGAGTTTAGATGTATGGAGTTACATAAATAAGGTTTAGGGAGTTCATTAAAAGTGGTCCAGCTTCCTTAGTTTCACGTTCAAGGACATCCTCCATCTGACCTTAAAGTTCCCTTCCCTCCCTCCCTCCCTCCCTCCTTCCCTCCTTCCCTCCTTCCCTCCTTTTCTCGCCCTCCCTCCCTCCCTCCCTCCCTCTCTCGCTCCCTCCCTCCCTCCCTCCCTCTCTCTTATTTATTTATTTTATTATTTTTTTTGTAGGTAGTTTTACTATGAAGTTTATTTCGCTGAATAAATTTGCTTTGTTTTTATTTATTTATTTATTTATTTATTTATTTATTTATTTATTTTTGGCTGTGTTGGGTCTTCGTTGCTGTGCGCGGGCTTTCTCTAGTTGTGGCGAGTGGGGGCTACTCTTTGTTGAAGTGCGCAGGCTTCTCATTGCAGTGGTTTCTCTAGTTGCAGAGCACGGGCTCTAGGCGCGTGGGCTTCAGTAATTGTGGCACGCAGGCTCAGTAGTTGTGGTTCGCGGGCTCAGTAGTTGTGGCGCACGAGTTTAGTTGCTCTGCGGCATGTGGGATCTTTCTGGAACAGGGCTCAAACCCGTGTCCCCTGCATTGGCAGGTGGATTCTTAACCACTGCACCACCAGGGAAGTCTCTCTCTTATTTACTGACCGACCCCTTATGCTTTGCTGTGTATGTTCCCTGCATGAGCCCCACCTCCCACATGGTATTTGGGACCTGTCTCTTTTCTCATCCTGCTCCACACCCCCTTCCTGGAGGATTTTCATCCTTTCTCCAGGTACCTTGTGCCCTGATGGCTCCCGAGATGTGTACAAGCCACACACCTTCCTTGAGGCCCAGACCCCATGTCCGATAACCTGCTAGTCACCACCTCTTGGACGCCTCCCGGCACCACAAACCCTGCATGCTCAAAGCTTTGTCCTCACTTGCACATCCCCACGGCCTCTGTGTGTCTGTCAACCTGACATCAGCCCTGCCCGGCTCCTCACCCGGGACCTCCTCTGCAAACGCCCCTCTCCCGTCTGCCTGCCTCACGTTCCTGCTGAAGTTCCCCTGCTGGCCCTGGCTGTGTGTGTAAGGTAAACCCCAGACCCCAGAGTCCTGGCCTTTCAAGCAGAACCCCGGCTAGTCCTGACCTGCCTCCCTCTGCTCCGATGGTCCACACGCCTTCGCTCCGGTCACCCCAGCCTCCACACCTTTCAAGGTTCTGGACTTCGCACATGCGTCCTTTGAACCTGGAATACCCCTTTACTCTTTCTGATTGTGGTACTACCCATAGGAAGTGCATTGTGCAGTGGAGTTGGTTGAAGAGTGAATTGTTTTTAATCCTTAACTTCTCCAAGCCTCAGTTTCCCCCTCGTCAAGGTGATAACAATACACCCATGGACATTCAACAGTGAATACCTACCTGGGTGCCTGAGTCCAGATGGGGGTTGTGCCAGCACCTGTTCCTGAAGGGCTCAGCTCCGTGGGGGCAGGGCACACACACAGATGAAACGTGTGATAGGCTCTAGGGAGGGGTGTGGACAGACACCCTGGAGACCCAGCTTGGGAGTTGGCAAAGGCTTCATCCAGGCTTCATTGTTTTCATGGAGGGACACAAAGGACCACTATGATGGCCGCTGGGTTTGGGACAGTCTTATCCAGGCCCTGTGCTGAGCGCTTGACTTGCGTAATCTCATTTAATGCTCACAACACTTCTCTGAGGTAGACACTGTTATTATTATTATGCCCCCAGCTGCAGGGTGGGTGGGGAGTCTTGGAAATCCTTTTGAAGAAAGTCACAACTCAGCTAAGACCACAAGCTGACTGGAAAGGGCTCGGTTGGTCAGGTCTGTCTCATGAGGCAGAACCTTTGAACAGGTCATGCCCAGGACTCACTCAGAGGTGAGGGACTCGGAGCCCGACCTGCTTGGGAATGAGGTGAACTCCTCGTGCCGAGCTTGGAGAGCAAAGGCAGAAGGACGGCAAGAGAGGAGGACAGCAAGCAAGGACCCACCACGAAGGACCTTGTCTGTCACTTTGAGAAGTTGGTATATCATCTCAGACCAGTGAAGAGATGCTGCAGGAAAAGATACACGTCTCCTCTTTAGATGGAGCACATTGACTATGGTGTGACCACCAGACAAATGAATGGGTGGCTGGATGAATAAAGGATGTATAGATCAATGATAGATGGATGCATGGACGGATGATGGATGAAGCCTGGATAAGTAGACAGGTGGATAGATGGATAGATATATGATGGATGGGTGGGTGGGGATAGGTGGGTGGCTGGATGGTGGATGGATGGATGGTGGATGGATGGATGGGTGACGGATTGATGGATGGTAGATGGTGGATGGATGAATGGATGATGGATGGATGGATGGATGGATGGATGGATGGATGGATGGATGGATGGATAGATGGATGGATGGTGGATGGATGGATGGATGGTGGCTGGTGGCTGGCTGGCTAGATGATGGATGGATGGCTGGATGGGTGATGGATGGATGATGGACAGTTGGATGGATGGGGAGGTGGGGAACGGAGCTGCCAGGCTGGAGGCAGAAGTTTAGCGAGGAGACTGCTGCAGACACAGATGGGTCTTGTCAGAGAGACAAAGGAGGGGCACCCAGAGAGCAGAGGACTTTTGATTGTGCCAGCTGCTGTCAGGAGCCAGTCAGGTCTGCAAAGAGGCCACTGGTCATGGCTGCAAGGAGACTCTTGGTGTTCCAAGCCGCGACTTTTGCGAAACACCTTCTAATACTGTGGCAGGGACTCAGCAAGTGAGTTCTCCCTTTTCATCAATGCTGAGGAGTCGTCATTACTTCATTTTCTGCTCGGGCTCTTCCCTGGCCTCCCAGCTCCTGACCACCGCCTGCCCAGGGGCCAGGCAGGTGGGTGTCGCTCCCACTCCTGTGGGAGGTGAGCAGAGGTGGCGGCCTCCATCTGTGCGTCTCTCCCTGTTGGCTCGGAAGTCTTTGTTTTGTCTTTCCAGGGATCTGAGAGGGGAGATTATAACCATTACAGTCCACTGACTTTTTATTTGATGCAATCCCAGATTTTACAAGTTCTCATTTTAAAGATGATAATATTCCTTGCTCCCAATAACATTCTTTTCAAAATCTGGGATTTGATCAGGAAAAAGATCACTTATATATTATTACATATGTAAGGATCCATATTATTAATGAGGAACAAAGGCAAAGGGTGTGTGAGTTGGTTGGCCTCTGAGGCTGGTTCATGGCAAACAGTCTCTTTTAAGTTCCGACCTTGGCCTTCTCTATTTTTTGCTTTGCGTTCCCAAGCTGTCCACTACAGTTTGTCCCCAAGTTCACCCAGAATCTTTAGCCATAGAGTCACCTCTTCACTGAACTTTAGACCTTATCCCCACTGCCCACTGGATGTCTTCAGAGGAATGTTCTGAGATTTGCGGTCTAGACAATGCCCAGTTCATCCCAAGGACATGAATAGAAGGTGCTGCCATGCTCCTGCTGGATCCCATTGGTCGCCTTGACACCCCCTCCCCTACCCGACCCCCCTCCCCCTTCCTCCCTCCTTCTTCCCCTCCCCTCCCCCCACTTCCTCCCCCTCTCCCTCTCCCAATCCCCAAGTCTGTGTCCTCCTGTTTCCCGCAGCGGGAAAACCTATAATCACAGCTGCACCACTGTGTCTCTGGGACAGGACACTCTGGGCACACGGAGCCCCATGCCCCTCCAGTCCCCTGATTCAGGGTGGGGCAACCCCTGTGTCAACAGGACAGAAGCCGGGGGCGGGCGCTCAGTGCTTGCTCTCTGGCGGGAGACTTAGTGGCCGAGGCGCCGGGCATCCTGCTCGGGCACCGACCAGCCCTGAGACGCTGGCTGGGCCTCCTGTCCCTCGACTATCGGGGGTAATAATTGCAGCCCTGGCTCCGTGGGGTGGGGTGGCAAGGTGGGCATGCGAGGGTGGCAGAGGGTTGATAATCCATGCAGATGGGCCTGTGTAGGTCCCTGTAACGGGGTGAGGGGGGGCCTGCAAACTTCAGTCCATTGAACCACCCATGTTGACGTACTGAGAAAGCCAGCTCGGCCGCGGGCCCAGCTCCTCTGGCTGACCACCTGGCTGGGGGGCTGCTGCGTCTGTTTAGACAACCCCTGCTCCGCGGTGTCGCGCGGGGCTCTGGGCTGTGGCCGTAAGCAGGGTCGCGCGCTCTGCCCGGGCTGACCGTTTGCTCCCGCAGACCCCGCGCCCAAGTCCCGGCCAGAGTCACGGTCAGCGTCTGCATCACTCCTCCGTCCTCGTCCCTGGGGTGGAGCCCCAACAATGGGATCTGTGCCCCCGGCCGGCACCCCGCTCGGTGCGGAAGGAGCTGCAGCCTCAAGTGAACACAATTAGAGTCATTAAGGGTGATCCTGGGCCCCCTCTGGCCTTAGCGTAATCAGCTTCTATTAATCACCAGTCATAAACAATTTCTCCATTTGTTCATGTTTCTCTAAATTGCACTTCCCCATGTCAGTGGTAAGTTGTCCTGGAGAAAAGTGTACTCTCTACATGGAAATTCTGTTTTCCTCTTTCTTCCAGTATTCGATCTCCTTCCCACCAGGGGGTGGGGGGCAGGCACTTTGCTGGATTCTGGTTCTTTCCCTGAGCTTAGAGATCATGCAGTCCTGTTTCTGAACTTTGATGTTTAGCAAGAGGTCGCTGGAGAGACTTGGCCTTAGCTCGCCTTCCTTCATGAAAAAGCGCTTTCTGGGGCTTCCAAGTGGGGCGCGGCTCGATCTGTGTGCGGAATGGGCTTCTGAGAACCTGCCTCCCCACATCTACCCTGTTTCCCACAGGGAGAGGCCTGACTGCGCCCCCTTCCTACTGACTCAGCTTGTCAGCTGGGTGGCGAGCGCCTTGGAGGAAACGTGTTCAGTCGTCTGAACGACCTGCTTGTTTTACCTCCGGCCCTGCAGGCAAAGCCGGGGTCCCCAGGGCAAGGCCGCCAGGGTGGCACCTTTTGTTGGGGAAGAGCCAGGGGTGTTCCTCTGTCCTCTGGTCCCTCGGAGCCCACAGTTCCATGCTGCTGGGACCCCACCCTCCGCCTGCCGGAAGCCCCCATTCTCTCTCTCCTGAGTGACCAGCCTGCTCTCTGGCCTCTTCTTTGCTTCTTCCTCCTGAAGTCTGTGATTTCCACCAAAGCCAGAGATCCCTTTAAAAAGGCACTCAGATCACAGCCCTCCTGTGCTTGAAACTCACCAGTGCCCTCCCCGCCATTTCACTCAGAGCAGAAACCAAAGCCCCTAACACATCACTGTCTGCCCGCTCAGGCTGCTGGACGCACGACAAACACTTACATCCCACATGCAGGAGGCGGCACGTTCGTGACCAAAGCGCCAGCAGGTTGGTCCCTTCTGAGGCTGTGAGAGAGACTCTGTCTCGCCCACCCCCAGCTTCTGGTGTGGCTGATAATCTCTCTGTCTGCCTTCACATTGGGGTTCTCCTCTCTGTGTGTATCTGGGTCACACATGTCATGGTTACGGTGTAGTCATCAAAATCAACACGTTTAACTTTGATCAGCAGTATTGCCTATCAATAGCACATGTTCACATTCTGTCCTTTGTCTCAATCCTCTCCTCTGTGGATATACTTCTTGCCTCATACAGGGCCATCTCTGCAGATCCGTAACAGGGCTGCACACTTTTTGTCTTTCTCGGTCTTTTTGAAGAGCACAGGCCGGTTACTCTGTAGAACGTCCCTCAGGTTGGGTTGCCTGGTGTTTCCTCCTCATCAGATGCCAGTCGTGCACGCTGGGTAGGATCACCACGAGGTGACCGAGTCCTTCTCAGGACATCCACCAGCGGCACAAGAGGACGAGGTGAGGGAGGAGCTGCAGCCTCAAATTAGTCCAGAGTCATCAAGGGAGACCCTGGCCTCCTCCCCACTCTTGGCCGCATGCCTTCCCTCTCCCTGTGCCCGTGAAGGATTCGGCCCTGGACACTCAGAGGCCATTCCCATAGTTGGTAGTGATGGCCGATATGAATCCCAATCTTAAACGAAACCCGGTGAGGATGGACCGGGTGCAGCTTCTAAACAGAGCAAAGGGTAGAACATCTCCAGCCTAGCAAGGGGTAGAACATCTCCAGCCTAGCGAAGGGTAGAACATCTCCAGCCTGCTAAAACGGGCATAACAACTAGAGAAAACAATACAAATGTGAAAGACACTAAATAAAAATGAGTGAAAAATAGAATGTCAGCTGGGTGAGGACAAAAATAAATGACTGGAAGAACGTTCTGAGTAAATATTGCTGATCAGCGTCAGAAAGACGCTGAATTAGAGATCAGTGAGGCAGCAGCATGCATTTCAGTCTCTTCAGAATGTTGAGCAGGTGCTGGTGAAGTTGATTCCAGGAGAATGAGATAGCATCCGTGCTCGTGCCTGACCTTGGTGGACCCATGAACTCAGATTCACAGGGTCAGGGGTAGGGCCTAGGACTTAGTCTTCCTGCGTAGGTGCATCATTTTGCCCCTTCTCACAAACACGCTTTCTGCCAGTAATTACTGATGAGCCCGAGAAGGCTGCGCTGAAGGCCCAGCTCACCACCGAGGCAGACATTTACCTGTATACATACCTGGGAGAGGAACACACCTGGGAGAGGAACACACCTGGGAGAGGAACATGTGGTGAGGACATAGACTTTGTATCCAGAGGAACGTGGACTGAAAATCCAGGCTTTTCATTCTCTATAAATACAAATTCGTGTGAAACGCTTAGCTTTGTTAAACTTCAGTATTCTAATCCACAAGCCGAAATAAGCTTTTGTGGAACGTTATTAAGATTATATGTGAGTCACCTGGGTGGGACTTCCCTGGCATTCCAGTGGTTAGGACTCCGTGCTTCCACTGCAGGGGGCACAGATTTGATCCCTGATCAAGGAACTAAGATCCCGCAAGCCACGTGGCCAAAAATATATATATATACATATATAAAATAAATATATATGATATAAAATCATGATATATATGATTTATCACATATTTCCCTGGAACATAGTAAGCACTTGATGAATGGTGGTTATTATTATTATTATTATTTTTTTCACGGTTAAAGATTTGATGAAAGTTCATAATAATGCAATTGACAAGGAAATTTAGTTATTTCTGAGCTATACATTTTAAAGTAATAACTAGAATTATGACTTATAACATTATACCAGAACATATAAGATTTTTAGAAATTTCATGTAATGTCTGAAACATATATATTAACATATTTCCATACAGATAACCCAATGAAAGTTTAGTACTAGTTGTTTTGTTTGTTTGTTTGTTTATACTGCAGGTTCTTATTAGTCATCAATTTTATACACATCAGTGTATACATGTCAATCCCAATCGCCCAATTCAGCACACCACCATCCCCACCCCACTGCAGTTTTCCCCCCTTGGTGTCCATATGTCCGTTCTCTACATCTGTGTCTCAACTTCTGCCCTGCAAACCAGCTCATCTGTTATTATTATTATTATCATGATCATAACACCATGCAACTGAATTGAAAGGAGGTAAAATGAGAGAATACAAGAACACTGAAGAATTAAAAATTGGAGGCAGAGTGGCCTTAGGAGAGCTCATAGTTTTGGTAGGTTTGTTTTGAGCCTGGGTATTTTATGAAGTCCTTACTAGTTAAGGTAGTTTTATTGTTGTAGTTGCTGTTATTGTTGACTCTCTTGAACTTAGTTAGCCTATAATCAAATTAATATCTGAAAATAATAATACAAGGTTCACTTTTTAGCGTGGATACTTGTTATTTCAACTTTAAGTATCATTGCATTGGTTAGAAGGGTGGATTTCAAGGGTGTAATCATCAACTTTGCTGAGACGATATCCTATTTTAAGAAACATTCCATGATGATGCTATGTAAGCTATTCCAGAACAAGATGAAAAGCTCTCTACTGCCTTCGTTTTAAGAGTTTTTAAGGCTTTTTCTTACTATTACTTTAAAAATCCTTTTATTGTTAGATTCTGCTATTCAGCATGTATATATCTGCAATTATTTTTACCTTTCAGCTTTTCTAAAACTCCTCCTGTAAATCTGCATTTTTTCTGATTAAAAGAATCAAATGTTATATCTTGATTTCACCTACATCGTATGTCCCCTTCCCTGACTTTTCACATCATATTTCCCTTAATTATATGATCTGTGGTTTGAGACTGAAATTATTGTTGTTAATTTATAACCCAAGGAAAACATGACCCAAGTGGTCCAGTCTCATAGAAGACTTGAGGTTCAAGGAAGGCATCCCACCAATGAAAAATTCATTTGAAAATAACCGAAATTCCTACTTAGACTTCTCATATACCATGTTGAGGCTATATAGACAACAGCAATTCTTAAAAATCCCCCTTTCTTCTCCCATCTGCTTTCCTCTTTCCATCAGCTTCTTCAGTATTTCTTTTAAATTATTTAAAAATTCATTTTTTCATTCCTAACCTTCACATCTTTTTTCCTTCCGTTTCTCCCTTGGATTTGGTTTTACAAATACCACCCACCCACCAAAACCCAGACAGTCTAACAACGGAAGAACATTCTTGGGAGGGAGAGGGAGGAAAATAAAAATTAATGAGCATAACCAGATTTTGTACCTTGGTTTCCTCCTTTGTTTTTCTGGAATATATTCCCAGTTTGTTTGCATTTAAAAAAGACAGTACCTCCAAGGTAAAGTTGCTTTGCATTTACATGTATATTCCCATTTGATTGTAGCTTAGCTAGATATACAAACCTAGTTTGAAAGAAACATACCATGGTTGACAATTTTGGCTCCATTGTCTTCTGGTATTTGGTGATTATAAGATAATGGGCAGCAGAAAGAAACAGTGGGGAATCTGTGTATTTTTCCTGGAAGTTTTTAGGATCTTTTCTTTACCTTCGACCTTCTGACATTTTACTCTCATTCTGCTGGTATTTGGTGGGGGAATGTTCTTTCCGAAATGCTCTAAGATATTTTCTTTTATTATCTCTTGGACGATTTTCTGTAGCCTTCCTTTCTGGATCTATTTGTGTAATGTGGGTTAATCCTCATTTTTTTCTTTAGCTTTCTAGTTATAATTCTTTTTTCTATATCCTACTGTTCTATTTTCTAGAAGCATTCCAAAATTTTATCTCCTTGACTTTCTATATTAAATTTTCTCTTTTAAATTTGCTTTTGTTTTCACTTTTAAAGGCTCCTTCCTACTGTTCAGTATTTTCCTTTTAACATCCATTTCCTTCCCCCTCCCTCCTCCATGGGCTCAGTCTACTGAATCTTTTAGAAAATAGAAAAATTTTTAAGTACTATTTTTTTTTTCTGAATGATCTATATCCTCTAATATCTTGTTTTCCTTTGTCTTTGTCTAGTACTTTATCTTTTGTGTGGCTGTATCTCCTCAAATATTTGGTGATCTGTGGGTGTCTATGCGTACTTAAGAATGAAGCGCGAAACATCCATGGGAGCTCTGAGTGGCTGGGTTTTGCCGACTGGTGGACTTGACCTACTGGTGAGGGGACCGGGGGACCATCATTAAGCTGGGGGGCCACTAAGAGGCAGAACATGGAAATGTTCCGAGGTTCACGTTTACTTTCTTTAAAGAGAAGTGTGGCGGGCAAACACTTGGCCGTGGTTTGTGCTCTGTGTGGAGCTGGGGAAGGGGGGGGGCGGTCCCCTCACAGGCTTCCCGTTCATCCTCACGTTGGCCCCAGGTCTCACCCATGTTCTCCTTCAAGCCTGGTGCCTCTGGGCCCACACCTTCTCTGCTGATCTCTTAGGCAGAGTGACTTCCTCACTTTCCATTGTCCTAAAGTTTGTTGAAATCTCACGGTTCTTCATGGCTTTGCTTCCTTTCTCATTGTTATTGTAGATTTATACTTCTCCTCTGCATTCGGTTTCATAGGGTCTTGGGAGACAAAATACATCCTCCACCTTGGTCCGGAATGCTCAGGTGGTCACTAGCGCATCAGTGAGGGCTCTGTAGAGAGCCAGACTGAGAAAACCGTCTCTCTGTCCCCACCATCTCCATCACCTCTGTCTCTGTCTCCATAGAAAGGGGAAGGAGAGAAGTTTATTTTAAAGAACTGGCTCACATGATTATGGGACCTGGCAAGTCCACCATCTGTGGGGCGGCCAGCAGGCTGGACACTCAGGCTGTATTTCTGTATTGCAGCCTTGAGAATTCCTTCTTCAGGAAACCTCTGTCTCGTTTCTTAAAGCCTTCAATGGATTGGAAGGTCATCTGTTTTACTCAAAGTTTGTTGATTTAAATGTTAATCATATTTACAAAATACAGCAACATCTAGACTGAGTGCTCTGGCCTAGACAAGTTGACATAAAATTAACCATCACAAATAGCAACTAAAAAAGATGTAGCATGACTCCTGATGAAAATAGTTTCCTGGAGTAGAGGGTGGGATGCCTGCAGGGAGAAAGGTCGCCCACTCAGGTGGGATGCAGTTCTCCATAACTGACATCCCGGCAGCCACTGCCCCATGTACCCCAGGAGGGAAGCGGGCTTCGGGGAGCAGGTCAAACCAGAAGGAAAGAACTCAGACATCTCGTCCTCATAGCCCTCACCGAGCACCCATACCAGAGCAGGGTGCTGAGTCACGGGGAGGAATGTTTGTTTCCCAGGACAGTACTGGGCTCTGTGTCTTGAGGGTGACAGTTTTGAGGGGATGACCTTCCACGGGGGGATGACCTTGTATAGCATGCTTTGGGAGTCCTCCTCTTTAATTTTTCCTTTGGTGCTTTTCAGGCACCTTCATGGGAATCTCTTTTCTCTGTGTGTTGGGTGCTCCAAAGGGTCCCAGGAGCATCTCCTGTGAAGCTTGGAGGATGCCCCCCGCTTTCCTCCGGCTCTTGGACAACCGTGTGGGGACCCAAGAGGGACCCTGGGAAAGAGCAGGGATGAGCAGGGTGCACGGCTTACCTGTTTCCTCCTGTCTCAGGAAGGGTTGGGGTGGGGATATTCTTTTCCTTGGCCTGGTTTTCTCTTCCTTATCTCTTCTCACCCGTCCGAGTGGCAGATCTAGGACAGTGGCCCTCAATGGGGGCAACTCTGCCCCAGGGACACTTAGCAATATCCAGGGACATTTTGGGTTGTCACATCAGGGATGCTACTAAACGATGCGGACAGAGGCCAGAGATGCTGCTGGACACCCTGCAATGCACAGGAAAGCCCCCAGCCGAGGACTGTCTGGTCCCGAATGTCAATAGTGCAGACATTGAGAAACCCTGGTCTAGAGGATGGAGATCTTGGTTAAATCCTGCAGGAAGCAGGCCCGGAGGCTGCAGCCTGGTTTTTCTCCAGGCCAGAGGAGGGAGCATACACCTGTCCAGTTCTCCAGGCCCAGAGGTCTGCAGAGGGACCGTTTCCAGGGGTCGCTGTCACACACCCCTCCCCAAACCACCTCAGCTAAGTAGTCAGGTGAGAGTCTAGAAATCCCGAATTCCAGAAGCCTTGTTCAACCTCTCTGAAGAAAATTGGTAAGTGCAGTAAGTTTTTACTGACCGCGTCTGAGCTCGACGTAGGAGTACAGCAGTGACCAGGGAGGGCGTGGCCCTTGTCCCACAGAGCATGGTGTCCATGTGGGGAGGACAGACGCTTATACAAGTGATGGTTCCTGTGCTGTGTGTGAGGCTAGGGGAGAGGTGGGGTCCTGAGAACACAGCGGGGAGACCCACAGTCCAGGCCCAGGGAAGGGAGATGGCGTCTGGAGAGGATGCTGGGATCCAGGAGCCTCCTCACGGTGGGTGGGGGCCGACGGCCTGCTGGCTTGCTGAGGAAATCAGTGAGGATGCAGGCTCTGCCGTCCATCCTGGGGCGAGGCGCCGGGCCCGGCAGCTCAGGCTCGTGTCAGGCAAAGGGCAGGTGAGTGTACGGGGGGCCGGCAGGGGGTCTGGGGGACAGGTGGCCGGGAGGCTCAGCACCGCACGCCTCACCGCAGAACAGGACTCGCAGCCCCACTTGGCTGACAGGGACACTGAGGCCCACGGCCAGGCCCTGCAGGAGCCAGGAGCTCCCCACTCCCGCCACCCGGCCTCTCCAGGTGGTCCCGCCGCGCCGGGTGGGGCGTAGATAGAACAGGGGGCTTCCAGAGAGGCTGCGGCCAGGAGGCCAAGGCCAGACGCTCCCGCCCCTGCATCTCACGGGTTCCTAGTGGCTGGAGATGATGGCAGAGCCACTTGGTGAGTTTTCACGTCTAACGGGCTTCCAGTTTCTGTCTCAGAGGCCAAGGCTTGTGTGGATGCGTGAGAAATCCCAAACCTTGGGAGGGCTGTGACCAGCCCGGAGCCCTCGTGGGACAGGACCAGGCCAGGCTGCCTCGGGGGTGACGGCTGAGACCCAGGGGTCCCCAGGGGCGTGCCTGGTGGGTGCCCAGTGCTGGGGCCGACTGCCCCGCACCCCCTTCCATCTGCTCAGGACAGACACTTCCCACGCCTGGGCTGGCTGCCGTCGTGGGTGGCCGGTCAGGCCACTAGGCTCCGGGCAGAGACTGTGTTTTGCTCTGTGCTCTTCCCAGGGGGATGGTCAATCCTCCGAGAGCAGTGGAGGGTGTCTTTATTCTCTTGTGGGCTCCCCTCTAGCACTCAGCACAGTATTTTGTGTTTAGTCGACTCCTGAGACAAGGTGAGGGACCGTGACCCGGGCCCCCGGTGGGCAGAAGGGTCTGGGATCCCTCTGTCCAGGGAGTCGCTCTTCCCCTGGGTACCGGGCGGGCTCCGTCCCACCAGGAAGGGGCCCCTTGTGCTCGGAGACCCCCACCGGCCAGTCCCTTGCTCTTCACGCGAGGGGCTCCCCGGTGCCCTCCGTGCGGCTGACCTGTGACCAAGTGCCCGCAGCTGGCTCTCGTGCACCTCCTCCCCCCGCCCCCCCCCCCGCTCCTCTCTCAAGACCCCCGAGCCCCACGTGCACTTGACTCGCCAGGTCCACTGTGAGGCACCATCCGCCCGGTCTTCTGTGCCCACCCTGGACTGTTTCACACGCCTAACTGCAAATGAGTGGTCCACATGTGTGGACGATGTGTGGTGCATGTTATAGTTATTTATCCTTTGCTGGTGACATGACTGTGTTCTCCTCCCAGCGAATCCCCTGAGCTGCGGTGTCTACTTGTCCCATCGCAGCACACGCACACGCCTGCACGCTGTGGCTGTCCCCAGCCATCTGGGTTTAGGGAGTCTTTCGAGGGCAGACGAGGTGCCTCAGGACGGCAGACAGGCTGGGTTTCTACTGGTGCTGACCTCGGTCACAGACAGATCCCCAGGACATGCTCCTCTCGGAGGCTGGGACTGAGGTGTGTGTGGGCATCTGGCTTTTAAGACAACCTAAGAAATATCTGGGGACCTTTGAGGGGTCCTGGGCTGGTAAAACCCAGATACTTACAGGGTATTTGCATCATCTTGGACGATGCATTGTGGACATGTATCTGTTCCATCACATGTGAGCTGGGGGGATGACATCGCTTTGAGAGAAGAGAGGCCAAGCAGAGGCGCACTTGGCAGCCCACAGACTCCACCAGGTGGCCGCCTCTGAGGCCAGAGCCGCCCCCGTTCGTCATACCCCAGGTGGGACTTCCCCACCGCGGACACCTTTATTCCTGCAAGTGCCTGACCTTCCCCCAAACAAACGCCGCTCCTCAGAAGCTGTTTCTCTAACCAAAGCGACCAAATGTTTTCACACACACACAAAACACATGTGCAAACCCAGACATACAAATACACACAAATATACACATACACACACACAAAAGCTGTCATACACAAACAAGCACAAACACAGATACACACACACACAATTACATATAAACACATACATGCAAACACATCTACCAATGCAAACTCACACACACAAGCAAACATAGACTACACGCATAGAAACTTTCATGTACAAACACGCACAAACACAGATGCACATATACACACATACACACATACATACAAACACACACATACACACAAATACACAGACATACACAAAATACATACATACACACACAGAAATTTTCATGCACACACATGCACATATACATGCAGATGCACACATACACACAAATACATACAAACCGCCCCCAACACACACCATGTCCAGTGCCTGACAGTAAGTGCTCCAAGAATCGTCTGTTGTTATTTTTATTATAATTCTTTCAGTTCTTCTGGAGCCAGACCCCAGGTAAATTTGGGAGTGGGATTCAGGGTGGGTGGGTAGCCCAGGCCTGTGGTGTGGCCGCCCGGAAGGGGTCTGCCTGACCGGGTGGGAGCTGGGCCGGTTCCTCGGGACGTCTCTGTTAGTGTAGGTGCGTCGGCTCTGCTCACCTTCTTTGTTAATCTGGGAATTGGATCTGAAAGAGGGGAAGGTTCTCCACGGCCCTGAAGAACTAATTGAATTTCTCGCTGCGTCTCCATAATATCCGAGTCATTTGTCTCGAAAAGACAGAGGACTTCTTTTGTGCATTCTGCTTCCAGCCCAGACACTAACTAACCCGTGTGCAAACAGAAAGAACTCTTCCTATTGTTGTATCAGAAACAACAAAGGTTCTGCCAGCAGACACCCAGCAACAGATCCAGAGGCCGCTTGGATTCTGTATTTTCTGGCATAAAAACCAACAGCACACATTCAGGCTTTGTTCTCTCTGGGCATCAGTTCCAGAATGTTTTATGTCTCAGCATTCAACAGCCCAGGAGCCGCTTGCCAATCTGTTACTCCCTGTTTGACCTTTAAAATGTGCAGTAGTTTCTCCAAAGGCCAGTACGTACCTGACATCAGCTGTCTTATGTGGTAGTCAGGAACGGTAGGGTTCTGACCTTGAAGGACGTGGGACTGGATTTTCCCCAGGGAATGTTCTAGGACACAGTCTGGAAGGAGCAGTGTCTCTTCTCCAGCCATGGCCCTCCCCGCACGGGCTGCTGGGGAGTCACCCTGCAAATCTTTCTTGGGCTGCCAAGAGCCAGGCACGGGCCTGGGTTTGGGAGGTAAGAACCTGCGGGACACCGGTGAGGACTGCAAGTTAAAGCACACGCTGTCGCCTGAATCAGCAGACCTGGCCTTGGCCGAGTCTCTTCGGGGCGGTGTGGGGAGAGTTCTCTGGGAACTCTGTCAGCCCTCTGAAGAACCACATTTGCAGTCGTGGAAAAGCTAATGGTGAGAGGAAGTTCTTTGTGAGCAGAGGCTACAGGGTTTCTATCGAAGTCAGCCCTGTGACTGTGGGCTCTGCTGTACATCCCTTCAAACCATCCTGTCTTCTTTTCCCTCTGAGCTCCTTATGTCATGGGCCCTCAGAGCCAGAAAGGGTCTTAGAAAACAGTGGTGCAGACTCACAGCCTGGGCAGTCCTCCATCAGTGGACAAGGGAGTCTGGACGGCTCTGGTGACAAGGCGCTCCCTGTGGTCTCCAGAGCTCTTTCCCCCTCTACCTCCCACCTGCTGGCCGTTCTGTTGCCCTGATTTTCTCGGGTCCAGTCCGGTCTCATACATAGGAGCACACGTATGTGAAGCCGCCACCGGGTGTCTGAGCTGCCCCATTTCCAGGTTAAACGTGTGGGGCTCCTTCAGCTCGTGTTTATACACACACCAAGGTGTTTCGCCAGTGGCACCCCTTCTGATGTCTCCCTCTTGCTCACGTTTCTCCTAAAGTTTGGGGCCTGGCTGGACGCCCTGCTCCAGACGTGGGAAAGGAGAGAAGGCTTGTCTGAGCCGTGGTTCACGGTCTGTGCTTCTCTTAACTTAGCCCAGAGCATCCTGTAATTTCTGTAGTCTTTACTGGTCTTTGACTTTTGGTCAGCAAGCCTAACGAGGTCTGTTTGATGAGAACTACTATCAAGTAAGACGTTACCTGGGCTGAACACATGGAGTAGATTTTTGAACCTAACATCAGTATTTTATGTTTATTCCTAACAAACTTGATCTCCTGAATTTTGGATTATCATCCTTGTACATTGACATGTTTCTGAACCATGGCTCTGCATCCAGGATTTGAGCTGCCAGTCATCATTATGTGAATTATCTGTAACTTTCTCGGAGAACGTCTCCTTTGTCATGACTCGAGTCCCTTCAATACAGGACATGACAGTCGGGAAGAATCTCCATCCGTGAGTTGATCCCAAGTCCGCACATGGTCACAACCCCCCTGCTCCCCCTTACCTGCCCAGGTTTCCCTCCAGCACCGGTTCAGAGTTGAGCAGTTCTCACGGCCCCTCCTCTTGGAACTCGTGAGAAGGCGACAGTCTGGGTAGCCTTGCTTCCCTCCCAACCCCTCCATTCTCACCCTGTAACTCCAGTGTTTGGATCAGTGGAAAACTTTGTTCCAACTTATCAAATGATTTTTTTTAAACAGATTTTTTGAGGCTTGATCGATACATAATAAATTGTACATACATGAAGTGTATGCTTTGATAAGGTTTGACATATGTATAGAAATGGGAAACCACCAGCACGATGAAAAGAATTAATGTATCCACGGCCCTCCAGAGTTTCCCCTTTGTAACGCTTCTCCCACTCTCCTGACCCCTCACTAATGCTCTGTTGCTCTACATTAGTTTATATTTTCTAGGGTTTTATATAAATGGAATAGTACAGTGTAGATTCCTTTTAGTCTGGCTTCTTTCACTGAGATTCCAATGGAATCTATGAAAACAGCTGTTAGAACTAATCAGTGAGTTTAGCAAGTCTGCAGAATACTAGATCAATATGCAAAAATATATTGAATTGCTATGTGCTAGAATGTAACACAGAAATTGACACCAGAAATACTATTTACAATAGCATCATATAATATGAAATATTTAGGGATAAATCTGACAACTGAAAATTATAAAATATAGATGAGAGAAATTTTAAAAGACCTAAATAATATGAGAGATATGCCATGTTCGTGAGTCAGAAGATTGACTGTTCCTAAGATGTCAGTTCTCCCCAAATTGATCTGAAGATTCAATACGACACCAATCAAAATTTGAGCAGGGTTTTTTTTTTGGTAGTGATTGACAAGATGATTTCCATGAATCTGCATTCATAGTGCAAAGACATAGAAGACACCAAAAAACTGAGAAAGAGGAACAAAGTTGGAGGCCTAACACTACCTGATCTCAAGACTAATTATAAAGCTACAGTGATCAAAACAGTATGGTTTTGGTGTACAGGTAGACAGATAAATACATTGAACAGAACAGAGAGTGCAGAAATAGACCCACACATACACTGATAATTGTTTTTTGACAAAGGTGCAAAGGCAATTTAGTGGAGAAAGGATACTTTTTAAAACATGGTGCTAGAAAAATTGGATATCTCCATGCAAAAAGGGAACTCAATCCATACCTCACATTGCAAAGATGAACTCAAAATAGATACACATCTAAATGTAAAATAGAAAATTAGAAAACTTCGTGAAGAAGACATAAGATAAAATCTTCATGATCTTGGATTAGGCAAAGATTGCTTTAGATACATCATCAAAAGCACAAATGTAAAGGAAAGAATTGATAAATTTGGCCTCATTAAAGTTAAAAATTTCTGTTTTTCAAAAATGCCTTTTGGGGTGGGGGGAAGCAGGGGGAGTGGAGGGAAGGAATGGGAGTTTGGGATTAACAGAGGCAGACTATTATATATAGGATGGACAAACAATAAGGACCTACTGTATAGCACAGGTAACTATATTCAATATCCTGTGACAAACCATAATGGAAAAGAATATGAAAAAGAACACACACACATATATATATATATATATATATATATATATATATATATATATATATATATATATATATATATATATATATAATGTATAACTGAGTCACTTTGCTGTACAGAAGAAATTAACAAAACACTGTGAATCAACTATACTTCAATAAATTTTTTTTTTAAATGTCAAGAACTGTCACAATAAAGGTCTTTACTATGAAAAAAAAATGCCTTTCAGGAAATGAAAAGTCAAGCCACAACTTGGGAAAAAAACACATATCTGATAAAGAACTTGTCTCCAGAATACAAAAAGAACACTTAAAGATGTGCAGATGGAAAACTGTTCCATAGTTTCTCAAAAGGTTAAATATATACCTACCATGTGGTCGAGCCATTGCACACGTAGGTGTTTACTCCAAATAAAAAATCATATGTCCGAAGACTTGGACGTGAATGTTCATAACATTTGTAATAACCCCAAAGTGGAAGCAACACAACTGTCCCTCAGCAGGTGACTGGCTAAGCCCATTGTGTCACATGCGCACAACGGAACTCCACTCAGCAATGAACAGGGAAAAGCTACTGATACATACAACATCTGGATGAATCGCAAAATCATCACGCTGCGCGGAAAAGGCCAGACGAAACGGTACATGCTGCGCGGAAAAGGCCAGACGAAACGGTACATGCTGCGCGGAAAAGGCCAGACGAAACGGTACATCCTTTATGATTTCATTCAGATAAAATTCTGGAAAATATAAGCTAATCTACAGTGATGTCGATTCAGAAAGTAGAACCACGGCTGCCTTGGGCCAGGGTGGGTGGGGAAGGTGGGAGAAAAGGGTTACAAAGGATCAAGAGGAAGTTCCTGGGTGATGGATGCGCTCACTATGTTCATGGCAGTGATGGCTTCACGGGTGTGTATTCGTGTGAAAACTCATCATATTGTCACTTTAAATATGTACAGTTCATTGTATGTCAGTGATACTTCAATAACAAACATACAAACGAACACGTCCTCTCCAAGAAAACCCCCAACCGTATGCAGAGAAATGCCTTTAGGCAGAAGCTCAGCGAGGCTGAGTGTTTCGTGCATCCAGCCCTGCACCTGACAGAGTGTGTGCTCAAGGCGTGTTAGTGTCCTTTCAGCCTTCTTCTCCACCCGTCATAAAAATTCAGATTACGTACAACTAACTACCTCATCTGCTCGAAGGTTCTCCCATGTGGCTGATGGTGGGGCAGATATTTGCACAAAGACCTTTGGGTCTGGGAAGATCACCTGATACTAAAAGGTTCAAATGCTTTCACGTTATTGGGAACAAGGCGCGGTTATCAGATAGACAGGTAGTTAAATACCGAAATTCCTGTCTCTGTGAGATGCACCCAGGTTTCTAAAGGTGTGGTTACATTTCTGGGACTCCAACAGGGAGGCAATCCCGACCCATGAAGTACTTATAGAGACTCACCCCGAGGTCCTCGCGATGCGTGGAGAAGGCGTGAAAATGACGGCCGTGACCACCTGCATGGACGGGCCTCTTGGCCTCTGTGGTCAGTGGAGACTCTGCTCTTCATCTGCCCTGCCAGCGGCCCCGGACCGGCCTCCGTGCAGTGTGCACTCTGCGTCCTCCTCTTTCACTCCCGTCACCGTCACCTTGTCTGCTGTCTCCAGGCCGGGTCACCTTTGAGGGACACGTTCATCATTTTCATCATTTCCAGAGTCCCTCCCTCCAGCGGTGACACTGGAGGTGCCAAGAGCCTGCCCAGGGGGCCGCACCCAGGGGGGCTCTGGAGGAAAAGGATCATCCTTGAAGCCTGGCACAGGAAACGGTGCCACAATCTAACTTCCTCTTAACAGGGTGAGACAGGACACAGAACGTGGAAGTGGGCGCGGGCCTGTCTGTGAGACTTGCGTTGGGAGGTTGTGCAGTTGTGACCACGACCCGGGCAAGGCCGCCTGTGCGAATCCACAGCACTTGCAGGTGAAGCTCCTGCAGCACGGTGGGTGGGGAGATTTCCCGAGAGGGAGCCCTTCTCCCCTGGAGACCAGCTGTGCCACGCCCCACCCTCACAATTCAGCAGCTGGCCGCATCCTTGGTGATTCGGGGGCGGGTGAGGGGTTGACCTCGTTGAGAGAGGCTCAGGTCAAAAGACAGTTTCCTGTAAAAGGACAACTCTCTACAGAAACAGTCTGTATGTGTAAATGATCACTCATGAGAACATTCGAATGGTTTTTAGAAGTATATTTTTATAAAACTGAAATAAAAAGCAGGCTTAAAAATATTTAACTATTTGGGCACAAACGGAGTCTCACTTTGGTTCAAACCTTCATTTTACTAAATGCCGCCTAGTCTAATCCCGACTTACACCACACAAATATTCAAGTTTAGTGTACGGCCTGGGTATTTGTATGAACCACAGCTCCTGAGAATGTTCTGGTTCCTGTGTTTGAATCTGGCACCTGGAGTGCTTTTAGGAAACCAGGTACTTGTCTTCCTAGCATTCTTAACCTTCAGTATCTGTGAAATCACAGACTCTCAGGGTTTGGGGGGCAGGAAAGTAGGTGTCCTTAGTCCGCCTTCACCTGGTTCTGATTCGCCGTCGACACAGCACTAGCAGAGCTGCCCCCCACCCCGACCCCAACATGGGGTTGCCCTTGACTCCCTGGGTGCAGGTTTAGCTGGGAAGGTCCCAGGGGCAAGCAGGAGGCGCGATCAACCAAGGCTGTTCTCCTGTCTTGCTGGCTCGCGGGCCTGCGTGGCCTGAGCTCTCCCCGGGGGTGTGGCTGGAGGCTGCATGGAGGGGAGGTCTGCAGGGGCGGCGGTGCCCTCGTGGGAGAGGATCGGACATCTGCCAGCACCTGCTTACACTCATACAAGAAGTGGTGGGCAAAAAGTGACAGGGAAAAGTAAAAATAAAAGCACCCTATGTTCCCTGTTTTCTCCCGCTGCTCCTTGGTGAAATAACTCAGGAATGCTTCAGAGAGAAAGAAGGAGATGCTGTGAGAGAGAGAGAGAGGAGAAATGTTCCTGGTTCGTGGTGAGCTAACCTATGAAGTCAGGTCTGTATCACAGGTGAAAACTAGTTTCCTGCACCTGGGCTGCCCCTATTGTTGTGAAATTAGCCTTAGGGTCTTCCTGCCTGGAGCTGCTCAGAGCGACTTGGGAGGGAGGGAGGGAGGGAGGGAGGAAGGCTCCTGCAACATTAGACTTGGTTTTCCTGACTGTGCTGGAAAACGGGGTGAAATACTGCGCTTCTGTTGCCAGGCAGACGGCACGGCTGCCTCTGCAGCGTCTCAGCCTCAGTGGCAACCACAGCCAGACGTGGTCCAAGCCACTCGGTATGTTTTTCCTAAGAAAACTGCTGGAAACCAGGGTTGGCTGGAGGCTGGGCCAGCAGCGCTGAGGAAGCCATGCGGGTCGCGCCCTCTAGCGACGAGATGGGGGACCCCTGCCTCTGGTGAGACGCGAGGGGCCGTCCTGGCCTCTGTTCTCAGACTCCTGCGCCGAGGGACACAGCCCCTGCCCGGCCCCGTCTCCTGTCCTTTGCCTCACAGGACGATGAAAAGAGTTGGGACAATTAATTGTCACCTTGTTAAGAATGTGCACTTCTGAGCCACACAGGAAGTCTAGAGTGTGTTTCCTTGCTTTTTCAGAAAGGAACATGCGAACACCATTGACCACAGGTAAGATAAGGGCGGGGATGCTTTTGAAGATGATCAGTCACTGTGAAAGGCTGGGTGACACCACAGGCACTGGGGAGGGCGCTGAGCTCAGGGGGCCCCCCGCCTGCTGTGCGGGGCCCACAACCTGTGGGCCTTGATGATGGACAGTTCACATCATCATTAGAGGATTCAGGGCTCCGGGAAACACGACAGAAAGAAAGATGCGTGGTGCTTCTGGGAACTGCAGGTGGAGGTGTCCACCTCCAGGGGGCCCTGGAGAGCCTGGTGGGTCAGGGCACGAGGTCCGTGGGCAGTGGGCAGCACGTTCCCCTGGGCCCTGGCCACGTCCCCAGGCCCACAGAGCCCAGCCGGCAGTGGGGAGGGTGGGATGGTGACTGCCAGGCTGAGAGGAGGTCGGCGGGGGGACAGGAGCGCCCGTGCGCTGCTGCCCTTGGCTTTCTTTCTCCTGGGCTGTTGGGAAATTTTTCAACAATGAACAACCAACACCTAAATATCCTTCACGTAGATTCAACAGTGGCCTTGGCCACGCCTGTTTTCTCTCTGTCCGTTTCTCTCTGTGTATTTCTCTCTCTCTCTCTCTATCATATGTATGTAAGTATGTATCTCTTATCTATCTACCTACCTATATCCATCTACCCATCTATCCATCCATCTATCTATCTTCTATCTATATCTATCTATCTTTATAGAGTCACGCCTCTGGAGACTGGCTGGGAGGAGGATGGACGTGGCTGGTGGTGGACATGGGCAGAGGCTCTGCTAAGGCTCAGGGGCAGCGTCCCTGACCTGAAGGGGGAGCGTGCTGGGAAGGGTGGGAAGGGAGCTTGGGTGCTGGACTCTGGCTCTTTTCCACCACGGCTGGTCCTTGGCTAAGTGGCTGGTCTGTGGCTGGTCCCGGCCACAGGAGCAGCCTCTGGCACCACCCATGGGAGAGGGACCCCACCTCCAGAGCCGGCCAGGCGGCAGGTGGGCTCGTGGCCCAGGACGTGCCCCACCCATCTGGGCGGCCCTGGTTCTGAGCAGCTGCTCCGCACCTGCCGGCGTGTGAGTCACTTTCTGGTCCTGCTGCTGAGCAGACTTGTGTAAGGAGGGTCCATTTCAGGTGAAGCCAGCTGCCCTCGGTTACGCTGCCCTGGGTCCTTTATCTGCTGTGCATGTGGCGTGTTCTCAGCTCCACAGATGCACTGACTCATCTGATCAAGGAATCAGACACGGCCCTGGCGTCTGCCCCGCACGGGCTGAGCACCTCCAGCACCCAGGAGCGTGTCTCTGCTCCCAGCGGGCTCGCCGGGCCCCTCCTACCGTCCCACGTGCGTGTGTATTTTCCGTGTGGGGAGGCTTTGCACTCCCCTCTTCTGGGAGTGTAAACAGTGCGTTTGTGTGTTCTGGAAGCTCACATCTCTCGGGATGAGTGTCTGGGGGAGGGTGCCTCAACTCTCCCCCTGACTGTCCGAGCTCCCCCTCCCCGCCCTTGCTGGGACCCCGGGCCTCTCTGTCACAGTTCTGGTGGTTGGACGGGTGGAAACACCAGCTGAGGTGCTGTTCCCCCGGGGGTTGGGCGCTTTGTCAAATCGGGGGCTCCTGATGCTTTGAGCTCACGTCGTGTTGTTCAATACCTCCTCTTCCCCAAGGACCTGCCAGCCAGATTGCCTGTGCTCAGATACCATCCCTTCTCCTTAGGGCTGCTGTGACACTCCTGCTTTCCTGTCTGAAGGAAATATGGAGTGCTTAACTGTTTCTTTAGAGGAGGGGACTAGGAGAGAGCCCCAGAGTTTTGGTCCTAAAGGGCCCTGGCATGCCCTGGTCCAAAGCTGATACGTTATAGATAAGGAAACAGAAGCTCAGAGAGGTAGAGCCACTCCCTGGAGTCACACAGCTCATCAGAGGCAGACTCTCAGTTCTTGAAGGGTCCAGACACCAGGCGCCTCCTTCCAGGCCTGTCCTGATGCCTGACCCACAGCTGGTGGGACTCGTGTGCTCGAACAGAACCGACTTCCTATTCTCATCCCAGTTTTGCCGTTGAAGCAGGTCACTGAGCCTCTCTGAACCCCGTTTCCCTCTCTGTCAGCTGGCGACGGTCGTCGCAGAGGCCTCGGGAGGGAGCGGCAACGGGAGAGGGGCTGCGGTGGGCCCGAGGCGCCGGCTCGGCCGGGGAGAAATCCAGGCCCCTGGGGCTGAGGTCTCCGTCCGGGCAGCCGCCCAGCGGCAGAGACACGGGGTGGGGCTGGGGCGCGGGGGCGACTGGCGACCATTTACTCTGGGCTCCCGCCATGTGAAGACGGGGCGTCTGTCATCCGGTCTCACAGCCAGCAGCGCGGGCTGAGGACTAATCTCGTTTTATCCTCGCCTCTGTGATTTATAGTCATGGAAACGGGGGCTCAGAGACAGGAAGGAATGCGCCCAAGGTCAGGGCCGGGTCCACCCAGGTGGACTGACCTCAATTCCGTGCTCCGGCCGTCGGTGTGCCGAGACCTTTCAGTACGCCCGGGTGACCCCTGCTGTGATGCCAGGTTCACTCTTCAAGTCCCTTTTTATATGTTAGGAGAAGATTAATTTCAGTTCTTAGGTGAAAAAAAATGCTTTCTCTTTACACACACACACACATACTTCACTCAGTCTAAAGTACGTTTTCCTGTCCCTCGGCCTGGAGACCGCGTGTGAAATAATGCATACAATGGCCTTGAGAGTGCACGGATTTGCAGTATGTCACCTGAAATATTTGAAAAATAAGACTTTAACTTTCACGTTTTGAATGGAAGAATGAAGCTGCTAAAAAAGGAGATCCGCTAAATTTTACAGAACCAAAGGTGTGGATCTACAAATCAGATCTATTAATACCTGTGGGGTCCGTGAAAAGCCCCATTTCTGCGCTTCCTTGGGGATGGGGATGGGGCAGTGGGGTTCCCTGCTTGCTCTAGACGCCCAGAGTCCTTCCCAACAGGGACCTGTGAGAAGCTGGGTCCTGACACCCGAGTCACCCACGGGAGTCGGGAATCATGCAGCTGGCCGGAACAGGCTACACACCATCCCTGGGGAACTGAGAAATGGGTCGCTTTGATCATTTTCTGTGGCTCAGACGAGGCGCCCCGTGGGGTGGGCTCCCAGAAGCTTGCCATTGCCATCGCACGGTCCCCAAGGCGCACACACTCAGCTCTGCCCCAGAAAGCCTGGTGCCCGGCTTGTTGGGAAGGGGACGCCCTGGCTGACAGGTAGACAGGTGTGTGCCAGGTGAGCAGCACTAGTTAAGTGACCCCTTCTCCTCCGACCCCAGCACTGCCCGGGCGTTCAGATGGGGGAGATGCGCGCGCCTGTGTACATGTGTCAGTACGTTTATAAAGATCCCGCGTCCCGGTCTGTGTACGTGTCTGTGCATCTATCCCTGGACCAGGTCCCTGTCTACGTATGTCTATGATGTCCTTGTGCTGGGAACGTCGGCAGCAGGAGGATATTCCTCCAGCCCTGGCGTGTCTGTCACTCCTGGTCATTCTTGATGTCCGGGGCGCCCACCCCCTCGGTGTAGGGTTGGGTCTACAGGTGCCCAGGACACAGACTCACTCCTGGGGTCCTGCAAGCGCAGCGTCCGTGCTGTGTGACCCTGGGAGTAGTCCCTCCCTAAACTCTGCTCCCTGGTGCCTGTGATTCTCACTCTTGCGTAGGTGAATCTCGGGTGAATCCAGATCAGAACAAAGGTTATGGTTCACGGCCAAATTTTAAGCTGTAGTTGTTAAATTCTACCGCAGAGGCAGTGTCGAAATCTGCTACCTAAGACACTGACTTTCAAAAGCCAGAGTATTGAGAGAGAAGAGATTTAGGGGAAATTCTGCAGAATTTCCTGCAAATCCTGTCGAAGATGAGAGGCCACGGCAGCCGGGGATGGAGTGACCCCAGGGACTCCAGGGATTCGGGAATAACTGTCCAGCCTTCGTAGAGACCAGGGAGGGTCCTGCAGAGCTTAGGTGTGGCGGGTCTGGCAGTCCCGGGGCTGCAGAGCTGGGTGGGCTGGCGTCCAGGGCAGGAGGTGGAGGACAGCAGCCTCGAGGAGCAGCCACTCGCTTAGCAGACAAGGGGTGACCGCGGGAGGGCCCAGGGCAGCCTGCCAACCCGGCCTTGAACCCGGAGCCCCACGGGAGCTGTGCCTCGCAGGCCACAGACCCAAAGGACTCCAAGCCAGGCTGCGAAGGACGCAGGAACCTTCCACTGACTGCAGGCGGGAAGGGCGAGAGACGTGAGCCTGGGGGCCCCATGGCTGGGGAGCCTGAGGACGTGACGTTTACCCTGGCAGAGGCCAGCGGGGATGCCAGCCAGCCTAGGATTGGCTTTGGACACCATGGAGATCCTGGCACCAGGTGACCTCCTGGAGAAGGCGGTGGGCTCCAGTGACCAGTCAGGGAAGGACCACGTGATCTTTAATTGGCAAAATTAAGTTTTCTGCTATTGGGGCAAATGCGGCCAGTGTGACGTGTTTCTTTTCAGTTGTGGACAAATAGCATCCGCACGTTTCCACGCATCTTCGAGGCCGCGGCTGTGATATTTGTCCCACCTGCTACACTTGGCAAGGAGTTTGTGCAAATGGGTTTTCCACCTGCCCGGTGCCCACCTCCCCGTCGGAAATGGAAGGGGCTACTCGTAAGGCAGTCAGCTGTGTGGATCCTACTGTTAAACTCACACGTGGTCCAAGTGGACCTAAGATGCAGGACCCCCAGGGCGCCCTGTGGCCATGGGCGTATTTTCCGGGGAGCTTCCCCGCAGAGAGCGAGCTCCTGAAAGGCAACCCAGGGCCTTCTGGTGGAAGCAGCAGGGATGGCGGGAGCCCCAGAGTGGGGGCCAAGGCTGGGGGGACGGGTGTGAGGGTGGACCTAGGGGCGAGGGGGCTGGGAGTGGCAGGAGGGGAGGGAGCCACGTTCCCCGGAGGGGCCGTCGGGCCTGGGGACCCTGAACCCCGTAAAAACACGAACGCCCATCGTGGCCAGCGCCTACTTCCTGCTGCGTTTGTCTGTTGTTTATGCTTTCACTCGAAAAGCGTTTCCCAGCGTCCACTCTGGTGCCGTGATGGTCGCGGGGCTGGTGGCCCCGAGCCACGAGGCCCTCCTGGCAGCCACTGTGCTCAGGCAAGGCAGACCCAGGAGAAAGAAGCCCGCCTGGGCCGCGCTGGGGTCCACGCCGGGGTCCCGAGGAGACGGGCTCGGCTGGGAGCAGGGACTTTCAGCCACTTTATACGCCTGGGCAGCAAAGGAAAGCTCTCAGGGTGGAGCCCCGCTCTATGCAGGCAGGAAGGACGTGATGAGACAAGCATTTCTCTCTGCTTGTTGCAGGGAGAACCGGTGCAGGAAAGGGGCCAGTGGCGGCAGGAGCTGTCCTGCAACACAGGAAGGTGTTGAAACCTGTTGTCCACACAGGCTTTGTTTCTTATTTTTATTCTGATAAAAATGACGTATCATCACTGCAGACGATCTGGAAAAACTATGAGTGTAGAAGGAGGAGAGTAATCACCTAAAGTGACACCTGCTAAACACGACTGCTAACATCTGGTGCATCAACTTTGAGTGTCTGTGTCACAATGTGTGTCAGCAGCTGTGTCTACTGCCTGCTGTTTGCACTGCCCTGTTTGTCAATTAGAAAGGAAATCTTTCACTTTGGACTGAAAATCCAAACTTTTATCCTTTTGTCCAACTGAGAACCCGTCTTAATTTATGAGGGGAGATTCTAATTGGTGAGTGTAGAGCAACGCCCTGTACCGAGGCCTGGTCATCTTTTTAAAGCCAGTCATTGAGAAGCGACCGGTCCATGAAAATGACTTCTAATGACACAAATGACTTCTAAGTACTTTTTCACGTCACCCTGTTGTGGAACGGGAGGAGAATGGGATTTGGTACCTGCCCCGGGGTGTCCCAGTGTCCTGGCCGTGTGGCTCACACTTGCGCTGTGGGGTCCCCTACGTTTGTCCCTGTGATTTCATGGTGTGGGTGGTGGAGACCACCTGCGTGGGACTCCAGCCACCCCAGAGCTGTTGGGAGACCCTCTTGGCCGGAGGAAGAGTGAGAGAGACCAGTGGGCTCAGGTAAACGGCTCTGGGGATCCGGCCCAGGCCGTGGGGTGTGCAAAGGCTTTTGCTGTTAACCCTGGAAACGATCCCATTTTTGGATTGTTTGTTCGTCAGGAGTGTGTTCAAATCCGTGCTCCTGGCTCCTGATTTATTGTCTTGACCCTGGGACGCAGCGCCTGGGGAATAAGGACAGGGCTCCCTTTGGGAACACGGGGCCTCGCTGCTACTGGGATTCAACGTCCGGGCGAGAGCAGCCGGGCTCAGAACACGACATCTGTCCTTTTACTCCCCTTCATTCTGGAATCACGACCCCTAATGTAGGCAGATTAAATCTCTGTACTTGATTTTTCTAAAAGTGAATTTTCTTGAATTGCCACCAGATGTCAGTAAAATCCCTCCTAAAATAAACGGGCAGCTGGGCAGGTTGATCCCTGAGAAGGCGGCGACCTGGGGAAGCTGATCCTCGGTGAGGCGGGGGAAGGCGGGGGTTCTGCTTTCACGAGCTGCGCAGCTGGCCCCGGGCCCTGGGGTGGGCCTGCCGTCCCGAGAGCTTCCCTGACTGGTGGGTTGCGGGGCTTTGGGTGGCCGGCCTGCTTGTGCAGAAGCCACAGCCTTCCTGGAGACATAGTGACAGCCCTTCTACCAGGGTTCAGATCCTTTGCTTTCGGGAAGCCTGGGCCCTTTACCCCGGGCTCGGGGCTGCAGGGTGAGGGACAGCGGCCCTGCCTTGGGGCCATGATGCTCGTTCATGCGACGGTGGAAACCACGCGGGGACCCGCCAGGACCGCGCTGCGTGGGGTGGGGACGGCGCTGGGGTGGCGGAAGGGGTTGGTGCTTGAGGAGGAGATGGAAGGACCCACACTCGGCGTCAGTGTTCTCCCTTTGCTTTGGAAACTGTGAGGGACTCCGGACCGCTCTGTATGGCTCTCAAGGTGTTTCCACACACCAGCTCCATCGGGAGCATGTGGGTGGCATCGATGCATCGATACTTTGTTGTTGACACTGATTCTAGACGCTCCAAAGTGGCCAGGGGTCGGCTGGGCTGCGTGGGTTAGGGGAGCGGGCAGCGTGGTGGTCAGGCCCACGGGCTTTGCCGCAGCTCAGAGTCGGGGCCAAACCCTGGCTGCCAAAGTTTACTCGGTCACCCAGGGCAGCTTAGGTATCCCCCCAGCTTCCCTGTGTCTGAAATGGCGACAGTAGTGCCTCCGTCATGTGGTTTGAGGCAAGCGTCCTGGCAAGCGTGAGCAGAAGCGCGGTGAGGACAAGAGTCGAGCAGGGAGGGCCTGAGGGAGGGGGAGCCGGAGGGGAGCCCACGCTCAGCGTCCCCGCCGGCATCTCTGCGGGCCCTGCGTCTCAGGGGCAGGTGAGTCCATTCCGTGGAGACCTGCGGGCTTGCACCTGTGCGTTTATCTTTGCAGAGAAGACTCCCCAGGAAGCGGGCAGCCCTGAGCGGCAGAGGCTCGGGGAAGGTGGCAACGGGAGAGAGCTGCCTCAGCTCCACTGAGCACGTTTTGGGGGCCACCGCACAAGTCCTGCTTGAGACCTGCCCCCAGACCCGGACTCCGCGTGGAGCGGGCACCTCCGGGGGGCACAGGAAGGAGGGCGTTGCTCGCCGGGCTGCGAGGATGGGATCCCAGCGGCCCAGGGAGGCCCCGTGACAGTTCTGGTCACAGGAGTGCTCACTACGAGGCCGCTGGCCGTCTGGGCCTGGGGATGCCGAGGAGGGACCTGGACGACCACCTGAACTGCAGGGTCAAAGTATTTTAGGAATAATGTAACGTATCACACACACACACACACACACACACTCCAAAGGCTTTTTTCTCTTGCTTTTATCACATTTTGATTTCAAACCTGCAGAGTTTTCTTTTTGTTATTTTTTTTAGGAAGGGCAATCTTTGTGCCTCTGCTATATTTTTCAATAAATTACGGTAAAGACTCCATTCTCGATTTTTTCCTTTCCTTTGGTGATTATAAGGCATTTTTTTTGAGATGAGAGAAGATCTTCTCTTCCAGTTTTCTGTGAAGTTTCGGATTCTTGCGTGTGGGGCCTTTGGTCTCCCAGGCCCGACTGCATCAGGATCACCGTCAACCCTGGAGGTGAGGCCTGGGCGTTGGCGTTTGGAAGTGTATTGGGGTGACTGGGGCTGCTGCTGGGGCCGGGTCCCTGAGGAAGACCCGCGTGGCTGAGGGAACCGCGCCCCTGAGGAAGGACTGCGGCGAGCGTGGAAATCTATTTGCGAAGGCGGCCCAGAGTGAAGGGGGGCCCGTCGGCGTCTGGATCGAAGGTAAGCAGACTCTGCTGCTGTGCTGGTGGGTCACCTGCGCCACCTCTTTATCCCTGAAAACGTAAAAGCACCGGGTAACCAGTAGCCTCCAGAGTTCTCTCTCGTCTCCTGTTTCCTGATACAGAGACAACGACCCACGTGTGACCCCCCCCCCCAGGGGCGTGTCTGTCTCTCTAAGCCTCATGCATGGCTCCTAACAAGCCCAGGCTGCACTTACATCTCTACCCATGCCAACATTCCAGGTGTCTTAGGGAAAGGTTTATTTCAGATTCTGGTCAAAAAAACAACACCCCAAGCCATGTGCTTGTCACTTTCCGAAAAACTGTTTCTCCCATTCTTAGTTAATTTATTTTATGACAAATATTATTTATTTTCATTATAGAAAATTCACATTTCAAAGAGGGAAAATCACAAAAATAAAAATTTATCCCTCCTAATGATACCCACTTTTGGAGGCCATCTTTTAAGACTTTTTCCTATGTGCATAATGCTTTGTTTTCAATAATGGTATACTTGCCAGTCTTTTTTTTTTTTAATTTATTTTTTTATACAGCAGGTTCTTATTAGTCATCCATTTTATACACATCAGTGTATACATGTCAATCCCAATCTCCCAGTTGATCCCACCACCACCCCCTCCCCCACCGCTTCCCCCATTGGTGTCCATATGTTTGTTCTCTACATCTGTGTCTATTTCTGCCCTGCAAACTGGTTCATCTGTACCATTTTTCTAGGTTCCACATATATGTGTTAATATACGATATTTGTTTTTCTCCTTCTGACTTACTTCACTTGGTATGACAGTCTCTAGAGCCATCCACATCTCTACAAATGACCCAATTTCGTTCCATTTTATGGCTGAGTAATATTCCTTTGTATACATGTACCGCATCTTCTTTATCCATTCATCTGTGGGTGGGCATTTAGGTTGCTTCCGTGACCTGGCTATTGTAAATAGAGCTGCAATGAACATTTTGGTACATGACTCTTTTTGAATTATGGTTTTCTCAAGGTATGTGCCCAGTATTGGGAGTGCTGCATCAAATGGTAGTTCTATTTTTAGTTTTTTAAGGAACCTCCATACTGTTCTCCATAGTGGCTGTATCAATTTACATTCCCACCAACAGTACAAGAGGGTTCCCTTTTCTCCACACCCTCTCCAGCATTTGTTGTTTGTAGAGTTTCTGATGATGCCCATTCTAACTGGTGTGAGGTGATACCTCATTGTAGTTTTGATTTGCATTTCTCTAGTAATTAGTGATTTTGATCAGCTTTGCATGTGCTTCTTGGCCATCTGTATGTTTTCTTTGGAGAAATGTCTGTTTAGGTCTTCTGCCCATTTTTTGATTGGGTTGTTTGTTTTTTTAACATTGAGTTGCATGAGCTGTTTATATATTTTGGAGTTTAATCCTTTGTCCATTGATTCGTTTGCAAATATTGTCTCCCATTCTGAGGGGTTGTCTTTTCGTCTTGTTTGTAGTTTCCTTTGCTTTGCAAAAGCTTTTAAGTTTCATTAGGTCCCATTGTTTATTTTTGTCTTTATTTCCATTACTCTAGGAGGTGGATCAAAAAAGATCTTGCTGTGATTTATGTCAAAGAGTGTTCTTCCTATGTTTTCTTCTAAGAGTTTTATAGTGTCTGGTCTTACATTTAGGTCTCTAATCCATTTTGAGTTTATTTTTGTGTATGATGTTAGGGAGTGTTCTAATTTCATTCTTTTACAGGTAGCTGTCCAGTTGTCCCAGCACCACGTATTGAAGAGACTGTCTTTTCTCCATTGTATATCCTTGCCTCCTTGTCATAGATTAGTTGACCATAGGTGTGTGGGTTTATCTCTGAGATTTCTATCCTGTTCCACTGATCTATATTTCTGTTTTTCTGCCAGTACCATAGTGTCTTGATTACTGTAGCTTTGTAGTATAGTCTGAAGTCAGGGAGTCTGATTCCTCCAGCTCCGTTTTTCCCCCTCAGGACTGCTTTGGCTATTCGGGGTCTTTTGTGTCTCCATACAAATTTTAAGATTTTTTGTTCTAGTTCTGTAAAAAATGCCACTGGTAATTTGATAGGGATTGCATTGAATCTGTAGATTGCTTTGGGTAGTATAGTCATCTTCACAATATTGATTCTTCCAATCCAAGAGCATGGTATATCTCTCCATCTGTTTGTGTCATCTTTGATTTCTTTCATCAGTGTCATAGTTTTCTGAGTACAGGTCTTTTACCTCCTTAGATAGATTTATTCCTAGGTATTTTATTCTTTTCATTGCAGTGGTGAATGGAATTATTTCCTTAATTTCTCTTTCTGATCTTTCGTTGTTAGTGTATAGGAATGCAAGAGATTTCTGTGCATTAATTTTGTATCCTGCAACTTTACCAAATTCATTGATTAGCTCTAGTAGTTTTCTGGTGGCATCTTTAGGATTCTCTGTGTATAGTATCATGTCATCTGCAAATAGTGACAGCTTTACTTCTTCTTTTCCGATTTGGATTCCTTTTATTTCTTTGTCTTCTCTGATTGCTGTGGCTAGCACTTCCAAAACTATGTTGAATAATAGTGGTGAGAGTGGGCAACCTTGTCTTGTTCCTGATCTTAGTGGAAATGGTTTCAGTTTTTCACCATTGAGGACAATGTTGGCTGTGGGTTTGTCATATATGGCCTTTATTATGTTGAGGAAAGTTCCCTCTATGCCTACTTTCTGCAGGGCTTTTATCATAAATGGATGTTGAATTTTGTCGAAAGCTTTCTCTGCATCTATTGAGATGATCATATGGTTTTTCTCCTTCGATTTGTTAATATGGTGTATCACATTGATTGATTTGCGTATATTGAAGAATCCTTGCATTCCTGGGATAAACCCCACTTGATCATGGTGTATGATCCTTTTAATGTGCTGTTGGATTCTGTTTGCTAGTATTTTGTTGAGGATTTTTGCATCTATATTCATCAGTGATAGTGGTCTGCAATTTTCTTTTTTTGTAGAATCTTTGTCTGGTTTTTGTATCAGGGTGATGGTGACTTGCCAGTCTTCTAAAAATTCAGTGATAATGATTTACAATGAGAAAAATTAAGCAAATTCCACATATAGTTTTTTGTTTTCCATAAGACGTAGATGGAAGTAGATTAAAAACACACAGAACCAAACAGTCCGGCAGTTCCTCAAATGATTAAACCTAGAGTTACCCTATGGCCCAGAAATTCTGCTCCTAGTTATACACCCAAGAGAAATGAAACCATGTGTCCACACAAAAAGATGTGCATTATTCATAATCGCCAAAAGGTGAGAACAATCCAAGTGTCTATCAACTGTTGAATGGATAAAAAAATGTGGTCTGTCCCTACAGTGGAGTATTACATGGCCACGAAAAAGCATGAAGCCCTGGTACACTCTACAATGTGGATGGACCATGAACAAATTCTAAGTGAAAGAAGCCAGTCACGAAAGACCACATACATGGTTCTACTTATATGAAATTTCCAGAATGGGGTAATCTAGAGAGACAGAAAATAGACTAGTGAATTGCTTTGGGCTTGGCGTGGAGGGGCAGGTGGTGATGAAAACACTCAAAAATTGCCTCTGTTAAGGGTTGCACATATGTGAATACATTAAAAACTATTGAATTGTACAACTTAAATGGAAGAATTATATAGTATGTGACTTGTATCTTAATAAAACTCTTAAAAAGAAAACCATAGACCAGAAAACCTGAAAGGATCTTATAGATCTTATAGTTGAGAACCTCTGCATCAGACCATGTAATGGGTTAGATGACCTGAAAGCTATCCTCTTACAAAACACACAGAAATGGTGCATAAAATATAATTGACATTTTAAATGCATAGTTAAATCCAAAAGAAAGTAAGAGAAATCCCCAAGGGCTCAGACTCAAAGAAGAAGCTGGAGATCGGAGTGGTCTGTGAATAAGTGGCACATTGGCAGCCCTAGGAGGCAGGGGGTGAGGCTGACATTGCTGGTCTCACGGACCCAGTGATCCAGAGACCTGCACTTTAATGCCTCCAAGCTAAACAGGTGACTGGCCTGAGGAAAAGGCAATATTGAATGTGGTGTTACTTCTCCTGCACACCTGAAACCAGGATCCTTGCCAAGAGCTTGCATTCTTGGTAAAAGTGTATTCTAGAAACCATCCCCCCACCCGTACCAGCCGGGAAGGACCCTGGGACTTCCATGGCGGTCCAGCAGTAAAGAATCCACCTTCCAATGCAGGGGACATGGGTTCAATCCCTGGTCAGGGAACTAAGACCCCCACATGCCACGGGGCAAATAAGCCCGCACGCCACAACTACTGAGCTCGCGTGCCTCAATGAGAGAGCCCACGTGCCACGAACTACAGAGCCCATGCGCCCTGGAGCCTACACGCCACAACTGGAGAGAGAAAACCTCACACCACAACTAGAGAGAAGCCCAAGCAGACTGCGCGCCATAACAAATAAACCCCGTATGCCTCAACAAAGATCCCGTGTGCCACAACTAAGACCTGAAGCAGCCCCCCAAAAAAAAGAAAATAAGGAAAATAAATAAATTAAATAAATAAATGTTAAAAAAAAAAAAAAAGAGAATCATAGCCCTGTTTCTGCTCCCACGCTGGTTTAATCCATGCTGTCAGCATAGCCTGGGCGCCCCTAGGTTGAGAAATCAACAGCGTCATCCTGGGAGCGTGGCATCCATCTCCGAGCACTGTGGGTGCAAACCTGGAGCTTCTCAGCATCATGGGTGTTCCATAGATAGAGTCCTGCTGAAGACGTGCTGAAATCCCAAATCACCAATCCTGAAAGGAACCAGCTCACCACGAATGGAGGGCACAGGAGCTTCACACAAGAGAACCGAGAGACGTGATAAATAAGACTATAAAACACTCAACAAGAAGGAGGTGAAGTGTAGGGAAATAGTGTCGATGAAAAATTAACCAATAAGTCAATCTAGAGGAGAAATAGAGAATTTTATTTCTGCCAACCTGAGGATTATAACGCGGGAGACAGTCTCTCAGAAGCTCTGAGAACAGTCCAGCCTATTAGAAGTCAAAGGCACAGTCATATACATTTTTGAGACAAAGGATCAGACTTGAAAACGACACACTGACATGTCAGGTAAAATTCACCAAAGATATATAGGCCAGGAGAGCATGTACAAAGCGAGCAGTAAGTCATTACAGCCCCCTACAAAGCTGGGAAATATGCTAATCTTCTAAGAAGTTCCATTGCCAGGGTCAGAAGAAAGGGAAAAAACCCAGATCTTTATGGTCGAGCAGGCACGCCCAGCTTTGAGGAGCTCTGGCTAATGCTCAAGGCAGATGCACACCGCACACTGAATGGAGAAGAAGCCCAAACGGACAGGGAGAGAACTTTATACTTGAATGTTCTTGTCCTGCCTTAAAATATAAATTTTATTCCCTCAATAGCAAGACACCACGAAGACAGGAAGACGTGAAGAAGAACCAGGCCGAACGTCTAGGAATGAAGAACTGTCTTTAAAATGAAAACATTAATGAATTAAAGAGTTCACTGGATTCAGCTGAAGGGAGAACCTGCCGATGTTTGGAGAGACTGCGCCTGATGAAGCGGCGTGGAGAGAGGAGGTCTGTGGAAGGGCAGCTGACGGGAGCGAAGGCTGGGACGAGCTCCCCCGGCCCAACCTCCTTATTTGCGCAGAGGCAGGGAGGTTCCGGGGCTGCGGGCAGAGCATCACACCACCTGCTTGCTCCTACATCCCTGAGGTTTGAGGCGGAGACGCAGGGCACTTAGCAGCGCAGGGGCAAACGTCAGGGAAGCCGTGGGGCAGCGGGCCCACACGAGCAGAGGGGTCAACACCACGAAGGCGCCTGGAAACGTCCAGAGCGCCTTCACAGGCTAATTCTCGTTCCTGCCGCCCGCAACTGCCGCCACCCAGGCCTCCCAGACGGAGAGGCTCCCACAGGGACGCTTGGTTTCACTCACTGGAAAGGGAGCACCGTCAGGAAACGAGGGATTTCCTTGAGTTTCGGAGAAGATGGATTTTTTTGGACCCATCACTTTTCCAGAGTTTGAGCAAAACAATGTGTTATAATAACGCGTGAGCAGAGAAGATTCGTGCTAAACATCAGAAGTGAAGCACATGCTGGTGACACATTTCGTTCTGTCCCCGCTTCCCTGGCCGCCTCTCCTCCCATCCTGTGGGTGCCTTAGTGCTGTTTTTCCCTGGCTCGTGCTCCCTGCCCTGACCTTTCGCAGCATTATCCTGGGGGGGGGGTCGCCCGCGAGGGACCAGAGTGGGCTCGAGACAAGCCAGCAGAATGGTGACCGTGGGGAAGGCTCCTGGGGCCGCTCTCAGGAGGGAACGTGTGACTCCACGCTGGGAGCAGGGGGCCGGCTTCACACACGGGCCCACCACGTGTCACAGCCAGGAGCTGCAGGTGGGCCTGGGTGACGGGCGTCTGTAAACGCAGCCGCAGAGAACCAGGCTGGCCGGGCCCGGTGTGACAGGTCTGGGCACCCTTCGCACCTGGGGACATACACCCTGGGGACATTGCAGGCAGTGCAAGCCCCAGAGGTACCAGGTAAACGGACAGCCAGCTGCTGAGACACAGGGTCACAGGCTGGTCCAGGCCAGCTCTTCTGTACACCCGGCTGCACCTGGAAACAGAAGAGGTGATTGTTACTAGCGATGCTCTCGGGTTGCTTTTCAACCTTGGCAGGTAGGGTTTGAGGCACAGACGTGGAAACCGGCTGGGATGGGTCGTGGTGTGGGGAGAGTGATGGATTCCATTTGATCCACGCTGTCATCCAGGGAAGCTGATCTATGCCAGCCTGAACTGATGAACGCCAAGGAGAGCCTCGGGTCCTAATGAAGCCTCTGCCTGCTTCAGACCTTGCCTTCCTGTGCCCACGTCAGCATGACTTGAGTGCTTACGTGCAAAACTATTTCATGTCTTTGCTTTTGTTTAGATGTGTGGAGATTTAAGTGCTATATAATGTTTATTTCAAACCTAGACTTTTTTTCTAAAAACTTGAAACATCCTTTCTAAACGCTCATGCTGCACACTTTATGGTTTTCGGGGGGGGGGGTCAATCAAATGTTACTATAGAACATTTAAAATATTTAAATTCTCAGAGATCTTTAATATCTTACGTGTTTCTTGTAACATTTGGCTTGGAGCACCTTGGCTTGCTGCGAGGTTACAGCGGTGAATCCTGATTCAGCTTGGGTGGCCCCTCAGCGGGGTGGGCACTCGGTACTGGGAGGGGGAACAGTTATCCTCGGGGAGCCGGGGAGGCTAGAAGCCATCGCCATCACCCGAGGGACGCGGGGCAAATTTCATAACTTGTCAGCCTCAGGCTCCTCATTAGTTAGGAGGGGATAATATTACCCATCCGGCGGTGTTGCAGGAGAATTAAATGAGATATTGGAAGAAAAGTGCCTAGGAGGGCACCTAGATTGAGCAATAAATATAGCAACTAATTAGTAATGGATCAGCTTTAGGAAATTGCAAGACTTACAATCCAACTCTGATTCTTTAGTTCTCACTGCGCACGTGCTGTATCACATCACCTCATTTCACCTCACTTCACATCACCTCATTTCACTCCACTTCACATCGTTTCGCATCACATCCCTGCCCCATAACAAGGAATTCGTCTGTCACTGTGGAGGTCCTTCTCCTGCTCTCCGGCAGGTCACAGATCCAGCCGTGCAGAGTGTTCTCTACCCAGCCTCACCTGAAGCGCCTGTTCTTTGCTAAGGAAAGCAAAAAAGCGGTTCTGCAGGACTGGCCCCCCTGCCATGAAAGCCACTAGTGAGATGTGCTATGTTCTTTCCCCACGTTAGGTCCTGGAGACCTGGTGTGCTCTACCCGTGCGGCCCATCCCTGTTTGCACTGGCCTCGTGGCACGCACTCGGAGCCGGGTGGGGCTGGTGGCCGCCACCCCAGACATGGGACAGCAAGGCTCTGACCAGCCTCCTACTGTCTCAGATGCCTCTGTGTGGTTCTTGATCCCACGAAGCCCATGATGGTTAGGGGGTGGCCCCTCCCTTCTCTAAGCTTTGTACGTGGACAGACAGCCGCCCTCCCCCCATCAGTGGACGTGCCTGGTGTGCTGACCGGTGGCCCATTCTAGTGGGCGTTTCTGTGGGAAGCACTGGGGGGCCGTGAAGAAGGGGCAAACCCACTCCACTCCGGGAGTTTAGGATTTGGCTGAGAAGCGGGTAATGCAAGAAGGGTCTAGAGAAGGAAGGGATGACTTCTGTCCCCTCTGGGGGCAGGGAGGCTCCAGCGGGACGTGGAAGGCTGTGCAGGCCCTGAGGGCCACCTGAGGGCCGGGCAGCCCCTGGCATCACTGGCTGCCCGTTTAGAGCCTGGGTGGGGCAGCTCCTGAGGCCGAGGCCTTGCTCATCGCCGCTCGGGTCCGGGAGAGTGAACTTGGGGAGATGCTCTGTTCCATCCGGACGTGAGACGGGGCGCGGAGGCAAGGAGCTGCCTCCCTCTCGGCACCCAGAGCTGGTGCCTGGGGTGCCCAACCCCCACTGCAGGGGAAGGGATGCAGGGGCTCCCTCCACACAGGCCGGCCTCCCCCCTCCCGGCAGCAGCTCAGGGCCAGCTCGCCGCAGACAAAGCTGAGGTCTGCTCACGGTGGCTTCCGAAGGCCTTGCTGTCCCTCCCCAGGTGCCCAGCCTGGCAGCTCCGTGACCCCCACCCCCATAAGGCCCCGGGTGGGCCTATTACTGCTGTTCGTCATGCTGGGACTCTGCTCGGACCCCCGAGAGGCGGCCTGTGTCTCAGGGGAGCGTGTCCTCCCCTCCTCGGGGCCCTGCTGCTGGCGGGCGGCGTCTGGCTGAGCGGAAGGTCCAAGCACAGCCCGCAGAACAGAGTCCAACGGGGCTAACGGGCTATTTGTTCCTGAGCTACTACCCGTCAGGTACCGCCTTGCCTCTTCATGGTGCCGCGGGCCATTGGCATGGTCAGCCGATACGTGATAGGGAAGCTTACTCATTGAATTCTTGGGGGGAAACCCCCAACTTTTCAAGGATCCCAATTTGGGAGGAACGGACCACATATATTGTCACTCAGCATTTCTCTTCTGTTTTTGGATCCAGCGGGGAAAGGGATTCAGGAGTGTTCACAGGGCCTCCAACCAGGGAGAGGGCAGGGGTTCCTGGTCGGCAGGTGTGTGGCGGCCTGAGGGACACACAGGCCGAGGTGGCACCAGCCACGTCCTGTCACTTTCCTATCGTAGTGTTTCTGAACCTCATGACATGTTTTTGAGGACTCGCTGTGTGCTTGGGGATACTTACCTGCAACGTGACTGTGTTAAACTTCCCTTCCTTTCGCGTAAATCCCGTTGTAATTTAAATCAACCCTAGGAATGTATCACCTACAAAAGGAACCACACTCATTCTTTTTGTGTAATGAATACTCATCTCCTAATAATCTGGTTTCAGAGTTTACATTTTTAACAGGTTGGGTGTTCATTTTGATATCAACTCCTCCCCAAGCCCCACGGACATCCTTACAAAAGGCGTTAATTTCAGACTCTAAACAGAAATACATAATCACGCGGTGACTTGGAGCCTCGGCGAACAATGGAGTTAGGAAGTGAAGCAGGCGGGCTCGTTCTCGTGGCTCAGGGTATTTCTTATTACAAGTTAAACTATTTTAAATGATGGCTTAATAGGCGCTACCTGGGATGTGGGTGAGATAATGAGGATGAGACGCTTAACTTCTGCATTTCCTGACTTCTTTGTGTTGAAATTAGTAAATGCACTATCATCGGAAAATGGCTTTTTGAATTTAATTTTCATTCTTTCTACGCCCTCTGCCCGAGAGATAAATGGGGAAGAGGTGCATTCTGAAGTGTCCTGTTTTAAATCAGCCTTGGTGGCTCTCAGAGGCCCTGCTGCCCTGAGGGAGGAGCCGGGGCCTGAGGAGGGGTGGACGCCGAGAGGTGAATCAGGCTCAGAGATGATGACTTAGCCGTCGGTGAGCACTCAGCCGGGGCCTTGATGACATGAGGAGGACGTATTCACTCTCCCAGACGGGAGCTTACGATCCGCCATAAGGTGGAGACTTGGGGGAAGGAGATTCATGAGAACTACGGGCACGTGGGCGGCCAGGGGCTGCGAGGCTGGCAGCAGAAAGGGCGGGGGAGGGACGTCCACCCCTAGACTCTCCCCTGGGGCGGCTGGGCCAGGCCATTGAGGTCACTCTGTGTTAGGGTGACTCGGTTTTTACAGGATAGCAGAGTTCTGTTAGCACCAGAGAGCATGGCTGCTGATTTGCCCACTGATTTTTATTTCATCTGCCACCAGGTTTTCTTGATTTAGAAAACAGTTGTCCCAGGTTTGACTTACCCCGTCCGAGCCTTCAGTGCCTTTTTTGGGAGCTGCTTCAGTGGCTTTCCGGGTCTGCCTGCTTCTGTGTGGCCACTGGGAGCGTTGCCCCTCCGGGGCCTCCTCTCTCAGGCATCTGCTGGGGCTCTCCACTCTGGTGGCCAAACCCGCGGCCTAGCATGGTGGACCGTGGGCGTTGTGAGCTTCCGGAAGTTGCCTCTCTGCCCCCGGGTCGTGGGAGCACTCAGTGTCGTGGCCTGGCTTCCCCAGGAGGGCCTTCTCTCTGCCTCCTGGCCCGTCTCCATCCACAGAGTCTCAGGGCCCAGCTCCGCTCAGAAGCCTCTGATTCTGAGCCAGCCCTTAACAATGGCTCTGGGGCCAGAGCTGATGTTGGAACCGTCTCTGCTGGTTCCTTGTGGCACATCCTCGGACACGCCACCTGAGTTCTGTGAGACTTGGTCTTCTCATCAGGGAGATGGGCCCCCGATGGCCGTCAGGGCCCTCCTGCAGGAATTCAGTGAAATAGCACATTTAGCAGTTCAAGCCGACAGAGCCCTACCATGTGCCGGGCATTCTCTTGGCGCCGGGCATCCTCATGCTGCCTGGTTGGAGGGGTGTCTGCACCGGACGGGGACACAGGGAGCGCCTGGCATTTACAGAAGGCAGTTTTACCAGCACAGACAGTCTCTCGAGGAGCTGTCCCATGGGCCGTCCTGCTCTGGTGGCACTGGTGTTTACCGGAGGTGTGTCACACCAGAGCTGGACAGCGGGAGTGTGATGGCGTCGGGGGGGTCCTTGTTTCGGCCCCACAGGGGATGCGTTCAGTGATGGCGCAACCCAGGCACCCACTGACCCGGCTTTTGAACATAGTGTGGTCCCTCATAGAAGGGTTGTCCTTGTCCTTGGTGCTGTCGTACCAGCTGGAGCCCAGGATGCGGAGAGAGGAGAAACTAAAGGTGTTAAATAGGGGCTGGGGGCACGGACTCTCCCTGCAGGCCTGCCTGTTTGCACTAGTAGCATGCTTGTGGTTAAGGAGCATTTGTAGAGCAATAAAGTCAAAAGAAGGTCATATGTGTAACATCCTCCCTCCGTCCCTTCCTTCTCCTCTCCTTCCTTCCTTCCTCCCTCTCTTCCTTCCTTCTTTTTTCCCTTCCTTTCTTCCTTCCTTCCTTCCTTTCTTTTTCTTTCTTTCTTTCCTTTCTTTCTTTCTTACTTTCCTTCCTCCTCTTTTTCTTTCTTTCTTTCTTTCCTCTCCCTCTCTCTCCACCTTCCTTCCTTCCTTCCTTCCTTCCTTCCTTCCTTCCTTCCTTTCTTTCTTTCTTTTTCTTTCTTTCTTTCTTTCTTTCTCCCCCTCTCTCCCCCCTCTCTGTCTTTCCTTCCTTCCTTCCTTCCTTCCTTTCTTTCTTTCTCTCTCCCTCTCTCTCCACCCGCCTCTCTCCCTTCCTTCCTTCCACTTTCTTCCTTCCTTCCTTCCTTTCTTTCTTTCTTCCTTCCTTCCTTCCTTTCTCTCTCTCTTTCTTTCTTTCCTCTCCCTCTCTCCCCCTCCTCTCTCTTCCTTCCTTCCTTCCTTCTGGGTTCCTGCTATAGGAAAAAAGACAAATTTGGGGGAACTGCTTGGCTTCTACACACCTAACTCTTCAAACTTTACACTAATATATGTTTTTCTTTATATTTAATTTTTGTGACAGCCAAATTGCATGCCCTTAATTGAATTAACACAAATTAGACCTGAAAGGAATTGAAGAATGAAAATCCGGGATGTTTCTTGAAAGCTTCTTATTGCTTGAAGCACTCTGAAAAATCTCTCTTCCTTAGGGACGACACCAGTTAAAGACATATTAGAGTTAAATCCGGCAGTGTCTTTCCAAAGTGGGGCAGATTCATGACTGCTTCCGATCCTATTATTTCAGAACTCAAATGTCAATATTTAAAAGTACGACTAGTTTCAGGCAGGCTCCTGGATCTGAAAGGACGGATGGAGCCTGGTGAGCTAGGAGCTGACCGTTACTGGAGGCTGACCAAGAGCTTAATGGACAAATCAGCATGTCGGGAGACGGTGTGGGAATTGTGACCTCACAGACTCTCAGGGGTGGAAAGATCTTCCAGGACGTCCAGCTCAAACCTCCCCTTTCCCCTCCCAGCCCCTTACTTAAATTCTTCATCCTGTTTGCAAATGACCGTTGCACATCTCCAGAGGGTTGTGTTTACCTCCCGAGAACCCAGGTGCCTGTCAACAGCTGAGCCTCTAAGTAAATGCTTCCTTAGATGAAGCAGGACCCATCTTCCCGTGGCTCCCACCCATTGGTCTTGGCCACACTCCAGAAAGCTTTCATCCTGTTTCCCCACTTGCAGGTCTCCAAGTGTTTGAAGGTGCGGCCCCTCCATCTCTTTAGGCGCCACCGACGTGTTACGGATTTCTGCTCCTTCACCAGCCCGCCCCTTTTTTCTAGCTCTGAGACACAGATGGCTTCTTGAAGGTGCTGGTCCCCAAGTGGGGTCCCCAGGCCAGCAGTGTCAGCAGCACGTGGGAACTTCTTAGAAATGCAAATTCTCTAGCCCCACTCAGACCTACTGAATCAGAAACTAGGGCATGGGCTGGGCTCAGGCTCTGTGTTTTAACAAGACTTCCAGATGGTTCCTTCTCTTCTGGAAGCTCGGGAATCACTGGTCTAGTTTCCTGACTGGTCTGATGCAAACGCATCACGAGTGGCCAGAAATACCGCCCCCTCAGGGTGCAGGCTGTGGCTCAGGAGGGCCCCGGGGAGAGACTGCATCCTCTGTGCAGGAGGGCCATTTTTAATATTAATCTCAGAAAAAATGCTCTGGGAGACTTGCTTCTGGCTACAAAGGGCCTCCTGTGGGCAGCCGTGGCGCCTTCCTTCATGAGGTTGTAATTACCCTTTGGCTCCACTGGAAAATTCAACTTTCCATTTTTCCGGAGGCGGCAAAGATTGAATGGAAGCGGTGACTGTGGGGTGTAAGCCAGACCTCGGCATTGCGTGGCTTAGTGGGGGGAGAGCTTGAAAGTCTGGGGGGTTGGGGCGGGGGTGGAGAAATTATATCCAGAGCAGACTGGGCTAAGTGCTGCTGTGCAGCTCTCAAGTGGTGCCCTCAGCAAACTGCACCTGAGGCAGATCACAGCTGTGCCCTCTCCTTGCAGGTGTGACCGGGGTGCCCCCAAATCCCCAAAGGGAAGTTTGACGGGTGATTCCTATACAATGACATATAAATAAGGGAATCCAGGTCAATAACAAAGGAGAAAATACAATCTCCTTTCTTCTTCTTGCACTCTAGAGGGCACATCAGGTAAGTGGTCTCTTTATGCTTCAAAGATACCTGGACAGGCAGATGGATTCCCCTCTTAAACCTGCTTCCCAGGTACCCGCCCATCCGCTGGCCCATCTCCTCCACGTGCACAGAGAGAAAGCAAAACTGTAACCACTGGATTTCTTGACGGTGGAGGCTGGTGTATTTAACAGGGACTTGGGAAACCTCTGCCAGAATATCGTCTTAAAGATGTTCTCTGTATTCTAATAGATAAAAGTATGTTGATTCCCAAACTCCTAATCTTGGGACTGACATATACACACTACTATGTTTAAAATGGATAACCAACAAGGGCCTACTGTATAGCACAAGGAACTCTGCTCAATACTCTGTAATGACCTATAGGGGAATAGAATCTAAAAAAGAGTGGATACATGTATACGTATAACTGATTCATTTTGCTGTACAGAAGAAACTAACACAACATTTTAAATCGACTATACTCCAATATAAAATAAAAAAATTTTTTAAAGTACATTGACTGCAATGTGAGGCTGGTCCCCCCGCGGAGCCGGTTTTGGTGGTGTTAAGATGTGGTCCTCGGGGCCTGTGATTTGACCTCCCACCTGCCCCACGGGGCAACACTTCAAGGCCACTGGGCCTTTCCCTCACCTGCTGTCTAGGGAAGCCGGCTGCTTCTCAGGTGTGTCTCTGGCTTGTTGGAGAAGCCCCTACACCGTCCTCTTGCTTCCCTCACCACCAGGCAGTATTAATCTCTGCCTTCCTCACTGTCCCTTGGGGGTTTGCTAGAATGTGGCTCACACCGGGCTGTGCTACCTGCTCCATCTCCCCGGGTGCTGCCAACGCCTGGAAGGATGCACAGCCAAAGCCCCGGGCTTCGCACAGTGACTGGCACGTAGCCAACGCCCTGGAAAGAGTGAGAACAAGGGCTGCGCGTGTATCACTTCACCCCTGCCAGGACAGCCAGGTCCTGGGACGTCCGACTCATCCTTCTGCCCCTTTTCCACTTTCCAAAGGAAGGACACCTTTTTCCGGAGTCTCTGTGCTGTGTAAAATACAGAGCTGAGTTGCCATGGCTCCCTTCCACTGTGCCTTCCTCAGCAGACGGCCGCGATCATTCTGGGCCGCAGGAAAGACGGCTGCCCTCGTCTTGCTTGCAAGAGCATGGCTCTCAGTGCTGGAGCAGAAGTCCCCAAGAATAAACCAGAGCCTTAGCCAGGCAGCTGTGCCGGGTGATTTTTCATTCTTCGGAGGGACTGTCAAAACTCACGGTCCTGGGAGAGTGCTTTTCTCACTGTCACGGCTGAGATAAATTCCCCCAAATGCTACCATGGCCAAGCTGCCAATTCCACATTTGCATTTAGTAGTTTAGTTACAAATTAAAGATGTTGCCAGAACGCTTTAGTTTGGTTTGGGAAGGTAAATTGTAGTAATTATACTGGGACACAGAAAGGCATACTAAATTTGAAGAAAAACACCCTGCCAAGACTCGAATCTGTCGTTCAGGGATGATTTTGCATGTGTGTATTGCACCGAAAGAGGTGTATTTGCAAATTGGTCTTGTCTTCCTCAAGGCGAACATGCCGAAATTAACCAGCTCACTGTTGATCCGAAGCATCTTAAGGATGGTGGGGAACTTTAACACAGTAATTAAATGTTGAAAACCACAGAAGGTTCTCCAGGTCTTGCTGGGGATGTTATCGAGTGTCGCCAAGTCTACACCAGAGGAAACGCAATCTGCTTGAGGGCCCTAACGGTATTCACCCTAACGGTCGATACCGGGACAAAGAAGCCCCAAGCTGGGCTTTGTCTAGTTACCGTTCAATAAAAGTGCTTTGCTCGGGGAAGACAGTGCAGCTCCCAGTTTTGAGGGCTTGATATATATGGATATTAAACTCCTCATCAGAACTGAGGGCCCACTGCTTCTGTTTCCTTTGAGAGACGGGCGAGGTAATTGGAAAGCCCTGGCCGGGTCCTTGTGCTGAAGCAGCATAAATCTCCAGGGGCTGACGGGCAGACAATGGTCACCCTCCTTCACTATCAGGGTGGCCCATGTCTGAACTATTTATTAACCGGGATGTGAATGGGCCAATGAAGGGCCAATTTATATGTTACCCAGAGAGATGTATTACAACGGCCTTAAACATCGATTTCCCTCCTTCGTTTGTTCTTGGTGGCGACATAGACGCAGAGATCTGCAATAATGTGGGCGTGTCCTTATCAGATCTTGGATATTTCCCCAGACTGTCTGCAACCATTAACCTTGCGTATTATCTGACTTTGGTGATTAGTACAAGGCACATAAACCCGTATTGATGGCCAGTCTTGGTGGAGAATGGTGAGCTGAGTTATTGGGGGCTGGATTTTGCTGACTCTGTGATACAAACGATAGTATTATGCTGGTGCCACAAAATTGCTAATCTGTCATTTCTTTCATGGTGTCGTCCTCGAAGTGGTACCTAAGTGTGTGGTGTGGTTGCCCCAGGGCTGTGCTAAGAGGAGAAGCTCATCAAGATGCACTGGTACCAACTCACAGCCCTTCCCAGAGCTGTGCTGGGGAAGCCGCGTGTGTGCCGATTCTCGTGAAGACCAAGCCACTGCACTCTTGTTTTCCAATCCTAACTCCGTTCCTCCGGCTTTATCTGCCACCTCCAGTGGGCAGACTCGTGGGGTTACACCTTGATCACGTGCACTTAGACTCAGAGGCTTCCTGCCCTGGTGACAACAGTCTGAGCGGCAGCTCCCTGTGTGGCCCTTCTTTGTCTCCAGCAACTCAGGTCTCCAGACCCCTGTGAAAGTGGGCTTCCTAAGCTTGCTCATACAAGGGAGCCCCAGACAGTGGCCCCTCACCTAAAAGACAAACGATCCCATGTCCTTGTAGTGTGGGATGGATGCTGAGCCAGGACCAAATTCCCAACCTGCGTAAGGCATCAATGAAGGCAACTTAGGGTCATAGCACTTTAAAAGTTGGAAAGGGCTGGAATGACTGTTTTGCCCAGAGAAGCATGACATCAACAGGTGGCTAGTGGACCAACCAGCACACATCACGTCTTCACACTTCTAGCCCAGAGCCTTCCCATCCCTGGGTCATCCGTAGACGCTAAAGGCAGCAATTCGAGCGCCTGCGAGCCTTGTTCAAAGCTTGGGTTTGCCCAGATGTTGCTGGACGTGGCCAGCTAACCCCCGTTCCGTGCCTGTAAGTGTGGTAGGTGTCACCGGTGAAGAGCAGCTCGTGAAACTGGGGTGGGTGGACGGGCTTGTTCCCGCAGGCAGTGAGGGAGAGAGAGCCTCCATTAAGGGACATTTTCTTCTAAGAAACTTTCAGTTAAAATAGGCATTGACTGTGCTTTATAAGGTATTAATAAACTCTGAAGTATGAATGATAGCAACATATAAATTAAATATAATTATCTAGGCACAGTGTAAGGCTTCTGAAGAGATTAACATTGGTCATAGTTCGATATTTTAAACTTTGGCTTGGGCACCCACGTCGGGCCTATTCTTGAAGTCAGAAGCCTTCTCTGGACCCGCGTGAAGCTTCTGGGCTCTCTCTATGTGGCTTGCTTCCCTCTGGCCTCATTCATTCATTCACTCGCCGAGCTCCGACCCTGGGCCACTCCCTGCGGTGAAGAGGTAAATGGGACGAGCACGGACCTCCCACCTTCAGGGAGCTTCCCAGCAGGTCAGACGGCAGGTAGCCAGCGGGCAGTCACCTGAAGGCGAGAGGTGTGGCCTGAGGGGGGGTGGGCGTGAAGAACCCCCCAGGGTTGTTTCCCCCTTGGGACGGTCGGCCTGAGGGCCTTCTGGCCTCCTCTTCCAAGTCTTCTCCATGGCTGCCTTGCATAGATGTAAAGGAGCACGGTACGGATCCCCTTTTTGGTCCCATCTGGTCACATGCTGAAGTGTATGGATGCGATCTGCTCGTGTGAATCACTGCTTTCTTCCTGGGACGCCCATGCCTGGAGTGGGTGTTAGAAATCCTTCCTGAGTGGCTATCAGAGGTCAGGCATCAGTAAACCAAGCCTGACCATCCATCCAACACCCACTCTCGGCAAGGTGTACCTGATGCTGGCACCAAGGTGTGGCAGCCTTGAGGGCAGATTTTCCAGGGCGGTTGTTATGGTTAAAAGTCCTCCTAATTAAAAAAAAAAAATTTCTGACAGAAAATTTCAAATATATGAAAAAGAAGATGACAGTATAGTGAACCTGGTTTTGGGTATCACCCAGTTCCTGTAATTAACCATTTGTGGCCAATCTTGTTTCATCCATATTCCTCCCCACTTATCCCATCTCATATTTTTTAAACAAATCCAAGATGTTATTTTACTTGTAAGCATTTCACTATGTATTTCTAAAATATAAGCACAAACTTTAATATAATAATAATAATGACGGGGCTTCCCTGGTGGCGCAGTGGTTGAGAGTCTGCCTGCCGATGCAGGGGACGCGGGTTCGAGCCCTGGTCTGGGAGGATCCCACATGCCGCGGAGCAACTAGGCCCGTGAGCCACAATTACTGAGCCTGCGCGTCTGGAGCCTGTGCTCCGCAACAAGAGAGGCCGCGATAGTGAGAGGCCCGCGCATCGCGATGAAGAGTGGCCCCCGCTTGCTGCAACTGGAGAAAGCCCTCGCACAGAAACGAAGACCCAACACAGCTATAAATAAATAAATAAATAAATTTAAAATAAATGTGATTTGAAAAAAAAATAAAAAATAAAAAAATAATAAAAAATAATAATAATAATGACATTATCACACCTGAAAGGCTACCAATGTTCCATTAATATCACCAAACATCCAATGTTCAAATTTCCAATAGTCTCCGACTATCATTTTGGACGGTTTTTGTTTGAATCAAAATCCAAATAGGATCTGTAGGTTGGAATTCAGCCTCTTTTAATCTGTATGTTTTCTCCACCATCGTGTTTTTCCCTTTTGCAATTCACGTGTTGAGAAAATGGGGTCGTTTGTTCTACAGAGTTTCCTTCAGTTTGGATTTGGTTGATTGCACCTCCATGGTGGGTTTAACCTGTTCTTCTATCCCCTGCATTTCCTCCAAATTGCTGGTTGGATGGGAAGGTTCTCAGTGGGGTGTGTCACTACTACACAGGGACATGTGGCCATGTCTAGAGACATTTTGGTTGTCACAACTGGAGGGGGATCCTACTGATATCTAGTGGGTAGAGACTGGGGATGCCACTCACCACCCTAAGATACACAGGACAGCTCCCACCACAAAGAATTATCCACCCAAAATGTCCGTAGGGCTGAGGCTGAGAAACCCTGAAAGCTTGAGCAGTTAGGTGAAGACTCAGTAAGACCGTTTCATAGGTGGTGGTGCAGTCTTCCATCAGTGGGTGCTGCCCTCTGGCTGCCCCCATGTTTGTGATGTTGCAGTCCTTCTTCCCAAGGCCTTTAGGAGTTACGAAATGATGGTGCCCCAAGTCTGTCCGTGTTGTCTCCTGGCTGGAATACTTCTGTAAAGAATAACCTCCTTAACCTCTGAAATGCTCTCTTAATTGTATATTTCACCATTCAAGCTACATCTCCAGGGCTGGCCCTCATAGCCAGAAGTGGAGTAAGAATCCTTTGCCAGATTATCTGTTCTCAATATTGGTCTATAACTAGAGTCATTATAACTATGGAACTATGAGGGACTCTCTTTCCTTGCCTTCAAGGTGATTTCTAATAAAAATTAAGGCGATGAGGTCGACACAGTCAGTGGGCAGCCATAAAGTGTTTAACAACGCAAAGCGATAAGATAGACATCACTGACCACACAGATGAACTGCAGTGTGGTTGTACCATCCTGGAGGTGGGTGTTTAAAAGAGAAGCATCAGTTTGGTCTGGGGAGATGAAACCAGGGAGGGGCGGGGAGGGGTGTTGTCTGGAGACCTGGGTTCTAAACCACAGGTTGTCTGGTTGGTGACAGGGAAAGAGCGTAGATTCAGGAATGAACTCTCTGGATTAGAATAGTGTCTCTTTGATGGCCTGGATGTGCGGCCTTAGCTGAATCCACTTAGTTAATCTCTCTGAGCCTTATTTCCTCATTGGTACACGGGGATAGTACTAGTACTGATCTCCTAGGGGTTCTGATGGTTCCACGAGTTATCCCACACACAGCAAACACTGCCAGCTTGTGTGATTTGTGAAATGGGAGAGGTGAGTGGAGTGTTTTCTACTTTCCCTTCTCATTCTAGCATTCCGTGATGGTGACCAGAGAAAGCTCGATAGGAGACGTGGGATTTGAGCTGGGCCCTCAAGGGTGGGTGGGTTGGGAAGCTGGGAGGCGTGAGGAAGGCCCCCGATGGCCGGAAGGCCAGGCATCACCCAACATGGCGGCCTTTGGATGGAAAGAGCCCAGGTCGCAGGGGAAGAACACCTCAGAGATGCTCCCCTGCGGTTTCTGTATAAGTTGGGGGTGGCACCAGGCAGACTCCAGTGTCTCGGATGTTCTGTTTGGGCTCGTAGGAGCGTCTTCTTTGTTATGCCTGCCCAGGTCTCTCCTTCCGGCCCCGGAAGAAAGCTTGGACTGTGACATCTGATCGTCGGGATGAAGGAGGGAGCTGTCATGCTGCTGCCTCGCCTAGACCACAGGCGTGGACCCCAGACCCTCCCAGAGGGCAGGGGCCGGCCCTGCAGTCAGAGCAGGCACAGCCAGGACTCGCCTTCATCACCACGTACAGAGTGTGTCATTCAGGGGTGAACAGGCACTGAGGTTCTGTTGTATTAGAGACTTGACTTGGGGAAACGCCTTCCTCATTTTACACATGCTGTGAGCCAACCTCATTCCATCGGGGAAGAAACAGAGGCCTGAGTGGTGAAACTACTTAGCCCTTTCCGAGAAGCTAGTTAGTGTCAGAGCCTCTGCTTTGTCTTCCAATTCTGAGATGGTAACATCAGAGTCAGTCCAGAAAACTCTGTTTTTCCAACTCATTTCCTTTCCAGCCACCCTATTGCCAATGAAGTATCCCGTATGTCCCTTTGCTAAGACGACTCATCTCTTTTGCAGACCGTGGTTTCCTGCCTGCCTCTCTCCCCGGCTGCTCCGGGTGGAGCACTTAGCAACACGGCACCTATTTTAGGCAGAGTCGGCGCAGGTGCAAATCAGTCATTGTTCAGCTTCCTCCTCTTACCTTCATTAGTGGCTTCTCTTCCTGCACCCGCTCAGCCCCACACTCCCACTTGCCCGAGCTCATTTAGAGTAAGATGTACTTTCTTTTATTTTCACTTCAATCAATCCTCAAGAGTTCAAGATTTTTGGAAGTGCAGGAGGTGTATAGTGTTTTCTAGAAAATGTTGAAATTTAAAAATATTCATCATTCATTAATTTTCTGTTTAATAGTATGTGTATTTGCACCAAAAATGCTCAATGCCGCATGTAATGCAGGTAGGGCCAATCACGAACACACATTTCTTCGAGGATGCTTGGTCCCTGGAGATGCTTGGGCTGGAGGCGCTCTCACGTCCACTCCTGAATTGCGAGCTTGCTGAAGACCTGGTTTGCCGAGGGAGCCTCAAATGCACCATGAGACCCATGTAAAGTTGAGCAGGCTGTTTCACGCCTCTGTGAGATTGATCCTCCGAGCTCGGAGCCTGTGCAATGGTGTGCTGCATTTTGGGGGTTAACCTTCTGGAAGTGTCTTCAATTTGGGCTTACCAGCACCAAGAACTTAATTTCCTGATCATGTAGGACTCCAAATGTCCTGGTTTGTCTTCCTTACCTCCCTCATCCTTTTTTTTTTTTTTTAAGGTTTCTTTTTTTTTTTTGGTTGCATTGGGTCTTCATTGCTGCACACAGACTTTCTCTAGTTGCGGTGAGCAGGGGCTACTCTTTGTTGTGGTTCGCGGGCTTCTCGTTGCGGTGGCTTCTCTTGTGGAGCACGGGCTCTAGGCATGTGGGCTTTAGTAGTTGTGGCATGCGGGCTCAGTAGTTGTGGCTCACGAGCTCAGTAGTTGTGGCTCGCGGGCTCTAGAGTGCAGGCTCAGTCGTTGTGGCGCACGGGCTTAGTTGCTCCGCGGCATGTGGGATCTTCCCGGACCAGGGCTCGAACCCGTGTCCCCTGCATTGGCAGGCGGATTCTTAACCACTGCGCCACCAGGGAAGCCCCCTCATCCTGTCTTGATTTGGAATGAAAATGCTTCAACATGCTTATTTTATGTTAGAATTTAAGAGGATAAAAACCTACTTGATGGGGAGAACTGAATTTCAACGACAGAATGAACCACAAGGAATTTATTAACACATCTTAGGTACAGATATTAGGCTGGGGATATTAGTTGGCCATATTTGACCACTTTTGACCTATCAAAACGACGGCTCTATCAGCCTGATACCTGTAAGTATGTGGTCACTGTAGATTTTCTTTCTCTCTGGTTAGAGTGAAGTTCTGCTTTGCTCTCATCACTAAGATACAGGGAAAGCTCAAGCCAGGACTAGTGGGCAATAATGGTCCCTGGTGGACCAGATCCTGTTTCTTTCCTTGGTCCACTGATGGGATTCTGGTTTCTTTTCTGGTCCATGTCTCAGGCTGCCCACCTGCCCACGAGCCAATTACGCCTTGTTTCAGGGCTGATGTCTGAACTGCGAAGAGCCTCCCCAGGCAGCCAACCTGCCCAATGCCTGGCTTCACCTCCCACTGGCCCGGGGATGATGGGTCTATCTTAATATCCCTATGACCCCATTTCCTCGCAGCTCAAAGGGGGTTACGAGTGCTTCCAGCCTCGGGACGGCTGCTGTGAGCAGACAGAGAGATTAATATATGGACCTTTTCATGGTACCGGCCACCCTGATAAGGACTTGGTCTGTGTTAGCTGCTATTACTTTTATTATTAGTGAGGTCAGTACTTGAAAGTGATCCCAGGCAGGTTTGTGACCTGCCTGGGGAAGGTGAAGAGAGCTCAGGAATCCTGCCAGGAGTTTCCAGGCTCCTTACTTCATCTGGATGCCGAGCTAAAGGAACTGGGGCCCAGAGAGGCTGACGATGGAAAGAGCCACGAATGCTAATCGCGACTGTGCTGTGTGTCTCTCACCTGGGGCCGGGCTCCGTTCCAAACTTATTTCTCCAACAACCGTGAGGGAGCCACTGCCATCACCCCCATCCGTCGGATTTGGAAGTCGGAGCACGGAGAAGTTACGGAGCTTGTCCAAGGTCACACGGTTGCTAAACGGCCAAGTGAGGGTCTGCATACAGGGTGGTCTGACTCCAAATCCAGCGCTGTTGCCTTTCTCACGTCCTCACGTCCACCACGTTCCTCTCTGAGGCTGAGTTTGTTCTGCCCAGTGGCCCCCAAATCTGGGGCATGTCATCAGAGGGGCTCTTTTATCTTTGATGACACACCTCACAACTCCACGGGGATGCATCTGAACACCTCTGTGCTCAGGGCAGTGACTGGGGAGGTGGCCACCGTTCTCCTTTGCTTTTGCTGAGAAAAGGGTGATTGGAGTCTGCACCATCCCTGACGGCCGCGCCCTTCTACCCACGACTCAGAGCTTTGACTCAGAGCTTCTTCCTGTGTGTGTTTCCTCCCCACAGACTGTCAGGATTTAAACACCTAGATCCTTGCTTCTCCTGGGCACTTACTTTACATGAATGCCAGCAGGTGTCATTGAATACGATGGCTACCTGTAGAAGCATTGCCAACTTAGAGGCATTCAAATTCAAAGGTTAAAATATTATAGCAGCCACATGGAGAACAGTATGGAGGGTCCTTAAAAAACTTAAAATAGAGTTGCCCTATGAGCCGGCAATCCCACTCCTGGGCGTACATCCCCAAAAGACAAAAACTCTAATTCGAAAAGACACATGCACCCCAATGTTCATTGCAGCACTATTTACAACAGCCAGGACATGGAAGCAACCTAAATGTCCATGAACAGATGAATGGACAAAGAAGATGTGGTATATACATACAGTGGAATGCTACTCAGTCATAAAAAGAGTGAAATAATGCCATTTGCAACAACATGGAGGGGCCTAGAGATTATCATACTAAGTGAAGTAAACCAGAAAGAGGAAGGCAAATACCATATAACATCACTTACTTGTGGAATCTAAAAAATGTTACAAATGAACTTATCAAACAGAAATAGATTCACAGACGTAGAAAATAATCTTATGGTTACTGAAGGAGAAAGCAGTGGGGAGGGATAAATTAGGAGCTTGGGATGGACATATACACATTACTATGTATAAAATAGATAACCAACAAGGACCTACTGTATAGCACAGGGAACTATATTCAATATCTTGTAATAAGCTATAATGCAAAAGAATCTGAAAGAGTGTGTGTGTGTGTGTGTGTGTGTGTAACTGAATCACTTTGCTGTACACTTGAAACTAACGCAACGTTATGAATTAACTACACTTCAATTTTAAAAAAATTACAGAGGTCAGTTAAAACAGAGCACACGAACAGCGAAGCCTGCCTCTGTGGTCTCCGGTTTCAGGGCGTTGGGAAGCGGCCCTGCAGGCTGGCCCTGGCTTGTCCGCGACGTGGGCTGGAGCTCTGCAGAGCGTCCCTTCCCTGAGGTGCATGGAGCCGCGGGCCCCTCGCTTAGAGCACGTGCAGCTGTTACCTGAACAGAGCCTCCCTGGTGACTGTGTCCGCGGGGCGCGACTGTCCCTCGGCTGTCGCGGGAAGCCCTTGGCGCACATGTTCTATTTGTGTCGGGACCTCCCCGACCCCCTTCACCCCTGCTGCCTCCTTGAGGACCCGCCTGTGTTGCTCAAGTTCAGGGCGTCCCCACCTCGGATGCAGAGCTGCCGGCTCCCTGCCTTCCAGCTGCCCCTCAACCCGCCGTCCCCCGTCCTCCGTCCTCCGTCAGAGCGTTCTGTTCAAATGAAACGTGCACGCCCCCCCCAGCTCCCTCCCCGACACACCCC